>NC_090389.1:49374460-49686973 GCF_036365525.1 Heterodontus francisci
AAGGAGAAACAAAGGAAAGAAAAAGGAGAGAAGCCAAAAGGAGAGAGAAATGGCGATAGAAAAACAGAAACAAGGAAGAGAGAGACTTTTGAACTTATTGGGTGCAAAACTACAGAAGGTCCACCAATATTTCGAATCGTGCATAATTTCCAATGCAATAGGAGCATTATTTCATGGATGAAACAACAGATGCGATTAAATTGTGATGGGTTTGATGTTAATCGCATACAGGAAATTGCCATGCAGTGTGAACTGTTAACTGATAATTAACTATTGTTATTTCTATTTTTACTACAGTTAATTGTCATGTTTCTTGGCTGTGGAAATCTCACGAACAGCAACAGAATGAATAATATTTCTTAGAATTGTTTATTTTGGCTCATACAATTGCTGACAGTTAGCAGTAGCAGAAAAAAGCTCTCACCGAATGCAGTGTGACAGCCCCTTGGATCTGATAGCTATCACAGTACTTAAATATGCAAAAATTATGTATTTTTTAAATTTTAGTTTTAAAATAATTTAAGCTAACACAAACAAATAAGCAGGCAAATTTTTCTTGTGGGAGAAAAAAATTAACAATCTTTATTGTATAATTTAATGACTGCCAATCAAACTGACAGTTGTGAGCAATTTCATGAAACGCACTCTCATTAGAGACAGGCGTAGAAAACCAGCCAATCACTGGTCTTTTATTGTTCTCTGGAACAATCTCTGCCTTCTATTTATTAACAACTTAATGTCCATTTAGTAAATGGGAGTATTTTGTGTTTACACATGTATATATATTCAAAACAAATCAGGGAGTGATTAGATCAGGAATATCAATGTCAAAATTAAATGAGAAACCTGTTTTTGAAGGAACCGCACATGTGCATTGAAACGTATTGCTGAAACCATCATCTATGCCATTATTACCCCCAGACTGAACTACTCCAACAATCTCCAGCCGGCCTCCCATCTTCCACCCTCTGTAAACTTGAGCTCATCCAAAACTCTGCTGCTCGTATCCCAACTCGCGCTAAGTACCGTTGTCCAATTACCCCTGTGTTCACTATCCTACATTGGCTCCAAGTCCAACAAAGCCTGAAATTTAAAATTCTCATCCCTCTGTAATCTCCTCCAGCCCTACAACCGTTAGATAAATGAAATCTTCAGCTGTTTGTGTGCAATGTGGAGCATTTACTGTGTGAGTAGCCTGTTATGTAGTTTCTAGATTATAACCAGCATGTAAATGCCATGTAAAAATGATAAACTCTGATAATTAAGGGCAATGCTTGCTCTTTGTTGATGTATATGCACTGTATTGCAAATTCGTTCACGGAGAAATCTTCAAACCTATCCTTATGAGCAATATTAGGGAAAAGACAATAGCAGTTGCCATAGTTACAGCTGTGACAATCATTTTCTTTTGCAGTAGACAGAGCCAACATGAATTTTTAATTAAGATCAAATGGATATTTATTTATATATATATATATATATATATATATAATATATATGCAACAGCCCCAACAAACAAATTTCTCTGCAGCACCTGTGGAAGAGCCTGTCACTCCAGAATTGGCCTTTATAGCCACTCCAGGCGCTGCTTCACAAACCACTGACCACCTCCAGGCGCGTAACCATTGTCTCTCGAGATAAGGAGGCCCAAAAGAATATATATATATAAAAATATGGGAGACTTAAATAAAGTAATTGTTACAATTTTTTTTTAAAGCAGATTTTATAACACTTGCAGTAAGATATACATGATATACGTACACAAATATTTAATATATTTTATATGATGCATTTTCCAATATCACAAGAGGCTTGAAAGCAAAGAGCATCCAACTAAGATAGAATAGAGCTGATTTTAACTTGCCAAAATCAGCGTAAGGACATCAAAACTGCCTAGTTAATGCTGGCAATCAATCCATTACCACTTTCACAAGAGTCTATTTGCTTGGTGGCCGAAGTGCCTGCCTGTCTCTAGCGGTGGGCCTCTTTTAATATGCAAATCCTATGACTTGCATAGGACCATGATAGTCATTTCAGCATAGAACTATTTGGAGTGTGTACAATGCACTTTGCTAGCAGTTCCACTGGTGAAAGAGCTGAGGGGGCACTGCAAAGTTAATTTTTAACTGTTTTTTGTGAAGACAGGGGGAGTAGACTGCTTTTCCAGATCACAGAAAAATAATCTGGGTCTCTGCCACCCAGTTATCCCTTCCTCTGAGATCATGATCCCTCTCAGGGCTTACTTAGACCTAGCCTGACAGCCTCCCAGAGGGTCATAAAACACATCCAAAACAAGGTCATAGATAAACATGAAACACCAGTATAAGCAGAAATTAAGGTTTAGAGTTCACTGCATAGAGAGTAGGAATCAGGTTAGCTTATGTAAAGACATTCAGGATTCCAGCCACCCTTTTATACTGTTAAGTGCAAATATATGAGAAATTTATATTTGTAACATCATCAGCTTCACATAAAAGTCAGACACGTATTTGGTGCAATCCATTAAGTTATACGACTGCATTTTACAATTAATGTGACATACTGGTTTAATTAATTGACTTCTGCCTTTGTTTAAAGAAAGCACAAAAAAGCTGCATTGCGTGGCAATAAATTTCTTTGAATATATGATGACAATTTGTAAAACACATCTGAATTATTCATAGCACTGTTGCATTGTTATTGGACAGTTATATACATTTACATTGTTTGGAAACAATATGGGGTACATTTTCATCTTCACTGCCATGGCAGTAAATCCAGATTTCAGGGGAATGGAAATCAGGCGGGTTCTACAACAAACAGATGATCTGTTTTGCCAGCTTACCACCTGGGTGATGAACCTTTGTGCAACTGAGTGAAGAGGGGTCCAAGGGCTTCCCTCTTTTCCCTCTCCTTGCTTGACCACAACAGGTTTAATTCTTTTTCAAAGTGAATGTACTGGCCAATTCAGTAGGTGTTTAGTTATTTACTTGCTATGATCATAACAAGAACCGATCAGACAGGTTTTCTTGAGTTAACAAAGAAACAGGTTAACTTTATTGTAGCTAAACCAAACTAATAAAAATAATAAACAACGTGCCAACTTTGATGCGGATGATTTTTTCCAACTGGGTTTCTGATTGTAGCCAGTGTGTGCAAAGGTGGTCAGTCAACAAGCAGGATTTGAAAGCTTTCAAGCTGGAATAGAAAGAGATAGAGAGAGAGAGAGAGGGACTCCACTTAGGATCTGCTCATGTCAGAGTCCAATTGCTTCACCTTTGCTGCAGAGAAAACATCAGCTTAAAACCACAGATGGGGAGGGGCTTGTCACATGACAGTCACTCTGATTCAAACAAAGAAGTTAGCAGTATTTCTCTGGTTGCTCAGAGAATAGGTAATTCCTTTAAGCTTCCTGGGTCTTGGTTCACACTGGGGACTGAGGAGACATTTCGGCTTTCTCCTCACAAGCATTGCAGCGTAGGATACAGTGTTGCAAATTAGGTGATCATCTTAAGCTGCCAGCAAAAAAATCATCCTTTTAGCTGGTCTTTTCAAAATGTCTTTAAAAAAAAATAGAAATTCAGATCTCTAGTCAGTGGACCAAAGAAAATTACCATTCAACAAAACACAATGGCATAACACTGCTCCTCGCCCAGAGTTGAAGTTCAGGGGCTGAGTTCTCCTCTTAGTGGGTTAATGGTAAAGTGGTAACACAGCCTGCCCAAATGAATGCACTGCTAACCCATGGCAGTGTGTTCCTGGGGCTCTCATTCGTAGAATAGGATGGGTTTGGAGAAGTAATACTGCTGCTGATAGCTTTATTGTTGGTGAGAAAGAGGGATTTTCAGCCTCTAGAAGGCTCCGGTCAGTTAAAGGGCATTGAAACTTTTTCATAAGAAAGCCCGAGGCATCAACAACTGGAAATCTCCTAGATTCTCAGGCATATTCGTGGAAACCCTTTGGCAGTTTTTGCTATTCGTAAAATTGAAAGAGTTATTATATGGACTTTGAGTGGTACACCCATTCTGGGGAAGGTTTAGATTAGATTAGAGATACAGCACTGAAACAGGCCCTTCAGCCCACCGAGTCTGTGCCGACCATCAACCACCCATTTATACTAATCCTACACTAATCCCATATTCCTACCAAACATCCCCACCTGTCCCTATATTTCCCTACCACCTACCTATACTAGTGACAATTTATAATGGCCAATTTACCTACCATCCTGCAAGTCTTTTGGCTTGTGGGAGGAAACCGGAGCACCCGGAGAAAACCCACGCAGACACAGGGAGAACTTGCAAACTCCACACAGGCAGTACCCGGAATCGAACCCGGGTCCCTGGAGCTGTGAGGCTGCGGTGCTAACCACTGCGCCGATTGTGTATCTCTCCTGAATAGAGCATCACAGACCTTGTTGTTGCAGTTGCCTGAAAAATGTAGCAGAAGCCATCAACTGCTGCTTGGAAGGACCCAGTTGCCAAGAAATTCAAGGCAGCAGTGTCCTTGATTAGTACAGACAATGCTCTATCGGGTAGAAGTGGGCTGCAGGTCTTTAACCAGCAGTTGACAAATTTCCTCAATAACCTCCAGGGGGAAGCATAACCTTCTGAGGCACTGATGGTCAGAAAAGTTAAAGTAAGGCTTTCTTGGTCTACAGACTCTGGTGAGTGGTTATGTGCACATAGGGAAGAGACCTCCTGTGTGAAGTCTCACTCTAATAGCCTCTAATCTAGCTTCTTCCATCTCTGCATCCTTCTCCCCTTCACAGCATATAAATAGAGGGATTTCCATTGGGAAAAATGTTGTGTTGTGGTGCGTTCCTGATTTTGATAGGGTGTGTTGCTGCATCCTCACAGGGAGGGAAACGCATTAGATAACCTGTCCACACAAAGGCTGTAACAGGTATGGAGCCTGCAGTTGCCGTGCTTATGGCTCTGGAGCATGACAGGGAGATGGAGCACAGGCTACAGAGAGGGAAAGCTCTGCACGATGCCCCCTTTTAACTTGGGGCTGGACTCCTTCATGTTCCTTGACAGTGACAGGAGGCTGTCAGGCAGGTCAGCCAATGCACCCAGCATCTTGGTGTGCATGCTCATTAGCGTTCTCCTTTATGCCACTCCATCAAGGTCCTCATCTGCATCCTCTGCATCAGAATTCACTTGTCACCTTGCTGTCTGGGGAACTTTAACTCCTTCTGCCCTGTTGAAACCGGGAAAAATTAAAATTAAAATCCAAGCAGTAGGTTTACTGCTCTGTAGCTATTTTAATGCTGCTGTTTTCTGAAGTAGTTCGGTGCCTACCTGCTTGACAGGAATCTCATGAATACCTGCAAGCCATGGTCCTATCATTGGGAACCCAATGCAATTTTAACTGCCTACTGAGCAACGCATCTAACCAGTATAATTGGAAGCCCAGTCAGCTAAGTTGAAAACTTATCTACGTGGAGCCAGGAGGAGTAGAAGCGCTTTTCTGGGTCACACAAAAAACGTTTGGGCTGTTGATCTCCCAGGTACCCAACCTTTCCCACCTGCGAAAACCCCCCTGTGATTTGCCTGACTGCCAGTCTGATGGCCTCTAGATCACCAGATCTTCACAGGCCCAAGGTGGACAAACTTCCTCCGGATGCCCATTTTGGCTGGGAAGGCTAATGATAGAATGCAACGACTATCTCAAACAAGAGAGAATCTATCCATCTCCCCTTGATGTTCAATGGCATTACCAGTGCTGAATACCCCACTATCAAAATCCTGGAGGTTACCATTGGCCAGAAACTGAACAGTTTCAGTACATAAATGCTGTGGCTACTAGACTAGGTCAGAGGCTGGGAATTCTGCAGTGAGTAACTCACTTCATGTCTCCCAATGACTGTCCACCATCTACAAGGCACAAGTCAGGAGTGTGATGGAATACCCTGCCTGGATGGGTGCAGCTCCAACAACACACAAGAAGCTCAACACCATTCAGAACAAAGCAGCCCGCTTGACTGGCACCCTATCCACCACCTTCCACATTCATTCCCTTCACCACCAATGCACAGTGGCAGCAGTGTGTACCATCTACAAGATGCACTGCAGCAACACACCAAGGCTCCTTCAACAACACCTTCCAAACCCGCGACCTCTACCACCTAGAAGGACAAGGGCAGCAGACGCATGGGAACACCACCACCTGCAAGTTCCCCTCCAAGCCACACACCATCCTAACTTGGAACTATATTGGCGTTCCTTCACCGTCCCTCGGTCAAAATCCTGGAACTCCCTTCCTAACAGCACTGTGGGTGTACCTACCCCACATGGACTGCAGCGGTTCAAGAAGGCAGCTCACCACCACTTTCTCAAGGGCAATTAGCGATGGGCAATAAATGCTGGCCTAGTCAGCAACGCCCACATCCCACGAATGAATAATAAAAAAAATATGCTAATTAGGGCTAGGCTTGAGAATGGATCAGGCCTTTCATTGCAGCTTTCCACCTATGAGTTAAAAGTCTGCTGATAGTTTCCCCCTCTTTTTACACAGAAAGAAGTAGGATCATAACACACAGAAGGTGACCATTGGGCCCATCATGCCTGTTCCATTCCCCAAAGCACTGCAATTGTTCTTCCTTTTCAAGTATATATCCAATTCCTTTTTGAAAATTAGCACTGAAAGTGGATTTGTACTCATTGTTGAAGCTGTAAAGGGAGAGTTTGCTCCACACTTTTGGTTCTTCAATGACCAGCATCTGAACATTCCCCATAGCTAGGGCCTGGCTGTCTGATTTTTGGCCACACTGTCTGAGGTCAAAATCAAACTGTCTCTTACACATCTCCTTCACATCTTGCTGCAAACATTAGTTCCTCTGAACAACACAAAAAACCCAGCCCACATAACATTTTAGAGTTTGTAATGGCTTTAAATGTAATAACAAGCTGAAAATAAATAAATCTTTTCATGTTTTTCAATCTTTTCCTTTTTTTGCAACAGTTGTGCCTCAAAATTGTTTTTTTAAATTTTCTATTTAGCTCCCTGGATATCATAGTTTTATTTTTATTCATTCATGGGATGTAGGCGTCACTGGCCAGGCCAGCATTTATTGCCTATCCCTAATTGCCCTTGAGAAAGTGGTGGTGAGCTGCCTTCTTGAACCGCTGCAGTCCATTTGGGGTAGGTACACTCACAGTGCTGTTAGGAAGGGAGTTCCAGGATTTTGACCCAGTGACAGTGAAGGAACGGCAATATAGTTCCAAGTCAGGATGGTGTGTGACTTGGAGGGGAACTTGCAGGTGGTGGTGTTCCCGTGTATTTGCTGCCCTTGTCCTTCTAGTTGGTAGAGGTCGCGGGTTTGGAAGGTGCTGTCTAAGGAGCCTTGGTGCATTGCTGCAGTGCATCTTGTAGATGGTACACACTGCTGCCACTGTGCATCGGTGGTGGAGGGAGTGAATGTTTGTAGATGGGGTGCCAATCAAGCGGGCTACTTTGTCCTGGATGGTGTCGAGCTTCTTGAGTGTTGTTGGAGCTGCACACATCCAGGCAAGTGGAGAGTATTCCATCACACTCCTGACTTGTGCCTTGTAGATGGTGGACAGGCTTTGGGGAGTCAGGAGGTGAGTTACTCGCCTCAGGATTCCTAGCCTCTGACCTGCTCTTGTAGCCACAGTATTTATATGGCTACTCCAGTTCAGTTTCTGGTCAATTGTAGCCCCTAGGTTGTTGATAGTGGGGGATTCAGCGATGGTAATGCCATTGAGTGTCAAGAGGAGATGGTTAGATTTCCTCTTGCTGGAGATGGTCATTGCCTGGCACTTGTGTGGCGCGAATGTTACTTGCCGCTTATCAGCCCAAGCCTGGATATTGTCCAGGTCTTGCTGCATTTCTACATGGACTCCTTCAGTATCTGAGGAGTCACGAATGGTGCTGAACATTGTGCAATGATCAGCAAACATCCCCACTTCTGACCTGATGATTGAAGGAAGGTCATTGATGAAGCAGCTGAAGATGGTTGGGCCTAGGACACTACCCTGAGGAACCCCTGCAGTGATGTCCTGGAGCTCAGATGATTGACCTCCAACAACCACACCATCTTCCTTTGTGCTAGGTATGACTCCAGCCAGCGGAGGGTTTTCCCCCTGATTCCCATTGACCACAGTTTTGCTAGGGTTCCTTGATGCCATACTCGGTCAAATGCTGCCTTGATGTCAAGGGCAGTCACTCTCACCTCACCTCTTGAGTTCATCTCTTTTGTCCATGTTTGAACCAAGGCTGTAATGAGGTCAGGAGCTGAGTGGCCCTGGCGGAACCCAAACTGAGCATCACTGAGCAGGTTATTGCTAAGCAAATGCTGCTTGATGGCACTGTTGATGACACCTTCCATCACTTTACTGATGATTGAGAGTAGGCTGATGGGGCTGTAATTGGCTGCGTTGGACCTGTCCTGCTTTTTGTGTACAGGACATACCTGGGCAATTTTCCACATTGCAGGGTAGATGCCAGTGTTGTAGCTGTACTGGAACAGCTTGGCTCGGGGCGCAGCAAGTTCTGGAGCACAGGTCTTCAGTACTATTGCCGGAGTATTGTCAGGGCCCATAGCTTTTGCAGTATCCAGTGCCTTCAGTCATTTCTTGATATCATGTGGAGTGAATCGAATTGGCTGAAGTCTGGCATCTGTAATGCTGGGGACTTCAGGAGTAGGCCGAGATGGATCATCAACTCGGCACTTCTGGCTGAAGGTTGTTGCAAATGCTTCAGCCTTATCTTTCGCACTGATGTGCTGGGCTCCCCCATCATTGAGGATGGGGATATTTGTGGAGCCACCTCCTCCAGTTAGTTGTTTAATTGTCCACCACCATTAACGGCTGGATGTGGCAGTACTACAGAGCTTAGATCTGATCCGTTGGTTATGGAATCGCTTAGCTCTGTCTATCGCATGCTGTTTACGCAGTTTGGCATGCAAGTAGTCCTGGGTTGTAGTTTCACCAGGTTGACACCTCATTTTGAGGTATGCCTGGTGCTGCTCCTAGCATGCCCTCCTGCACTCTTCATTGAACCAGGGTTGGCCTCCTGGCTTGATGGTAATGGTAGAGTGGGGGATATGCCGGGCCATGAGGTTACAGATTGTGGTTGAGTACAATTCTGCTGCTGCTGATGGCCCACAGCGGCTCATGGATGCCAGTTTTGCATTGCTAGATCTGTTCAAAATCTATCCCATTTAGCACGGTGATAGTGCCACACAACACGATGGACGGTATCCTCAATGTGAAGGCGGGACTTAGTCTCCACAAGGACTGTGCGGTGGTCAGTCCTACCAATACCGTCATGGACAGAAGCATCTGCGGCAGGCAGATTGGGGAGGACGAGGTCAAGTATATTTTTCCCTCGTGTTGGTTCCCCCACCACCTGCCACAGACCCATTCTAGCAGCTATGTCCTTTAGGACTCGGCCAGCTCGGTCAGTAGTGGTGCTACCGAGCCACTCTTGGTGATGGACATTGAAGTCCCCCATCCAGAGTCCATAGTTCCAAAGAAGCAGAAAGAAAACTACAAATCTCATGATACATCTCATATGGACTCATGCAAAGAACTTCTCCACAGGAAATAGAATTCTGAACCTTTCGTATCTGGTTGTTATGTGTCACATAGTGTCTTGGTGCACTATGGATATTTTACTTCCACAGGAGGCAAAGAAAAACAACACCCATGATGAATCATGCACACATACACGCTCTTACATATGCACAAAACAGAAGCTAGAAATCACAGATCCCAGTATTAGGTGGAATTTCCAAACGTAGGACTAAAAATTAGATAAGGCCCATTAGTGGGCGCAGACATCATAGATAGAGTCATAGAGAGATACAGCACTGAAACAGGCCCTTTGGCCCACCGAGTCTGTGCCGACCATCAACCACCCATTTATACTAATCCTACATTAATCCCATATTCCCTACCACATCCCCACCTTCCCTCCATTCTCCTACCACCTACCACCTACCTACACTAGGGGCAATTTACAATGGCCAATTTACCTATCAACATTTCACATTTCATGATGTGCCATTACTCCCCGCCTGATGGAAGTGATGCACCAGCACAGAAACCTCACACTGCCTGCTCATCTCCATGCTTGTGGTGTGCACCCCAGTGCTAAATTCGCTGCTGAGTAGCTGAACGCTCAGCAGGGGGCCCAGGTTCATGCAAGGCTCGCAGCAATTAAAGCAAGCTTACGAACATTCATACGAATTAGCAGCAGGGGTAGGACACTCGGCCCCTTGGGCCTGCTCCACCATTCAATAAGATTATGGCTGATCTGATTGTAACCTTAACTCCAAATTCCCGCCAACCCCCGATAACCTTTGCTTATCAAGAACCTATCTACCTCTGCCTTAAAAATATTCAAGGACTCTGCTTCTACCGCCTTTGGAGGAAGAGAGTTCCAAAGACTCCCGACCCTCTGAGAGAAAAAAGTTCTCCTTATCTCTGTCTTAAATGGGGGACCCCCTTATTTTTAAACAGTGATTCTTAGCTCTAGACTGTCCCACAAGAGGAAACATCCTTTCCACATCCACCCTGTCAAGACCCCTTAGAATTTTATATGTTTCAAAATATGTTGCATTTCTTAAAGCCAGCTAGCACCTCTTAATGGAGAAGTGTATTATGGCTGCAGCAGGGGTTAGAAGTGGATGGGAGAGACTTTCTGAGCAGGAGGAAATTGGACCAATGGAGCATTAGGCCAGAGTGAGAATACCCAGGTTCTCATATGCACCACTGGAGGCTTTAGTGCAGGAGGTGGGAAGGAGGAAAGAACTCATCTTTCCACAGTGGGGACAGCAAGTACTCCCGACACACAAAGGAAAGGCAGTGGGAGCAGTTAGCTACGGAGGTCAATGCTAGGAGTCTGGCTCCAAGCACCTGGATAGAGTGCCAGCAAACTTCAATGACCTCACACAAGTGGTCAAGGTCAGTGATGCATCTTCAAATGCCATCTCATATCAAAGGCAACACCAACCTTGCACACGGCTCAATGCACCACACCCCACCTCACTCACGCATCAGCAATCAGGACTCATGCCTAACACACAGATGCTCCATCTCACCCTCACACATTTACTAATGCTGCCAGCCTCATACCCACATCTCGCAGTTTCCACATACTTCCAGCTGTTCAGCTATGACAAGCACATCACCCAAACACCTTGCAATACACTAACTTACACTGCTTCTCCTCTTTTGCAGGACCTGGTCACACATAACAGGGGGCAGTAGGAGAAGACCGGCAAGGGACAGGCATGCTTCCATCGTCTGAGCCACTTAGTGGAGATGGTTCTGCAAAACATTGGACTGGCAGTGATAGAGGCAGTTGCAACCCCCATCACCAAGAACTTCCATGATGACAGCATGTTACTGCCTTATGCACCTTCTCAAATCCTACTTCAGTCTCATCTCGCTTTCTGCCATGAAGTGTGAATTATCCATGATGTGGCCATGGAGCTCTTTCTTTCGACCCAAACCCGTTTCCCTCAACCCAACCCTCCCCTATTGCATTTGTCCTTTCAGATACCCAAGACCTGCCACCTGGCCAGCCAGTGCAGCCTCGCAATGATGGGTGTGAGCAATAGTAGACACCTCATGAAGAAGCACCGTCACTTTAGTTGAAATCCCAGCCACCAGCTTAGATACTGGCACTCCGCATACTTTAGCAGGAAGCATAGAGGCGGGATCAACACATGGTGAGTCACCAAGCATGAATGGCTGCAGCCAGGCCAGGTGGAAAGGATAGTACATGTGACGATTCCCCAGGGGGTAAGGTCGCAGATCTTAGTTCCGAAGAAGGGTCACTGACCCGAAACATTAACTCTGCTTCTCTTTCCACAGATGCTGCCAGACTTGCTGAGTGGTTCCAGCATTTCTTGTTTTTATTTCAGATTTCCAGCATCCGCAGTATTTTGCTTTTATTATAAGGTCGCAGACAGGTTCTGCTGCAGAGGTTTCAGGTGAGGACTCAATGTGGCAGCATATAGGAGAATGCTGATGAGCATGCAGAGAGATTCTTGGTTCACTGGCAGGCCTGCCACAGACCCTGTTGTCGCTATCAAGGAACATGGAGGAGTCTGCTCCAATTTGGCACAGGGCTTCACACAGAGCTTGGAGCCTATCCGTTCCAGCATGGAAATAGTGACCAACTCCATGACGGCGCTCGTAGACACAGCTGTGATGCAGTGTTCAGTGATCAATGGCTCACTTTCCATAGCAGCACAACCGGAAGCCACACAATGCCTGAGTGCTACAGTGGAAGCTCAGTCCGAGGTCATGCGATCCATGCTTGTTGCCCATGCAAGCCCACCTTGGTGCCATGCAGGCTCAGACTGCTGTCATCATGGGTGCAGATATCAGTGCTCAAAGCGGTGTGCAGTCTCTTGCAGCAGTGCAGCAATCTGTGTTCCTGCAGATTACTAGGATTGCCTGCTCTTCCTGCTTTTCTCTGATTAGAGGTAAGACTACGAAGTCCCCTCTACAGGGGATTTGATGTAGCGATGTACAGCGAACTGTGAGATGTTGGCAACATCTTCAGCTCCAGCTGGAAGGTTCCACTAGGGTAGAAATTGAGGACCATGGTGATTTTCACAGCTACTGGGAGTCCAGTCCTTGCCTTGCTGTGCATCTGCAGGTCTGATTGTTGGAGGTGGCACAGTTCAGTAAGCAAATTCTTGGTGAATCGTAGCCACGCAGACACTGCTCCTGGCTGAGGTGAAATTACACAAAGTGCCCTCTGAAGATCCTAGGTGCATATGGCTTTGTATTGAGAGCCCTCCTCCACCTTTCTCTGTGCACAGCTTCCCCTCTATGCAGCCTGTGCTCCAACTCCCTCTCATGCTATAGCCCAAGATAGACTGCAACTATAGCCTTCATGAGTGGTAGCAGACTTTTTGCTGACAGGTCTTCAAACTCCACCAAGCTCCTTGGAAAAGTCCAGCTCCACTCCCTTCTGAGAACTTCTCCAACACCACAATACACAGAACCTCCAGTAACTCTGTCGCAGCAAACGAAAGTCAAAAGCACCTCACCTGAAAGTCCCATGCTGATTCTTTTAAATAGTGCCAGTGGGGGTCCCTCGTGCAGCTGAATGCAGGTTCAGTTGTGAGTGTTTAAGCGATGGCATTAGCATGACCTGTGAGGTCCAATATGACAATTCGTGCACTAAACCAACATTAGACACTGAGCCTTAAAGACATGTTATATTTTGGATATGATACCTTTGAAAGTTGTGACATATTTATATGTAAAACCTTTAATTAGATTTAGTCCTTCATATTGAAGAAAATGAGGCATCGAAATATACACAAAGTTGACTCACCCTCGACACAGCATATATAACATGATTAATTCAACAGAATTTAACAATTTCTATTTCATGGATAAAGATTTCTCGCTGTCTTCAACAAGAATTATGTGCTGCTACAGTCCTGGATGGTGAGTTGATTACCATCCTTTCTAGTAGTTATTCCAATACAGGCTACTTTATGCATGAGATCTATCAATTTTAAATGTAACCAAATGTACACTCATCTCAAATGCAACATCAGGATAGTATAATTGGTTAACTCGCTTCTGAAGATTATTAAGGAGGTAATCCATTAAAATTCTGAAGCATAATGAATTTACATTGTAGAACAAGGGTGTCCAATCCTTCGTGTGAGGGGCCACATTACAATTTTTGTCCTACATAGGGGCTGGTGGGCAAATTTCGGAAAGATAAAGGCATTAGAAATTCGTCTTATTATTAATCAAAACAACAAAAAATGTGCATTTTCGTGAACAAGCTTTAAAGGAAAAGACTAATTTATTAACTTACTTTCTCATAACTGTGTTGAACACTGATTTAGTGAGATACCTGGCATTGTTTTTGACTCTAGACACTCAGTGCACCCGACAGGAAACATGTCCATTACTTTCTTTTACTGAAATCCCAGAAACAACGCACCCTGACCCTTGGTTTTAAGTACAAAGGGCTGGATTTTATATTTCTTTAGAAGGCAGGTTTTTTGATAGGGAAGGGCCGGAGAATTGGTGTGGAGTCGTCCACCATGGAACCCGATACCGTAAAGCTGTTTTCTGATTTTCTTGGAGGTGATGAAGTTCCGTGGCGGCACCTCCACCATGACGTGACGGTATCATAATTTAAATCTATTACATACTGTTTTGCACGAATTTGTATCTAATTCACTGCGACCCTACCAGGCATTCGCAATCTTCTGCATGACGTGCGGCACTCATGTGCCTTCACTTTTCTGTCTTTGAAACGTTGGCGCCACTGAAGCAAGAGTCATCAGTGTCTGCAAAGGTTAGGTAAGTTATCCGTTGTTGTCTTGTGGAATTTTTTTCACATCGGCAGATGTGAGGGAAGGTAGGGAACTCTGCTAATGGATACTGTTGGGTGGGGGGGGGAAGGAGGGAACTCTGCAAGTGGATACTGTTGGGGGGTGGAAGGAGGGAACTCTGCAAGTGGATACTGTTGGGGAGGGGGAAGAGGGAACTCTGCAAGTGGATACTGTTGGGGAGGGGAGGAGGGAACTCTGCAAGTGGATACTGTTGGGGGGGAGGAGGAAACTCTGCAAGTGGATACTGTTGGGGGGGAGGAGGGAACTCTGCAAGTGTATACTGTTGGGGGGGGGAAGAGGGAACTCTGCAAGTGGATACTGTTGGGGGGGGGAAGAGGGAACTCTGCAAGTGGATACTGTTGGGGGGGGAGGAGGGAACTCTGCAAGTGGATACTGTTGGGGGTGAGGAGGGAACTCTGCAAGTGGATACTGTTGGTGGGTGGAAGGAGGGGACTCTGCAAGTGGATACTGTTGGGTGGAAGGAGGGGACTCTGCAAGTGGATACTGTTGGGGGGGAGGAGGGAACTCTGCAAGTGGATACTGTTGGGGAGGGGGAAGAGGGAACTCTGCAAGTGGATACTGTTGGGGGGGGAACTCTGCAAGTGGATACTGTTGGGGAGGGAGAAGAGGGAACTCTGCAAGTGGATACTGTTGTGGGGGGGAGGGTGGAACTCTGCAATGCAACATCAGGAGACGCCGTTAACAGTGTCACCAATGCCGTCCCCGCCACGTGATTGGGGGCGGGGGGGGAGCATCCACCATCATTATGCTAAATAGTTGCCTACCGCGCAATCGTGGCAGCGTGGCCGCAAACACCACAGGCGGGATCGCCACCATTTTGCGCACTCACCGCCAATAAAATCCAGCCCAAAGTAACTATACGGTTTTAATAAGGAATATACCCTTCGCACTAAATGACACAGTGGTTCTTTCAGCCAATATATGATTGCATTAACCAACTCATGCATGACCGTTATGGTTGCTACTCAAAAATTCAAGTTCAGAAAGCTGCAGTTCGGCAAGTGTTCGTGTACACACAAACTGCTACAAAGGCTGTTTCAAATATAGGAGGCAGACCGAAATTGTAGTGACAAATCCTGGATTAGCCAGAGGAGTGAGAAAGGTCAGTAACAGAATGAGTGAGATCCCTTCAATGCCAGCTTTCAGGAGGCTTCTTCCTGCACTAGGTTCAACAGCACGACCATAGATGAGTGGCTTTGGTGAATTGATGCTCAGTTGACAAGCTCCTCTTCCCATGTCATGCAGGTATTCGTGATCAGAGCAACCATAACAATCCAGAAAAAAACACATCAGCAACTCCACAACAAGGGCAAGGTGAACAGCCCATGGAGGACAAAACAGCCACTAACCTGAGCTGGCCCACTTTACACAGGGGGATGTTGACCCCCTTTTTCAAATACAAATCACTTTCCAGCGCCTTACCCGAACAATTCCCTTGTTTATGATCAATCTAAAGTGTGCAGTCCAGGCATAAACTATGTCAGAGTTGGACAACAAGACAGAAAGGGACTGAGGCCTGAATCCTAGTCGTGGCAGATGTAAGGTTCTTCAAAATTTATAAGTTACGAAGGATTGTCGGGCTAGATAGAAACCTTTGGCATGCCAGACTCTGGCCCACGGGCCGTAAGTTGGACAACCCTGTTGTAGAACTTCACACAAATCTCTCACAGTCTGTTTCTGATCTCATAAATGAAGGATTTAAGGGTATCTACTTTGAATTATGCTATACCCAACACAGTATGAACTTAAAAGCATACCTGAAAGGATAAGAAAATCCTATCTCAATGTTCAGGTTACTTTCTGATTTGTTCGCACAGTCCACACTGACTTTCAGTGCTCCTGAGTAACCACCACATGTTGCAAATGCAAAGATTGCAAAAATCTGTCAAGGGAAAAAGAAGCATTTAGTTTTAACATAATTTGTCATTTTAAACTTAAATGTCTAGCACATCACAATATGTTTTCTACTGACAAGGCTAAATGAAGAATATAAGCTGTGAACATTTGTAACATGACTTATTTTTGGAAAATATTTGGATGCTAGCAGTCAGAATAGATTGCATTGTGTACTTATGGAACTGGCTAGTGCTCCTGGACTTATTCATGGATCTGAGGCTTCTGGGAATGGGAGCTGAAGAAGAAATCAGCATCGTAAGTATCCAACACGCATATTTCCTGCTCTGAGCAATGCAAATCCAGTTATCTTCTTCACAAATCATTTTAAAAATGTAGCTTCTTTTTCAGAATGAAATACTTAGAGGGCACTACAGTTACAATATACATTAATCATCAAAGGTTTAGTCTAGGAAAATTCTTTTGTGCATCCCCTACCAACAATTCTAATGTGAATGGCAAAGCACATTAGTTCTTATGAGTCAGTGTGGAGAACAACAATGTGAATCCAAAACTGGATATACAGTATTACGACCGAGGCTGGAGGAGTGCATTGTCTTTCTCTAGTTCCACTTTTCCACGGGTCACAACATATATTTATAAGTTTTACCCAGTTACTGATATGGCCAATTATATACTCTATTTTTATTTCAGAATAAAATCCACTAACCAGGTTTCTTTAATAAACAACAAAATTATTAATTTATTATAAAACAAGACTTATTCAATAAAGATGCAAAGCTTATAAACGCACAAGTTGAAATATTTAAGTTCCCTTCTAAATTAACCCAATACACGCACACACACACACACACACACACACACACACACACACTGGTTAAAGAAAAAATAAAGAAGTTTTCTCTGCAGAGATCTCTTTATAAAAAGGACAAAAAAAGCTTTGGCCAAATACTTGTTAGTTATTGAAGAAATAAAGGATAAGATATGGGATGTTCTCCGCCAGCCTCTTTGGCCTGGCGTCCAGATACACACAGATGGCTATCACTGGGATCTTTTTGGAGCAGTTCTCTTCGGGCGATGTCGAGGCTTGGTTAGCAGACTTCTTAGGAGAAATACAGCACCAGGGGCTTCAGCTATCACATTTGATTCGCAGGGTTTCTCAAAGAGGTGGAAAAAGGATGAGCTGGTGGCTTCTCTCTTAGCAGGTTTACTCCTAACTGACTCAAAACAATATCCAAAAACAAAACCAACTCTTGACCACCATAAATCTTGACATGTCACTTCTCCGTAAACAACTCCCCTAGTCACCAAGGTTCCTGCTGTTTACCTTAGCTTAAAACATGTGACTTCTAATTAGGGTTTGTTTACAAACAAAGCCTCAAGTACTTCCAGAGACCTTTAAAAAAAACCAAAGTGCAGCATCTATGGAATCTCTTCAGTCTTTCAAATGAATCAATTTCCACAATTTTTAACGAGTCCTCAAAAAATATTTAAAAATGGAAGCACTCTCATAACAACATAGAGACAAATAAACTGCAATTTGAAATACATTTTAATTCCATTGTATACTCAAGAAGTGATAACATGCAATTAAATGATGGGTAGCATGACTGACCTAATTTCTTCCTTCACTTTCTTCCATGCCTATTTTTAGTAATCATTTTATGAATAATTTGTCATGTTATGTCTCATTTACCAATGAGACATAGTGCAGTGTTATGGAAAACATAAGCTAAAAACTATGTCATCTGGCATCTTATTGAAACTTTTGAAACTTGTAGAATATTTAAGAAACATTAATGTATGACAAACTAAATGAATATGATGCAATAAGTTTAAAAAAAGGTGAATTACAGTTTGTGTTTTTTCCCATTTCACTCTACTTGAGTTCCTAACAAAAAAGCATTTATTGTAGCAGACCTGCATTCCCTGTAATCTGAAACTTAAAGTCAAATTTGAGGTGTTGTATATAGGACATTATACTGAAAAATTAACAATCATCCTTTAATCCTTATATTAAACACTGGAGTCCCATATGGGATGCCTATCCAGTTCAGTTTAAAAGGCAGAAAAACACCACACTGTCAGACCATCTAGTTTAAGTTAACGTTAGTGGTTAAATTCATTTACAAGAAATATAACCTTAAGAATTAAGAATATGACAATATTTTAAGCTATCCTGAAAACAATTAAAATAAAATATCAGTGTACTTTCCAAAATCATTTTACTGAGCCTCTGATGATTGTAAGGAGTGATTTAGTCCTACTGCCATAAAGTGGAAATTAGCAGGTGAACAGCAAAGAAGAATGGGAAAAGTCAGCAGCACCTGTACCATTCCAATTCAGGCTTCAACACTCCAGATGGAAGAAACTTTCCCAAACTAAGCACACAATCATGTTATTAATGAATTCAAGTTCAGTGGGCTCTGGATGTTCTCATGGGTTTCAGTTGTTTTTGAGACTTGATTTGCAAGTCAAATAGTTTAGCTCTGGGAATAACACCTCTGTGTTTGGTGTCTGTAAATTTCACATATATTAAACAGTTCAAAGACATTAGGGGAATTCTAATGCATTTATCTTGTGACTATAGATAATGACTTTCCTCTGGGATACCTGCTAGCCCAGATAGAAATACAGACATCCCTGTAACATATTTACATGTTGTCCTAGAAATTCATTAGTGCTGTTCCATTTGTCAGGTGCTCAAGTGTCCAATACGGTGGAAGGCATGCTGGAAGTGTACTGCCTACTAAATTGGATTAGGCTACCCCATAGGTGCTCAGAGTGCACACCAGAAGTGTTAAAGGCTGATTAAAATATCGAAATCTAAATTTTCTATGCTTGTCGCAGGACCCTTTTGTGACATTGGTCTGTCCCAGAACCTGACTTGTCACATGATAAATTTGCACAACAGCTTGTGGCGCTAACACATAGGAACATAAGTAGACCATTCAGCCCCTTGAGCTTGATCGCCAATTAATTAGATTATGACTGATCTGAATCTTTATTCACTTACCTGCCTAGGTTCCATATCCTTTAAAACACTTGCCAAACAAAAATCTATCAAGTTCAGTTTTGAACTTTTCAATTGACCTAGCCTCAACAGTGTTTTGAGTCAGAGCGTTCCAAATTCCCACTACCCTTTGTGTGAATAATTACTTCTTGTACAGCCTAGCTCCAATTTTAAGGTGATATTCCCTTGTTCTGGACTCTATCACCAGAGGAAATCGTTTCTCTCTATCCTAACAATCCTTCAATCATCTTAAACACCTGAATTCTATAAATCCTTAATCAATACTCGGAGGAAGTAAAGGCCTGCTCAGGTCACAAAAAAACCTGACCCGAACCTGACAGAACCACATCAGACCTGAACCTGACCCGGCCCGAGTCCCTCCATTTTTTCCTGCGCCCGACCCGCCTCGAGCCCGACCCGGACCTGACCCCGATCCGACCCAACCCGAGCCCGACCCGACCACCGGAATGTTCCCTTTACCTACCTTGCAACTCCCAATCATCAGGAAGCTGCAACATGAGCGTGATGATGTCATAGAGACGCTCACTCGCTCACTGCGCAGACTCAAAGTTTCCCTCCTTGACGTCCTGGACTCCAGCTCAGTTAGGTTTTTTACTTTCAACACTTCTTGCTGTGAGTGTCCAACCCAGACCAGGCTCGACCCGGACCCGGACCCAGCCCGACCCGACCCAAGCTCGAAAGTTAGACCCGGAAGAGCATCGGATCCCGTTGGGTTTGGGTTGGGTAGCAGGCCTTTAGGAGGAAGTACAATTTAACCCTGTAAGCCCTGCTATCATTATGGTGAATCTGTGCTGCACCCCTTCCAAGGTCAACATAACTCCTGAGGTACAGTGCCCAAAACTGAAAGCAATACCCCAGGTGGGTTTTGACCAAGTTTCTAAACAATTGTGCCTGGGGTTTCCATTCAATTGTGGTGTATATTTCGGCATATTTTGCCCAGAATCAGTGTAACCGATACAAAAGATCATAAAATTTTAAGCGCAAATTGTGCTCAGTTCAAATCAGTTTCCGTGATCCTTTGAGCTAATTTTAAAAGCGTTGTGTTAGAAGCAGGTCCCACCGATTGCCGATATGCAAATGAGTTTGAGTGGAAATTCGGGGTAAAAAAAAGTTTCAAAATGGGCACAATTCTGTTTGCAATTTGAGTTGGAGTCGTTGATTGTGCCCAAAGTGGAAACTCTACCCCAAAAGCATAATTTCCTCCCCATTGTATTCCAGCCCTCTTGAGAAAAAAATGAACATTACATTTTTTAATTAGGGGTGGTCACCGAAGCTCTGTCCCAAGACTAACAGATACATATCTTTCCCCATGGATAAACTTAAGTAGAATGAGAAAACATTAGACTTTGCCCACATTACAGGCTACAGCCACAGAGTAGGGATTATGTTTATGTCATAATGGACTAAACTTCAGTCCAATGATTTTTAGGGCAAACAGCATTCTAAAGGTGCCAAATAAAGTCCTGAGCAAGAGTTTTCACAGAATGATTATTCTAAGAGTTTGCAAAAAGGAAACTCAGAAATATCTTCCATAAATGTATTACAAAGCGATTATATCTGTCATCTTTGACAACATAATTTGCCTTACTAAGATTCTTTCCTTTGCTATCAAATAGCTCATGAATAGATACTGTGGGCTACATTTTCTACCCATTAACTATGAATGGATGACAATTTTGTAGCCATCGATCGAAGCATAATTGGGAAGTCCATCTTTAGAAAGACCTCTATCATTAAGTTAAAATGTTCTAATTATCTTACCAATGGAAGAAATGCTCAAACTTACTTTATATTTCCATACTGTTCATTTTTATATAGTAAAATTTTTATTGTAAAAATAGCTTCATGGTTCTCATGTTAGTTAGTTGCTTTTCATCCCCTACTGCAACAGTTGTCTCATGATTTTTTTAAAGTTTGCTTCTATTATATCCTTATTTATTCATTTTTAATATAAAGAATGCCACCAAGGTATTTTTGTCCCTCTTGAAATGGAGTGATCAGTTGGAAGTGCTTCATCCAGTGGTCTAACTGAAAATCTGAATATCAGTTGAGGTTTGGATCCAAGTAATGATTTTTAGCTCCCAATGCCACCCACCATTCTGTGGCCGACTGGGCAGATATTTAACTGATTGTGAAGCATCAATCAATCATTTCTATCACTAGTTTCTAGGAGGACCCATGAGAGCAGTTGTTTTCCCTCCATTCCAATGGGAAACATTTAACTTTTTCTTTAAAAACGCAGAAATTCTGACCTCAAACATTATAAACTGGGCACATGGGAAATTCTAGATACAAACCCAGAGGAAAAATACAACTAGCACTGGAAATGCATTCCTGAAGACACTAGGAATAGGTACCCAGCCAAATTGGTGTATGTTCCTCATTTGATTCAGGCTGGCTCATTGCCAACATTACTCACGCTTTTATCGGCAGCTGGCCAAATGCGGGGGGTTGGGCAATCAGGTTGCCAGTGACACCGTTTAAAGGCAGCCCTCACCTCTGAAAGGAGAGGTCTAATCTGCCTTTATTTAACTGAAACAGTGTCGTACAGTGTAAATGACAGGTGCAGCAGGTGCAGGGAGGGCCCCCTGATTCTTGAATGCTGCACTGGAGGATTTGGTGGAGGAGCTGATCAGAAAGAGGGAGATGATCTTGCCAACAGGAAACCAAAGGATTTCAAGGCAAGTTGCCTTGCACCATTGGGCAGCGGTGGCTAAACAGGTCAATATGGGAAGCATTGCTGCAATGCCACAAGAAGTTTAATGATCTGAGCAACAGCAACAACTTGCATTTATATAGCACCTTTAAAGTAGTAAAACAACCCAAGGTACTTCACAAGAATGTTATCAAACAACATTTGACAATGAGCCACATAAGGAGATATTAGGGCAGAAAAGAGGTAGGTTTTGAGGAGTGTCTTAAAGGATGAAAGAGAGGAAGAGAGGTGGAGAGATTTAGGGAGGCAATTACAGAGCATAGGGCCTTGGCAGCTGAAGGCATGGCCATCAATGGTGGAACAATTAAAATTGTGTCTGTGTAAAGGGCCAGAATTGAAGGAATGCAGATAACTCTGAGGGCTGAAAATGCAACACTCCTTCTCACATCCCTCTTACTGTCTCCTTAGCCCTACACCACCTATAGTCAAAGCACTCACCAGCTTCCCTCCCCTGTTTCTATCACTCTCCTCCAATCATAGCACCATACTTCACTGAACCACCTCCTGCTGTTACTGACACATTTTGAACCTGCTACTGTCTGCACAATTACTTCTCCCACTTCCCCACACCTTTGTCATCTTTCATGTATCATTGCCACTATTCTAACACAACTTCAACCTTTCATTAGGCCACAGTCCCTCAGTCCCTTTTTTGTTGCAGGTGAAGCTGGCACATAGTATCAGTGAACAGGTACAGTCAGGACAGCCACCATCTATCCAGATCTTCTCCCCATTAGAAGAGGCAGCATAAAAATTGTGGGAAGGCAGCACGTCAGTAGCACTGCAACTGATGAGGCTGGAGATACACCCTGATGGGTCTTTGGCTACATTTTTCAAATTGCTCTCTCACGCACCATGCATGACAAAGTGATGATGCTTTGAGCCTACTCATCCGTTTCTGATAACCCTTGATAGTAACAGCTAACCCTTTGCTCGCTCTGCTCTTTCCAAGTTCATCAGAAGTAGAGGGTCCAGATAGATGCACTGTCATAAAACCTTACTCTTACAGGCACCAACTTTTTCCGCTGTTAGAGCTTTGACAGTTAGCAGGGTTGGTGGCCCTTGCTCTTCCTCTTTCTTCATGGCTTCCGGTTGATTTTGCTGCTCCTGCACTTCCACTTCTTCCTCCCCTGGTGGCTATTAGGGTTTCCTCCTTCACAGGGAAAAGTTATGAAGCATGCAGCATACCACCACGAATCTGGAGACTCATTCAGATCCATCCAAGCAGTGAAATTTCTGTTTGAGAATGCCAATTGTTTGTTCAATCAGATGTAGGAACATGAGTCTAATTGCAGTGCTCCTCTCCATCTGTGCACACATTCCTGAGAAGTGTCATAAGCCATGTGCTCAGGGGCTACTACTTGTCCTCAAGCAGACACCCTGACACCCAATGGTCTGAGTAGAACAGACAGCAATTTGACCGATGCAGGATAAATACATCCTGAGAACTTTCAGGAAATTGGGCAAAGAACTGCATGATGCAGCTGCCTGCCATCACATGCCAGCCGCACATTGAGTGCATAGAAGCCCTTCCTGTTGATGGAGAAACAGATGTACTTGTTCTTAGCAAGGGCATCCACTTGATGCAGTAATGCACTGCAAATTTATTGGCGTTGCTGATGCCATCTGTTGCAATCTGGAATGACTATGAACAATGTTCCCTCTAAGCTATGTGGCTGCGCAGCCATACAGCAATCTGAAACTTCTCATGCAAGTCACATATATGTTGTCCTTTTTAAGTTACAGCACTTGCGTAGCTGCACAAAAAATTGGTGATGCACTACAAAAGAAATTAGAGGGTACGTTGATTACGAGGTGTAGAAATTCAAGGCCATAGTCACCTTTAGAACCACAGGCAATGAAGTGTGTGAACTGGTGTTGAGCTGCAGTTGGTGTGGCAACATGCGACATTGTTCTGTTCCAGCCTTCCTGGCGAAGTGGACATACCAAACACACTACTCCTCAGTTAAAAACAAATAAGATGCTCTGTTTCTGTAAACACATATGATGTAAGGTCTCTTATGCCTTCCCTTCTTCTTGCAGTAGTTGTGAGTCTCTGCGATCTGACTTGCTGCTCTTCCACCTCAGCATTCACCAGCTCCAACAGCAAAGTAGCACAGTCATGTTGGCAGGGTATTTGTTTTTGAAGAAGCCTCGGCACAGAGATTGTCCTCCAGCTTCAAAAGATCAGTGTCAAAAATATTTTAAACTCAGTTATATAGGCTTAGTGAGACTTACCTAAATGCAACTGAGGATCCCTTTAAACATCACTAAGCAGCCTCCTTCTAGACTGTTGGCATCAAGGATTGATGGATGGGTTTAATAATTAACATATAAAGTGTGCCCTCAGTTTAATTTTGCAGTAGGGTCCTTAAGTAGACACAGGACCCTAATTTTTAATATATTCAGAAGGTGCCATTATTTTCTGGTGACCATGCTGGTCACTAAACATCACCTGGACGAATGTAGCAAACTGTGTACTTCTGCGGTAGATAGGGCACAGGAGATCGTTACCTGAAATTCGCAGGTCCAATGGCGATTTTATCTCTGTAATCTTATGCAGCCCTGCAACACCATCATCCCGCCTCCCCTTCACCCAATCTCTTCATTCCTCTGCTTCTGGCCTCTTTTGCGTTTCCCTCTCCTTGCTTCTAACCATGAGCATCCCATGCTTTCAGACCCATACTCTGGAATTATCTTCTTGATCCTTGCCACCACTCCACATTCCTCTCCTTTTTTTAAGCCCCTCCTTGAAACCCACCCTTGTGACTAGGTTTTTGATCACAATTCCACATCTCTGCTTTTTTGGTTTGGCATCTGTTTTATTCTTATGCTTCTGCAAAGCACCTTGGGATGACTTTCAATGTTAAATGCATTACATAAATGCAAACTGTTACTGTTCTCCTTATTAGTTTAGTGTCTACAGGAAAGGTGCATACCATTGTTCCATTCTGGTTGGAATTTCAAGTAATAGGGTTTGGTGAGTCAAAAATTAATTTCGAGGAGAAAAGAGAAAAGTTCTACTTCCAAAGTCTCAATTATTTTAAAAATCCAGCTGTCGCCTGAGTGAAATTCATCCATGTATCATTCAGCATGAGCGAATTAATGATCCTATATGTTTTGTTCAATATATTCATTTTTTTTTCATTCGGGGGATGTGTGCGTCGCTTGTTAGGCCAGCATTTATTGCCCATCTCAAATTGCCTTCTTGAACTGCTGCAGGCCTTGGGGTGTCGGGACATCAACAGTGCTGTTAGGAAGGGAGTTTCAGGACCTTGACCCAGCGACGGTGAGGGAACAGCGATATAGTTTCAAGTCAGGGTGGTGTGTGGCTTGGAGGGGAACTTGCAGGTGATGGTGTTCCCATGCATCTGCTGTCCTTGTCCTTCTAGGTGGTAGTGGTCACGGGTTTGGAAGGTGCTGTCTAAGGAGCCTTGGTGCATTGCTGCAGTGCATCTTGTAGATGGTACACACTGCTGCAACTGTGCGTCTGTGGTGGAGGGAGTGAATGTTGAAGGTGGTGGATGGGTGTCAATCAAGCGGATTGCTTTGTCCTGGATGGTGTCGAGCTTCCTGAGTGTTGTTGAGCAGCACCCATCCAGGCAAGTGGAGAGTA
Source organism: Heterodontus francisci (assembly GCF_036365525.1). NCBI lineage: Eukaryota > Metazoa > Chordata > Chondrichthyes > Heterodontiformes > Heterodontidae > Heterodontus > Heterodontus francisci. The sequence goes on from NC_090389.1 coordinate 49,400,034, forward strand.
TTCCATCACACTCCTGACTTGTGCCTTGTAGATGGTGGACGGGCATTGGGGAGACAGGAGGTGAGTTACTCACCACAGAATTCCCAGCCTCTGACCTGCTTTTGTCGCTATGGTATTTATATGGCTGTTCCAGTTCAGTTTCTGGTCGATGGTAACCCCCAGGATGTTGATAGTGAGGGATTCAGCGATCGTTATGCCATTGAATGTCAAGGGGAGATGGTTAGATTCTCTCTTGTTGGAGATGGTCATTGCCTGGCACTTGTGTGGCGCAGATGTTACTTGCCACTTACCAGTCCAAGCCTGGATATTGTCCAGGTCTTGCTGCATGTGGACATGGGCTGCTTCAGTATCTAAGGAGTCGCGAAAGGTGCTGAACATTGTGCAATCGTCAGCGAACATCCCCACTTCTGATCTTATGATGGAGGGAAGGTCATTGATGAAGCAGCTGAAGATGGTTGGGCCTAGGACACTACCCTGAGCAACTACTGCAGTGATGTCCTGGGACATAGATGATTGACCTCAAACAACCACTATCATATCATATCTTACAAAATATTAAATATTTATAGCAGTATAAAATGTCAATAGTCCAGTAAATGAAACATGTTAACAGGCACATTAAACAATGCTTTAACATACCAGCTATAATTTTGTAATAGGGAATACAAAGAAACCAGCAGTTATTAAAATGTGCTGTTTTCTTGAGGTGCAGTGCATGGATGAAGGTGACTATTTCACAGGGGCCATTCAGGAGTGACAGCTCAATTAATGGCCATCTTGTTACCACAACACATGGGCTATATCAAATACAATCTGAATGTAGTGGAAAATTGAAAAAAGAACAGAAAATGTGCAAGTTGATCGGCAGTTGAAAGAGAAAGATAGATTAGTGTCGTGGGTGTGGTGCTTCATTGGTAGCAGTTCTGATTTTTTCTGTCAGATGTTAATCGATCTGCTGAATTTCCAGCATTTTGTCTTTGCATTTCAATCGCCAGCAATTATGGTTTCTCTTTCGATCTGAAGTGCAGCTCTTCTGCATTATATACACAAAATGATACCATTAAAATGATCAGCAGGTTAAAAAATGTAATTTATCCAGGAAAAAACCTATTACACTTTACAAAATTGAATTTGAAAATGAATGTTTTATTGAAATCCACAGTATTCCAGTTCCCTATAGAGCTATAACAATATTGGAAAACATTATAATTTCCCTACCAATCCATGTCAACCCTAATAAATTAGTAATAAACTGTAGCTCTGTGAAATCTGCAATAAGCAAAATTACAAATTGAGAATTCCTCATCTACAGGATGTAACAGCTGAAATCACTTCATTGCAGGACTCACTTAGCAATGGAATGATAGAGAGATGGAGATGGAAATGCATTGGTGGAATGAAAGGCAGAGGAAGAGGGAATTAGTGGAGAGTGGGGTATTGGGGTGGTAGAGGATAGAAACTAGAAGTGACGATATGCTTTGGGGTGAGGGAAGAAGGAGACTGGCGACATTAACTGAGGGAGAAGAGTGCCAGCAGGAACTCGGGGAAAGATAAAAGAGTGCCAGTTTGAACGGTTAGAAAGGGAGAAGAGTAGCAAGTTATATGGGAGGTATTTTGTATGATGTAATCAATGACAGTGAGCCAGATTTTAACTCTGTGTACGTATTGTGTTTTATAAAGTATATGGGTTTTGAGTGAGCTAAAACTGGGCCCAATGTGTCAAGTATAGGTGATCATTTTGAGGTTGTGCAATGTGGAAAATGGATAATAGCAAATCGGCAGCCAGTTTTATATCTCTCCCGATTTTTATTTCCTGTGACTTCAAACTTCCAATTCCAATTTGCTATCACCCACTTTACACAGAAGGAGGAGGGGGAGGTGGAACATGATGCAGCCAAGGCACCAGCAGCGGCGCACCTTGCAGTCCAGGATGCCCTCATTATTGCCAGGTTCACTTAGATTCCATCAGTCCATCCATCTGATAGCCACATTCAAAAGCCACTATTCCCCTCCCCATCCCAGCCTTCCCTAGAAATAACCAAACATCCCTTTCGTAGCCACCGATTGCTGAGTGTCAATTCTTGTCTTACCATTCATCACACAGGATCATAGGAACATGAGTAGGTCATTGAGTCCCTCAAGCCTATTCCACCATTCAATGAGATCGTGGCTGATCTGTGACCTAACTCCATATTCTTTAATACTTTTAACTAACAAAAATCTAACAATTTCAGTTTTAAAATTAACAATTGCAATTTGCAGAAGAGAGTTCCAAACTTCTACCACTCTTTGCAAGAAGAAGTGTTTCCTAATTTCAGTCCTGAAAAGTCTGGCTCTAATTTTTAGACTTTGCCCACTAGGTCCTAGACACCGCAACTAGTGGAATAGTTTCTTTCAATCTACCCTATCTATTCCCCTTAATATTTGAAAACTTTAATTAAATCACCCCTTAACCTTCGAAATGCCAGGGAATACAACCTTAGTTTACTCAATCTCTCCTCTTACCTTAACCCTTGGAGTCCAGGTATCAGTCTAGTAAATCTACGCTGCACTTCCTCCAAAGGTAATATATCCTTCCTAAGGTGTGGTTCCCAGAACAGCCCACAGTACTACAGGTGTGGCCTAACCAGAGCTTTGTATAGCTGTAGCATAACTTCAACACCCTTGTATTCTAGTCCTCTAGATATAAAGGCCAGTATTACATTCGCCTTTCTGATTATTTTCTGTACATGTTTATGAGATTTTAATCATCCATGTACCTGGACGCCAAAGTCTCTTTGGACCTCCACTGTTCCTAGCTTTTAAACATTTAGAAAATACCCTGTTCTATCCTTTTTGTGTCCAAAGTGGATGACTTCACATTTGTCTACATTGAAATCCATTTGCCACAGTACTGCCCATTCACCTTTTTAGAACATTACAGCGCAGTACAGGCCCTTCGGCCCTCGATGTTGCGCCGACCTGTGAAACCATCTGACCTACACTATTCCATTTTCATCCATATGTCTATCCAATGACCACTTAAATGCCCTTAAAGTTGGCGAGTCTACTACTGTTGCAGGCAGGGCGTTCCACGCCCCTACTACTCTCTGAGTAAAGAAACTACCTCTCACATCTGTCCTATATCTTTCACCCCTCAACTTAAAGCTATGTCCCCTCGTGTTTGCCATCACCATCCGAGGAAAAAGACTCTCCCTATCCACCCTATCTAACCCTCTGATTATCTTATATGTCTCTATTAAGTCACCCCTCCTCCTCCTTCTCTCCAACAAAAACAACCTCAAGTCCCTCAGCCTTTCCTCGTAAGACCTTCCCTCCATACCAGGCAACATCCTAGTAAATCTCCTCTGCACCCTTTCCATAGCTTCCACATCCTTCCTATAATGCGGTGAGCAGAACTGCACGCAATACTCCAGGTGCGGTCTCACCAGAGTTTTGTACAGCTGCAGCATGACATCGTGGCTCCGAAACTCGATCCCCCTACTAATAAAAGCTAACACACCATATGCCTTCTTAACAGCCCTATTAACCTGGGTAGCAACCTTCAGGGATTTATGCACCTGGACACCAAGATCTCTCTGTTCATCTACACTACCAAGAATCTTCCCATTAGCCCAGTACTCTGCATTCCTGTTACTCCTTCCAAAGTGAATCACCTCGCACTTTTCCGCATTAAACTCCATTTGCCATCTCTCAGCCCAGCTCTGCAGCCTATCTATGTCCCTCTGTACCCTACAACATCCTTCGGCACTATCCACAACTCCACCGACCTTAGTGTCATCCGCAAATTTACTAACCCACCCTTCTACACCCTCTTCCAGGTCATTTATAAAAATGACAAACAGCAGTGGCCCCAAAACAGATCCTTGCGGTACACCACTAGTAACTAAACTCCAGGATGAACATTTGCCATCAACCACCACCCTCTGTCTTCTTTCAGCTAGCCAATTTCTGATCCAAAGCTCTAAATCACCTTCAACCCCATACTTCCGTATTTTCTGCAATAGCCTACCATGGGGAACCTTATCAAATGCCTTACTGAAATCCATATACACCACATCCACTGCTTTACCCTCATCCACCTGTTTGGTCACCTTCTCGAAAAACTCAATAAGGTTTGTGAGGCACGACCTACCCGTCACAAAACCGTGCTGACTATCGCTAATGAATTTATTCTTTTCAAGATGATTATAAATCCTGTCTCTTATAACCTTTTCCAACATTTTACCCACAACCGAAGTAACGCTCACAGGTCTATAATTACCAGGGCTGTCTCTACTCCCCTTCTTGAACAAGGGGACAACATTTGCTATCCTCCAGTCTTCCGGCACTATTCCTGTCGACAATGACGACATAAAGATCAAGGACAAAGGCTCTGCAATCTCCTCCCTAGCTTCCCAGAGAATCCTAGGATAAATCCCATCTGGCCCAGGGGACTTATCTATTTTCACACTTTCCAAAATTGCTAACACCTCCTCCTTGTGAACCTCAATCCTATCTAGCCTAGTAGTCTGAATCTCAGTATTCTCCTCGACAACATTTTCTTTCTCTACTGTAAATACTGATGCAAAATATTCATTTAACACTTCCCCTATCTCCTCTGATTCCACACACAACTTCCCACTACTATCCTTGATTGGCCCTAATCTAACTCTAGTCATTCTTTTATTCCTGATATACCTATAGAAAGCCTTCGGGTTTTCCCTGATCCTATCCGCCAATGACTTCTCGTGTCCTCTCCTTGCTCTTCTTAGCTCTCCCTTTAGATCCTTCCTGGCTAGCTTGTAACTCTCAAGCGCCCTAACTGAGCCTTCACGTCTCATCCTAACATAAGCCTTCTTCTTCCTCTTGACAAGCGCTTCAACTTCTTTAGTAAACCACGGCTCCCTCGCTCGACAACTTCCTCCCTGCCTCACAGGTACATACTTATCAAGGACACGCAGTAGCTGCTCTTTGAATAAGCTCCACATTTCGATTGTTCCCATCCCCTGCAGTTTCCTTCCCCATCCTACGCATCCTAAATCTTGCCTAATCGCATCATAATTTCCTTTCCCCCAGCTATAATTCTTGCCCTGCGGTATACACCTGTCCCTGCCCATTGCTAAGGTAAACCTAACCGAATTGTGATCACTATCACCAAAGTGCTCACCTACATCTAAATCTAACACCTGGCCGGGTTCATTACCCAGTACCAAATCCAATGTGGCATCGCCCCTGGTTGGCCTGTCTACATACTGTGTCAGAAGACCCTCCTGCACACACTGGACAAAAACTGACCCATCTAAAGTACTCGAACTATAGTATTTCCAGTCGATATTTGGAAAGTTAAAGTCCCCCATAACAACTACCCTGTTACTCTCGCCCCTGTCGAGAATCATCTTCGCTATCCTTTCCTCTACATCTCTGGAACTATTTGGAGGTCTATAAAAGACTCCCAACAGGGTGACCTCACCTCTCCTGTTTCTAACCTCGGCCCATACTACCTCAGTAGACGAGTCCTCAAACGTCCTTTCTGTCGCTGTAATACTCTCCTTGATTAACAATGCCACACCCCTCCCCTCTTTTACCATCTTCTCTGTTCTTACTGAAACATCTAAATCCCGGAACCTGCAACATCCATTCCTGCCCCTGCTCTACCCATGTCTCCGAAATGGCCACTACATCGAGATCCCAGGTACCAACCCATGCTGCAAGCTCACCCACCTTATTCCGGATGCTCCTGGCGTTGAAGTAGACACACTTTAAACCAGGTTCTTGCTTGCCAGTGCCCTCTTGCGTCCTTGGAACCTTATCCCTGACCTCACTACTCTCAACATCCTGTACACTGGAACTACAATTTAGGTTCCCATCCCCCTGCTGAATTAGTTTAAACCCCCCCGAAGAGCACTAGCAAATCTCCCCCCCAGGATATTGGTACCCCTCTGGTTCAGGTGAAGACCATCCTGTTTGTCGAGGTCCCACCTACCCCAGAAAGAGCCCCAGTTATCCAGGAAACCAAAACCTTCCCTCCTGCACCATCCCTGCAGCCACGTGTTCAACTCCTCTCTCTCCCTATTCCTCGCTTCGCTATCACGTGGCACGGGCAACAACCCAGAGATAACAACTCTGTTTGTTCTCGCTCTAAGCGTCCACCCTAGCTCCCTGAATTTCTGTCTTAAATCCCCATCTCTCTTCCTACCTATGTCGTTGGTGCCTATGTGGACCACGACTTGGGGCTGCTCCCCCTCCCCCTTAAGGATCCCAAAAACACGATCCGAGACATCACGAACCCTGGCACCTGGGAGGCAACATACCAACCGTGAGTCTCTCTCGTTCCCACAGAACCTCCTATCTGTTCCCCTAACTATGGAGTCCCCAATGACTAATGCTCTGCTCCTCTTCCCCTTTCCCTTCTGAGCAACAGGGACAGACTCTGTGCCAGATACCTGTACCCCATTGCTTACCCCTGGTAAGTCGTCCCCCGCAACGGTATCCAAAACAGTATACCTGTTGTTGAGGGAAACGGCCACAGGGGATCCCTGCACTGCCTGCTGGTTCCCTCTCCTTCCCCTGACGGTAACCCATCTACCTACTTCTTTTACCTGAGGTGTGACTACCTCCCCATAACTCCTCTCAATAACCCCCTCCGCCTCCCTAATCTATCAAATCTCTTTGTAATTTTATGCTTCCATCTACACTGCTTCCATACAATCTATCTTTGTGTCATCAGCAAATTTGAATATGGGCCTTTTATCCCATCATCTAAGTTGTTAACGAATACAGTGAATAGGTGAGGCCTCATCACAGATCCATCCGGGCACCACTGGTCATATCCTGTCAATTCGAGTACCTGCCCGTTACCCTGACACTCTGTCAACTTCTGCTCAGCCAATTTCCTTGCTAGGTCAATAATTTGCCTTCAGTTCCATGGCTTCAACTTTAGCTAACAGTCTCTTATAAGGATTTTATCAAATGCCTTCTGGAAGTCCATATAAATAACATCCATAGATATTACCCATCCACTATTTTAGTCACCTCTTCAAAAAAATTCAATCAGATTTGCCAGGCATACCGATCATTTACAAATCCATGCTGCCTCTCTCTGATCAGCTGAAAATTTTCCAGGTATTCGGTCACCCTTGCCTTAATTATAGACTCCAGCAATTTCCCAAAAACAGATGTTAGGCTGACTGGTCTTTAATTCCCTGGTTTCCCTCTGTCACCTTTCTTAAATAATGGAGTAACATGGGCAATTTTCCAGTTTTACAAGTGAGAAGACCACTTGCCAGTCAGCAACCAAAAATGGGCAACATGGTAACAAACGGAAACAAATAATGTTTATGTGGCTCAAAAATTAAACAAAATTTACCAATCTAACATTGTGTAACACACCCATGTGCATACCCTTGTGCAACTACCAATCTTTACTTTTCTTCTTCCTTAGCACTTTTACGTGGTGCAACACCTATGACTTCAGCAGAGGTAGAGACAGGCTGCTCAGAGCCCTGCTCTGACTACTGAGGCCCTTGGCTGGTGACCTCTGGGTTTCGGAGCCCATGATGGTCCTAAGAAAGACTGCGCTACCTGTACATGTGCTGGAGTTGAAATTGACACATATGGGATCTCATCATGTTCACTCAAGCTAATTGGTTGTGAATCCCATAAATAATAAGTTAATGCAGTAGCTGGATTAAAAAGCCACTGACAGATATGCTGCACTTACATCTGGGTTTCTCGCACTCTACCGGACATCACCCACCCCTTCCCAGAGCATCAGCAACTTAAAATCCAGCCCATATATTTTTGAAATATGCAATTTTTAAAATTGCATTTTTGTTAGTGGGAATTAAAAGCCAGCAGCTCACAACAATGCTTCGGGAATACTGAACTTTGATTCCTCTCAAGCAGCTAACAACTCGTTAACTGACATAAATAAAATGCTGACTATACAGCAAGGACAGTACAGTAGTCATTTGATAGTACAGAACTTGAGTATTGCTGAAAATTGAGACATGTTGTCGAAGCTTTTCATCTTGCACTCATCAGGACAATCCGCAAGAAAACCAATGTAAGAACATTGCACCGATCTTGATGCCCTTCTAAACTAAAACCTTCTGCACTTCCGGGGACCGTATCCCTCTATTCCCTTCCTATTCATGTATTTGTCAAGATGCCTCTTAAACGTCGCTATCGTACCTGCTTCCACCACCTCCTCCGGCAACAAGTTCCAGGCACTCACCACCCTCTGTGTAAAGAACTTGCCTCGCACATCCCCTCGAAACTTTGCCCCTCGCACCCTAAACCTATGTCCCCTAGTAACTGACTCCTCCACCCTGGGAAAAAGCTTCTGACTATCCACTCTGTCCATGCCACTCATAACTTTGTAAACCTCTATCATGTCGCTCCTCCACCTCCGTTGTTCCAGTGAAAACAATCCAAGTTTATCCAACCTCTTCTCATAGCTAATGCCCTCCAGACCAGGCAACATCCTGGTAAACCTCTTCTGTCCCCTCTCCAAAGCCTCCACATCCTTTTGGTAGTGTGGCGACCAGAATTGCAAGCAATATTCTAAGTGTGGCCTAACTAAGGTTCTGTACAGCTGCAGCATGACTTGCCAATTTTTATACTCTATGCCCCGACCGATGAAGGCAAGCATGCCGTATGCCTTCTTGACTACCTTATCCACATGTGTTGCCACTTTCAGTGACCTGTGGACCTGTACGCCCAGATCTCTCTGCCTGTCAATACTCCTAAGGGTTCTGCCATTTACTGTATACTTCCCACCTGTATTAGATCTTCCAAAATGCATTACCTCACATTTGTCCGGATTAAACTCCATCTGCCATTTCTCTGCCCAAGTCTCCAACCGATCTATATCCTGTTGTATCCTCTGACAATCCTCAGCACTATCCGCAACTCCACCAACCTTTGTGTCGTCCGCAAACTTACTAATCAGAATGGAGGCATTGCCATCGAGAATGCACCAGTTTATGGTGACTGGAAGCTACATATATTAATACACAGGGGCCTATTTTTTGCAGTCAGAAAGAACATGTACAAGCATTGCACCTGTTTCAGCTAAACAAAATAAGTGACAGCCATTCGCTGGTTCATTCCTCAGGGTAATGCCTTGACCAATCAAAGTCAAGCTGCCTGGTTTAAATTTCAAACAAAGCTTGGCAGTTAACAGTTAGTCACCGTAAACTGGTGCATTCTCCACGGCAATGCCTCTACCAATCAGAGTTCACTTTCCAACCAATCAGCACTCTCTTATACAGTATAAAGTCATTGTTTTCCCTTACATTTGGTGTTCTTGCGGAGTGCCCTAACTAGTGCAAGACAAAAAGTTTCCACAACATGCCTCTATTTCAGCAATGGACAGTAGAGTGTAAATCAAGGTAAACTGTATAGTACTCTGGTCAGAGCAGACTAAGTACTATGTTCAGTTCTGATCACTAATATGCAAGGAAGATATTAAAGTGTTGGAGGCTATGCAGCAAAGAGCCATGAGACTGTTTCCAAGTTAAACATCAGAGTTAGAAGGAAAGAGAAGAGGAACATGGGCTTCTTAGCTTTCAAAGCAGATGTTTGACAGTATAGGAAATGGAAATCCAAATGAATACTTTAAACTGATTTTCGAGAGTTGGACATTTGATGACAGGTTCAAACTATAAAAGGGAAATTTAAGACTGATATCAGGAATTTCTTCTTCACACAGTGAAGGATCAATAAATGAAATGGATTCCCAGATAGAGTATTTGGATGACTCAATGGACAGACTTTAAGGTATTTTTGGATGAATTAATTAAAATAGGCTGAATGATCTTGGAAAACTGTAATTATCTTGTGATCTTGTGAAACGCAGGCAAGTTTGTTAGTCCTATTTACACTGTGCAATTGGAGTAGAGAATGACGTAAAGCATGCAGAGATTTAGTGGTGATGTACTGTATATATCTCATGAAATCAAGTAATTCAGACTAATAGGGTAGGCACACTTTGAAATGGAAGCTGATATAGCAGCAAGACCCAACTGAGGAGTCATTTGCCACATTGTACTCAACAGTGAAAAGTGGCCTGGGCATGGAGTCCAAATTTACGCTGACATCTTTCACATGAATGATATTCTGATTCAAAATTCACCCATTAATTGAGGTCATTAACTTCTGGTCCAACCTGGAGTAAAATATTCACTTTAGATTTAACTGTGTAACCACAGAATATTGCAAAATGTTCCTCAGTAACAATAAACAATTAACAAGCAAAAACTTTTCAATTCTGGTAATGTTAACTAAACCATGTTTGGATAGAAATTATGGCCTGGAAAATCCACTAGAATGCAAATCCACCGGAGACACAGCGAGAGAGAGAGGAGCACAGCGGTAGCGGAGGTTTAAAAAGTGCGGCAAAAGCCCAGAGTCGGAGACAGAGACAGAGTGAGAGAGAGGGATGCATGGCGGGAACGGAGGTTTAAAAATGGCGCCAAAAGTCCAGAGTCGGAGACCGGAGACAGAGCAAGAGAGAGAGGAGCACGGCGGGAGAAGAGTAGGGAAAAACTGAAAAGTGACATCAGGGTGACAGTGGGAGCAGGGAAACAGAGGGCCACTGGGGTGAGTATACTGGTCAGCTTTTAACTTAATTTAAATCAAACATAGCATAACACTTGATCGATTTATTTATATATAAACTAAAAACTAAAGCAAATTTTATAATTTATAATACAGAGCATGAGAGGGACCAGTAGTCAGTGTATTAGTTTAAATTAGGACAACTTAATACATAAGCTGTATTAAGTATTTTAGGTTTTATCAGTGTTTGTAAGGTTTACTAATAGTAGTAAGGTTTATTAGTATTGGCAAAGCTTTATTATCATTGGTAACGTCTATTAGACTCAGAGTGCAGATTAAAAGCTGAGTGTGGAGATTCGTGTTTGGTGTTTGGTGAGTGGCGAGTTTGGTCAAGGGGGCAGAGGTGCTCCATTTTTCCCTTTTTTTTGTACTCTTAACCCTCCAGCATTTGGTTCTTGCTTTGGTGCAGTGGAAAGAGCTGTTTGGTGAGTACCTGGTAAGCTGTGACATCACAGGCAAGCACAGGTAGGTGATTGGTTTGAGAAGAAGCTACCTGTTTGGTGAGTATCTGGTAAGTGATTAAGGTCCATTCTAATCCTAATGTTTAAAATAGTAAAGGAACTAGTGGTAATCTTAATAAAATATATAAAAAAAGGAAAATAAATAAATAATTGAATAAAATAATTAAGTAGTTAATTAAAACATATTAAAGATGGCAGGACAGGTGATGTGTCATGGCTGCAGCATGTGAGAGCTCCTGGATGCCAGTGTGATCCAGGGCAAACACGTCTGCAGTAAGTGTTTGTGGCTCGAAGAGCTTCGGCTCATAGTCACTGAACTGAAGGCCGAGCTGCAGATACTGCAACACATCAGGGAGGAGGAAAGTTACCTGGAGATTTTGTAAGGGGTCGCCCATTTAAGACAGAGATGAGGAGAAATTTTTTCTCTCAGAGGGTTGTGAGTCTTTGGAATTCTCTTCGTCAAAAGGCGGTGGAAGCAGAGTCTTTGAATAGTTTTCAGGCAGAGGTAGACAGCTTCTTGATAAGCAAGGGGGTGGAAGGTTATCGGAGGTAAGTGGAAATGTGGAGTAATCAGTTCAGCCATGAACTGATTGAATGGCAGAGCAGGCTCGAAGGGCCGAGTGGCCTACTACTGCTCTTAATTTGCATGTTCGTATGTTCGTATGTAAACCCAGCAATTATGCTAAACTTTGTGGAGTTGGGGCAGGAACATCCAGAAACAAGCCTTTGATGATATGGGGCCACATTTGTGTCACCTTCCTCCAATGACCACATATGTGAGAAAAGCTGGGTGTAGCAGGTCAACAAGAGGAAAGGAGGGACCAGCCCCCTCATTCCTCTCTGAAAAGTTGCTGAACGGGGTTCAAGCTTTAAAAATTTCAAAAAAATTATTGTTCCCTCCAAAATGTTTGGGGATTCAGGCCCCGGTCTCATTTCACCCCTAAAAGAACTTCTCAGAAACTGAGGTTAAAGGCAGGGATCTAGCACAGCTGCCACACTTACAGAGAGGGTCCATGTGAATGGCCACGGATTTTCAGATCTAAGCAGAACTCCACTAACCAGAGATGAGCTGTCCACTAGCTCTTTCAACCTATACTACAGAAGCTTTTGCTCATGCCTTCTGTATTGCTAAAATTAGTAAAGACAGGAATTTCAGCCCCATTATGCCTTTTTTTGCATTTGCTAAGTAACTTGCTATGATTTCCCATTAACACACACTTGTGATTGATATTATACATATTAATGAAACACTAAAAATAACTCCACTCATTTTTAATCTACTTTCTTCAGCAGAATTTAATAACATAGATAATATACAATTATTAAATTCTCTGGGGCTGATTTTCCTTCCGTTGTCGGGAAATCAATTTTGGGACTGTTTCCGGGTCCCAAACACACTCTGGGGTGGGGTGGGGGTGGGGGAGATGTGCGGGGGATGGTGCGAGGGGGCAAGCAGTCACAGGCCCTGATTTTCATAGGGACAGCCTGTTAATTGACTGGACGATGGGTTGGGTGGTCAATTGGCAGCTGCTGAGGTGGGACTGAGCGAGTGTGGGCCCAATTTAAACAGACTGTGGCAGCCATTACTGTGGCTGTCATTTTACTCAGTGAATTGCAACAGCAGCCATGGAGGAGGAAAGGCAGAGGACTGGAACCTGGGGCAGGCTGCCCCTCGCTTCACAGATGATGACCTGGAGGCCCTCCTTGAGGCAGTGAGGGAGAGGAGGGAGGTTCGCTTTCCAGAGGGTGGCAGGAGAAGACCACCCTCCCAGCAGGCATAGACTGAGATTGCTGAGACTGTTAGCAGAAGAAGTGTGGTGAGGAGGGACTGGGTCCAGAGCACTCCACCCCATCCGAAAGCGTGCCAAAGACTCAGCTGCATTGGGAAGCCTCAGCACTGTAGAAGCTTCTCTTTCTCTAAGGCTAGTTCTCATGATCTCTTTTTGTGTCCCCTGCACCAGGACAAGCGCTGGCATCAGAGATATCAGTGCAAGCACCATCACATCTTACAAGTGCACCCTCCACCAGCTCATGTACTATCACCTAGTTGAGTCCTCACACGCAGATAGGATAGCAGTGAGCAGAAGGAGGTGAGAGAAGCAGAGGCCACTGTGGGCAGTCCCCCTCGGAGGATGGATGATAGGCACAGCCATACTGAGATGGGTGCAGATGTAGGGCCTTGGTAGTCACAAGAAAGGAGGCTCTACTTAGACAAGCAGAAACAGGTGTGTTCCCACATGTCAGAGCTCCCTGAGGCAGTGCGCGATCATGGGCTGAGAATGGAGGAATCCAATTAGCTCATGTGTGTGACCCTGGCTCAGGGCTTTGAATGCATGTGTTCCTCCACTGAGAAGGTGGCCAACCACATGGAGAGCCATATGCTGCAGCACCTGGAATGGACGCAGGAGCAGTGCACAGACATGCACAGAATGCATGCCACACTCTGGTAGCCTTAACTGGTTAGTGGTGCTGATGATGCAGAGATGTTTGGAGTGGATGCTAGTTGCACCCCAGCTGGTGCTCCCTCCAGCTATCCAGAGCACTAACCTAGGGCTGAGGCATTCACTGAGAGGATGAGGATGCCACCCCCTCACAGTGCCATTATCATCATCAGCCTCCTTGACCCCTCTGACTGAGGGACTATCTGTGCAGCAGGGTCCAGGGATGGCGGCTGCCCCTATACTGATGCCGGTGCAGCAACCTCTGGATCAGACTCTTACACGACGAGGACAACTGCCACGTGCATCTCAGCAGCAAGAAGAGACAAGTGAGCAGGCTGCCTTCACCTCATCTGAGGCTACAAGGGGAGCACCCTGTAGAAATGGCTGTGAGCAGAGGTCACCACATTGGGCAGAGCACTGAGTGGTTCACTGGGGTTTACCTCGCCTGTAAATGTGCACTTCTCTTTTTCAATGCTATGTAATTATTGACACATGACACCAGACGTGTGAGCTTCCTTTCTTGAATGGCGAGACTGGAAATGAGGGAAGAGGTGGTGTAGGGAAGCAAGGGTCCTTGAAGGGAGAGCTGTGAAGCCTCTGGATGCATGGGCATCCCTCATTGGTAGTAAGATTGGATCTATTCCAGGCTGAGTCTTCAATAGAAGTGTTCTCACAGGCAGCCAGACCATGCCAACCTCCTGGGTTAGAAGGGCTCAGCTGAAATCTGCCTGGATCAGATGATCCCTGACTTTGATGGCATTCTGACAGGACCCTCGACACCCATGCCGGGCCCAGGCACCTCCCTGTGCAGCCGGGGCATCTCTGTGTGCTACATCTTCCTCCTCCTCCTTTTCTTCCATGTCATGCTCCTCCCCTTCCTCTGATGAGCTGTGTCATTCAAGGGCCTCACCCTCTTCAAGGTCCACTCCTCTGTGGAGGATATGTTATGAAGTGCACAGCAGGCCACCACAATGCGCAATACCCCTGCAGGAGTGCATTGCAGGGCTCCACTTGAACGGTCCAGGCACCGGAACTGCATCTTCAGAAGCCCAAAGCTATCTGCTCACAGGTGGGCCCTGTGAGCAGATGGATTCGGTTGAAGTCCCCCTGTGGCTCCATATCGGGGCCTTGTAAAGGAGTGTGTATCCATCTCTTCAAGGGATATCCTTTGTCCCCAAGAATTTCTCCACATAGTTTCGGGGTGGAATGAAGAGCTGCAGCACCGTGGACTGCCGAAGGATGAAGGAGTCATGGCAGCTGCCAGGAAAGCGAGCGCACACTTGCAGGGTGCAGGAAGTTCTTGTTGTGATCACAGACCAGCTGAACATTGAGGGAGTGGAAGCTCTTCCTGTTGATGTCTCACTGGCCGGTCACTGGGTGCCTTGATGGCCACATGGGTACAGGCAATGACGCTCTATACCTGGGGGAATACAACGACGGAGGCGACACCCACTGTCATCTGTGCCTGTGAGGCCCCATCAATCTGGAATTGGCATTAGTTACCTGTGAGAAGCAGTGTTGTGCAGCCGTTGGTGAGATAACACCAAGGTCCGCAGCTGATCCTTGGAAGGAGCCAATGTTGAGTAAGTTGATGGCCACAATGACGTTGATGGTTTCTGGCAGGGCATAGTGAACAGTGCTGCGAGGTGTGAGGTCTTCTGCTATGAGGGCTCAAATCTCTGTGACCATCTTCCTGGAGAGTCGCAGTTTCCTGCGACACCGGTTCTCTGACAACTCAAGGTAGCTTTGTCTTCAAAGGTGGTTCCTATGCTGACAGTATGGCCTCTGTTGCCTATGTGCCCCTTGTCTCTCTCCGCTGTCCTCCTCATGCTTGCGCCTCTGCCTCACCTGCAGAAGATGTTGAGCCTCATCGCCACTTGACCCAAAATCAGAGAGTCGTGCTCCCATTACCAGATGTTGCCTTCCTTGTACTCAGCTAGACTCTCAATAATGTCTGTAGGTCTTACCCCCTCCAGTTATCCTCCCCACAATGCCAGGAGGGTGATGCCACCCTACACTATCCGAGCATGGGGCGACCACGCTCCCTGCAAGTGTGCACATCTGATATTACCTGTGTGCCAATGGCTGAATGCCACTCTCAGCCGTTCTCCCTTTTATGAGCCCATCTAATTTCAGGGGTCAGCCATGACTGGCTCCCTGCAGTGTTGCCACCTCCATGCATCTGGCCCAGCATGCAATCCCTGTACCCCAACCAAAATCCAAAACTATCCTTCTACGAGCTCTCAATGATCTCCTTATCTAACTTAATTGACTTTATTGCTAAATTGGGCAGAAACTTGTCAGTGGCGGAAAAGGCAACAGGAAACCGCCATGCCAGCCTGCGCCGCTATTTTCAGCACCTGCCCGCCTCTGTTCCCACCCCCAGCAGGACCTAAAAATCCTGCCCTATATGTCGGCATCTTTCTGGAAAAAGTTAGATCTCTCACCTTCATGAATAATTCTTTTTATAAAATTAAGAACTATAAAAAGTAGAGATGAGAATATATATAGCAATATGTTTTACCTCAGAATGATAGCACTTGACCTTTAGTTTTATAGCTGCTACTTCAATTTAACCTTCAGAGGAATAATAAATAAATTGCTTTTCTGGACCGAAGTACATTGCAAAGAAATATTCTGAACATGGCAAATTCCTGTGCAACTCTTGTTAGTTTTTACATTTTTTATGAATAATTAACTCCAAGCATCCTGTTACTGTTATTTAATATGAAGTAATGATATACACGATCCTCCAGAGAGTTTAGCAGAATTAATTCCCCCTATCCTACGCTACACTCGTGTGTACACAGATACACTTGTAACACCAAAGAGGGCAGAAACCAAATGGATTTTCCACACCAACCTATTGAAAACTGTCTTACTGATACATGAAAAACTAAAACTTTTTTTTTGCAAAGTACATATTTCTTTGGCCTCCTTGTCTCGAGAGACAATGGGTAAGCGCCTGGAGGTGGTCAGTGGTTTGTGAAGCGGCACCTGGAGTGGCTATAAAGGTCAATTCTAGAACGAGTGACTCTTCCACAGAGCGGCACAGTGGTTAGCACCGCAGCCTCACAGCTCCAGGGGCCCGGGTTCAATTCTGGGTACTGCCTGCGCGGAGTTTGCAAGTTCTCCCTGTGACCGCGTGGGTTTTTGCCAGGTGCTCCGGTTTCCTCCAAAGACAAAGACTTGCAGGTGATAGGTAAATTGGCCATTGTAAATTGCCCCTAGTGTAGGTAGGTGGTAGGGAATATGGGATTACTGTAGGGTTAGTATAAATGGTTGGCTCCTGGTCGGCACTGACTCGGTGGGCCGAAGTGCCTGTTTCAGTGCTGTATCTCTAAATAAATAAATATAAATAAAGGTGCTGCAGATAAAATTGGTTGTCGGGGCTGTTAGACAGTTGGCTCCCCCCTAGCGCTTCTGCCTTTTTTCCTGCAACTGCTAAGTCTCTTCGACTCGCCACACTTTAGCCCCGCCTTTATGGCTGCCCGTCAGCTCTGGCGATCACTGGCAACTGACTCCCACGACTTGTGATCAATGTCACAGGACTTCATGTCACGTTTGCAGACGTCTTTAAAGCGGAGACATGGACGGCCGGTAGGTCTGATACCAGTGACAATGTGTCCTTGGGGATCCTGCCATCTTCCATGCGGCTCACATGGCCAAGCTATCTCAAGCACTGCTGGCTCAGTAGGGTGTATATGCTGGGGATGTTGGCCGCCTTGAGGACTTCTGTGTTGGAGATACGGTCCTGCCACCTGATGCCAAGGATTCTCCGGAGGCAGCGAAGATGGAATGAATTGAGACGTCGCTCTTGGCTGACATACGTTGTCCAGGCCTCGCTGCCGTAGAGCAAGGTACTGAGGACACAGGCTTGATACACTCGGACTTTTGTGTTCCGTGTCAGTGCGCCATTTTCCCACACTCTCTTGGCCAGTCTGGACATAGCAGTGGAAGCCTTTCCCATGCGCTTGTTGATTTCTGCATCAAGGGACAGGTTACTGGTAATAGTTGAGCCTAGGTAGGTGAACTCTTGAACCACTTGCAGAACCTGGTCGCCGATATTGATGGATGGAGCATTTTTGACGTCCTGTCCCATGATGTTCGTTTTCTTGAGGCTGATGGTTCAAATTCGTTGCAGGCAGCCGCAATCCTGTCGATGAGTCTCTCAGTGTGAGAAGTTAATGCAGCATCGTCAGCAAAGAGGAGTTCCCTGATGAGGACCTTCCGTACTTTGGTCTTTGCTCTTAGATGGGAAAGGTTGAACAACCTGCCACCTGATCTTGTGTGGAGGAAAGTTCCTTCTTCTGAAGACTTGAATGCATGTGAGAGCAGCAGGGAGAAGAAGATCCCAAACAGTGTAGGTGCGAGAACACAGCCCTGTTTCACGCCACACAGGATAGGAAAGGGGTCTGATGAGGCACCGCTATGCTGAATTGTGCCTTTCATTTTGTCATGGAATGAGGTGATGATACTTAGTAGTATCGGTGGACATCCGATCTTTGCTAGTAGTCTGAAGAGACCACATCTGCTGAGGAGGTCAAAGGCTTTGGTGAGATCAATGAAAGCAACGTAGAGGGGCATCTGTTGTTCGCGGCATTTCTCATGTAGCTGGTGAAGGGAGAACAGCATTTCAATGGTCGATCTCTCTGCTCGAAAGCCACACTGTGCCTCAGGGTAGACATGCTCAGCCAGCTTCTGGAGCCTGTTTAAAGCGACTTGAGCGAAGACTGTCCCCACTATGCTGAGCAGGGAGATTCCACGGTAGTTGTTGCAGTCACCGCGGTCACCCTTGTTCTTATAGAGGGTAATGGTATTGGCATCGCGCATGTCCTGTGGTACTGCTCCCTCGTCCCAGCACAGGCAAAGCAGTTGGTAGAGTGCTGAAAGTATAGCAGGCTTGGCACTCTTGATTATTTCAGGGGTAATGCCGTCCTTCCCAGGGACTTTTCCACTGGCTAGAGAATCAATGGCATCACTGAGTTCTGATTTTGTTGGCTGTACGTCCAGCTCATCCATGACTGGCAGAGATTGGGCTGAAAAACTAAAAATTGTTTTTTGCAAAGTACATATAGGTATAATTAAAAAGAACAACTTTTTATTTCCAGAGATTTATATATTGGATTGATCAGAAATGTCAGAATTAATAACAGGAAGGCTTAAATTTTGCCCAAGTACACAGAGGCAGTTTTACAACATAGATTCATAGGCCTAATATTAACAGGGAAGAGGGGAGGGCAGGGGAAAGGCTGAAAAATTTAGGAGTTCATTGACAGTCTTTTGTTCTTTTTCTCACCCAGCAGCTGGTTAAATGGATAATCTAGCTGGTGGACAGGACTGATCACCAGTGGGAGAAGGCCACAGCCGGAGACCCTTGGGGACGGTCCAAGGCCATCAGGAGGGGTGAAAGAAGCTGTGATTGGGAGGCAGGAAAGAGGAATGGGTCGAGACGCCATAAGTGGGAGGGGCAGAGAAACAGGCAACCTAGAAAGATTGGGGGAGGGGCAGGCTGGCTATGGAGGCTGGGGAAGGCTGAAGACTTCCTTGAGAGGCCTGGGGGAAGCACACCTGCTCCTCCCAGCCCACATGGAGTGCTGTAAAAGGTACTTTGTGGGGCTGGCAGCTCCTGCTTTTCTTTCACTACCAGATTCCTGACCCCTAGAAAACACATGCAGCAAAAGTCAACTTAAAATCCGGCTCCCAATTGCACTGTGGGAGCCCAATTTAAATATGTTAATTGGACGGACCAATATCCACTGCTGTGAAAAGACAAAGGACTCCACATATTGAGGATAAGGTCCCCCTATTTAACTCTTTAAACCTGCACCCACTCCCAACCTTCTCCCGCCAGTCATTGAAGAGGTGAATATCAAGATCATAGAATGAGAGCACATAGCAGGATGCCATTTGGTTTATCGTGCACAAAACAAAAAAAAAATCCTTTTTTTCCCAGTTAACCGGTTTTTGGATCTAAGTGCGTGTGCATGAGGGCTAGGGAAAAAATAAGGAGCTTTAATATCTTAATTCATAAAAAGATTTACTTCATTATTGGTTAAGACTTGGTTTTATAGTAAATGGTTAATTTTATTGTTGACTAAAGAAACCTGATTGGTGTGCTTTATTCAATGACAAATAGAGTATCTAACTGGCTGTTCCGGTAAGTGGGAAAATTTATTGTGATCTGTGGAGAAATGGGACTGAATTAACAGTGCACTCCTCCCACCTCAATCATAACAAAGTACATATCTAATTCCTTTTGAAAGTTACTATTGAATCTGCTACCACCACCCTTCCAGGCAAGATCATAACAACTTGTTACACAAAAGAAACTCAATTTTCCTCTGGTTCTTTTTCCAATGATCTTAAATCTGTGCCCTCTGGATATAGACCCTCTTGCCAGTTTCTCCTATCTATTCTATGAATACCCTTCATAATTTTGAACACCTCTATTAGATCTTCCCTTAACCTTCTTTGCTCGAAGGAGAACAATTGCAGCTTCTGTAGTCTCTCAACATAACTGGTGGGGGAAAAGTTAAATTCTATTGTGATTAAAAGTAAAGAGAAACACATAAATAGCATTGTAATCTGGCAAAATCTATAAAGCAACATTTTATTTATGTAATTAAAAAAATCTTTCATGGTGGGACAAGTGAGGAGATGTACAGCATCAACACTTCAAAGCGTTCTCCTGATTGAAATGAAAATGCAGGTGAGTGGAGGGAGCATCATAACTCAGGGCAGTCTTTGGGGATCTACAGAGTTTTAGTATTCTGGGGTCCAGTAGGCTGATTACGACTGTATGAAATAATTTTTTTCCCAAATTTCCTTGTTCCTTCCAGAAGCCAGCAACTCTTGCTGGGTTATAGTTCCACAGGCTCAACCACTGCATTACACTACAGAGACTTTAGACAGGTCTTTTGATCATGAGTGGCCTCACAGCCAAACCCATCCTGTCATCAATCAATATCTATTCATAATGCACTTACCAGAAAGGGCCACTGGATAACAGTTGATTTTTCCCTCCCCTCAAGAAATGAGGCCAGTTTTAATGCTCCTATTGGTGCTCAGCTCAGATTAGTTCAAGAATATTCTGGATGAATAGTTAGACAATGCCTTTACCAACAATACTATTTTGATTTTTATCAGCCTTATTATTTGAGTACTGCAGAGCTATTAGTGATAACATCTTATCAGGATTCACTGCTGCACAAATTATAAATTCTGTAAAAAGGTCATAAAAAACGTATTTTGCTAAAGGTGCTTCAGTTTCCAGATGATAAATACTTTAGTGGTCTGATTACACTTACAATTTTTCCATGTCATTTCATACGAGAGCTCCTTTTGGTTGATCAGATATGCAATAACGTTAAATCCATGGAGTTACTGTGAATGGGATAAGTCACTACTTTCGACTATAGTATTAGTAGTAATCAATTCCATGATGAATGCAAACTAGTTAGTATATTTGACAACTCAGAAATTAACTGCTAAAATGATTATGAACAAGTCTACCTATTCTCATTGCAGAAAGCAACGCAGGATGGCATGATGTATGTGGATACAATGTAAAAAAAAAACACATAAAGCATGCAACAAGGAAGGTTTTTTTAAACTATCAAACCTATTCCTGAGGAAATGTTTTACAGTTTCTGCCTGTCATCCAATGATATATCAAACAAAATTCTAGAATATCCCTATAATCTCCACACATTGAACATCCTTTGCCAATTGCTTACACTGACATGACTTTTCAAAGGCCGAGCAACTCAGGAATTGTCATTTTTCTCATAGGATTTAATCATCTCCATCTATTCTTATCCTTATAACCCTGAATGCTATTACCAGCCAGGTATTCATTCAGATTTTTAAAAGGTATTTATCAACATAGCATAAGCTATGTTTGTTATGTGCCTATCCCACATCACCGCTACTCTGTGTAGGAAAGTCAGTTTTAACCCTAAATCTTGCTTTGATGGCTATTCATTTTAAATTGTGCTCTCAGTTCAAAGAAATCTGTTTGCATCTACAACATCCATTTCCCTCACAATTTTGTATAACCTGAATAATGTCTTCTTGCTTTTTTCTCATTTAATCAATATTACATCTAGTTATGACAATCACTTCCTCTTAAAGGTATAGCGTAGCTAAGTATGATGACAACCAGTCACTAGCTGGATATTGAGTAGCCTGCACAATGCTGAAGTAAAATATGAGTGCTTCAGGGCTCATCCAATAATTTTCCAATTGTAATATAATTGTCAGGAATCCTGAAGAATATATTCTGCAGTGCACCTGACATCGTGATTGATACACCCGAGGCGCAAATTTATGAATGTGCTCTCCTCACAATTTCCCATCTATTACAAGCCAAAAGTTGGTGCTAGGAAAATTGCCCCTCTGATGTAATTACAGGAGATATGTGTAGGCAGCCATCTGTGAACACCGATATTACAGTTGCAGAATTGTTGGATGAATCTCTGTACATTCACGAGTGCACTGGTAGTCAAAATAGCAGTTATGGTAACAGACAGATTGCGTGCCTGCAGACTTTGCTTTAAACAGAATTGCAAACAGTCTTGCTATATAAAGGAGCTTTAGTCGTGGTTTGTAGTATCATAACGGAAAGGTTTGAATACTATTTTTTGTTGTAGAATTCTGTCTGATAAACATATTAGTAACTTCTGCATACTTTTGAAAGGAACCCAGAGATTAATTTGGGGAATTATGCCTTCTGAAGGTGGAGGAAAATCAAACGTTTGAGAGAAGACATGCTGTTATTAGGCTAAGAGACAAATTAGTGTTGCCAATGCATAATGTTGGAATTTTCCGACAAAGTAAATTTTGTTTAGAACGCCAGTACTAAAATTGCTGAAGTTTGTTTTCTGTAGTTGTGAGAATATTTTCCAGTTCAAATCCTATTCAGCTTTTTAAGTCCCTGTTAGATGTCATTTAAGGGGACCTCTAGCTAAACATACCATTCTGCTACTAGCCATGTTTACCTCTGTTTCTCTCCAAAAAAGGGTTGCTAATTCCGACACAGTTAAGATGTAGAGCTTCGTAGTAATCCACTTCCAGTCAGTTTGCTTTGGTTGACTGCATCAGCATGGAGGGAGCAGCTAGCACCAATTGCAATGAGGAGCATGGAGGAGGAAGAGGAGTCGACAGCCTGAGAGTACAGAAGCCATCAGAAAGAAACATAGAACATGCCCCTATGGTAACCGCCTAATGTACTGATTCTATCCTGGACTTTTAGATGATTAACAGCTGAGAAGATTCAAGCTAAGTAGGGAGATTATCACTGATAAATGCCACCTGTTAGAATAGCACCCACAAAGTTATGTCAGCATTAAACTTCAATGGTAAAAGTACCCATCACGTGATATATTTGGCCTGAGGCAACATGCAGACCACATTGTCATCAGAGATGTAATGGATGCCTTGTTATATTTAGCCACCTACAATTGTGCATCCTGTGTAATAGCAGTAGCAGCAACAAAAGGGCAAAAGCACGTTTTCTCAACTGTAGCTTTATTCAAGGTGCAAAGTTTGGATCTATGAAAATCATACTGTGGAAATAATGAACAGAACTTACTGTTGAAAAATGATATGTGATGCTTACATGACAATGCACATGAATGGTTAGTATTAAGGCAGAAAGTTAGTGTTTTCATATAGACTGGAGGTATATATCATTACTTTTTCATCACTCCCAGGAGATTACAAGATTGTTGGTGAGTGGTAACCATTAGGGATTGTGTTGCCTAATTGCAACAGGCTGAATGGAGTGGACTTGATGGGCCAGCTGGCCTTTTTCTGTCTTGTGTTTTCCTGATGCTCATATGTTCCCATGACTTAATCTTTTACACCATGTCTACAGTCTAGCAAGAGGATTCAGTAGTTTTAACATATTCTGAACACTGTCATATATGATACGTGTTCAGTAGGATTCAATTGCAATTAAGATAATTATTCAACTTTGCTTGCCACTTGCCACTTAAACCCATCTGCCCCATTTTGCAGAGCTTTATCAGTTCTCAGCAAGTCTAATGGAAAGAACTCCAACTGGATGTGAAATAGTCTGCTTCAGGTCAAGGGAAGGGAAAGGAAAACAATGCCTTTTAACTCATCCTCTCAGGTCTGTTTGTGCTGGTTGATGAGGGCATGGCATTGAGAGTGATTAGGAAGAAATTCATTGCATGCATTGTTTTGCCCTACCACTTGAGGAGGCAATGTCAATCAGCAAATAAAAGGACACTGTAAGGAGAATCAATGAGCTCTATGTGAAAATCCTTTGAACCAGAACACAAGCTTATAAAGTGAGGAAAGTTTGATGCAAATGCAATTTAAGGCGTAACTACAATTCATTTCAACTCATTAACTTATCCCATAGACTACAATCTAGAACCTTGGTGATGTCAAGGATTCTTAAGATGGTTCTTTCAGCTGTCGAGTAACATATATTGGATGTCAATGGAATAATCACAAAATAAAAGCTTGGTTTCCTTCTTGTAAGGAATATACAGGGTAGGTTGTGGCTTTAAATGAGATTAAAGAACATTATGATCCTCAATGAAAATCACTTAGATTGCTTTCATCAATTTTCTCAAGGCTTTTGGCATAGTGGCTGGAATTTTACAGGGATGGTTGAAGGCCCGCCGCTAGGGCTGAAAGTGGAAGATGATCCTGCTTAGGCTGGCGGTGGGGCCAGGGGAGGCATATTGCCAGTGGTGGCCAGTTAAGTGGCTGCTGCCGGGGCCGCCGTCCCAATGAAGGCTAGCAGTTTGCCTCCAAGATCTGCTGGCCCAATCAGAGGGCCCGCAGCTCAGCAGCCTCAGCAGTGCCACCGCTAGCAGTGGTCACCCCACCACTCCAATGTTGCTTGCGCCATTTTGCCAGCCTTCCTGCATCCCAGCCCATTGCAAAATTCCAGCCAGTGCATTGAGAAGGAAGGAAGCTATTGGAGTACATGGCTGAATTTTGGATTTTAGCCAAGTTGTTGATCCTGATCCAAGATCTATGCTAGCTTAGATGGGAGACATACTTTAACTCTCTCTCTCTCTCTCTCTCAATTAAGGAGTAGGGCAAGGTTCTCCACTGTCCTCCATCATATTTGATATTTTCACTAATGATGTGTATCACAACTGCAAGTCACAAGCTATTCTGCATACCTCCTTCCAACATGCTGGAAGCAAATGTTTGTTGCATAGCTGAAACTCAGACTTGGGACAACAGTTGTTAGAATGCATTGGTGGGGGCCTGGTCTGAGAACAGGTATTCATATATTCATGGTTTGGTACCGAACATGATTGTATTGCAGAATAGAATGCAGCTATTGCTGAACCTCTGTACTTGCAGCTGGTGAAATCCCTGTTCCATCTTGGGTGAGTATGTACATTCTGTGGTTTGAAGGATGGTGATAATGTATTGACACCGTTTATGGTCAGATTGACTGCTTGCCATGCTTCTCTTGAGGAGCTCCTGTTATCTACTATCATCTAGCAATTATTCAACGCCCTGGTCAGTTACCTGCTGACTGGCTAAATAACCTCCTTGGACAGATCTGAAGATAGGAGACCAGAGCCATGTGAACCCTCCATAAAACATGCATTTTCATATGAGTTAGACAGGTCTTTGATAATTGTTTAGCCAACCTGGCTCATTACTGGGACCAGACAGAACCGTCCTGTCACTGAGAGTTGGGAATTCTTCTGATTCAGCTACAGATAATGTGGCAAGTCCACAGGCTGTGGGCAGCTTACCAATGTTCTGATGGTAGCCTGTTCAATTATAGCTGTTTAAACTCCAGTAGGAGCCCAGAAAACCCCATGTGAGTCCATAGCAATTGGATATCACCAACCTATACCTCTGCTTTTTTATACTTACGTGGATGGCTGTGTTCTAATGGGGAATGTATCCATGTCATATCAGGCACTTAGAAATTCTACCTATGTGGAATGCTCAATATTTTGATTGGAGAATCAGACAGGGTGATGTGTTCCCACAAATGTCAGATACCTGACTAACCAAAAATAGCCACTGACAATGGAATTAAAGACTTTCAATAGAGGAAAATGAAAATGCTCTGTTTCAGTCATGTGTATGTACCTAAACAGAGCAAGGTAGCTAGTCTGATTGAACTTTCTTCATTTCTTTTCGTCAGGATGAATTTTATTTAAGGTGTGTTGTTCTATCCCTTTCCGAAGATTCTGCCGAATAAACGTTTTACTTGCATTTAGATACTGACAAGCAAAGTTCTGTCTTCCCTTGACTGGAGAACTGGAAGAATAATTCATTGTTGTTTGTTCAAACCATTTTAAAAACATGTAGATATTTGTCATCCCTATCTAATTGTAACCATGAAAAAATGTAAACTCTTTTAATTTATGCTGAGAGGAAGACCATAGAGCAATGGCAAATTAGTTTGCCATTAGTTCCTTTTAATTTCACAGCAATAAAAAATAAAGATAGAGTGTTTTAACTGCTAGCATACTGCAGGCAAGTTGAGTTGTTCAGGCACAATCCAGTGCACCGCGCCACTACCAAGGTCAAAAGTTGAGGCGTTGTGCATAGGTAGTGGAAGCCAAGAGGAGGCAGAGGCAAGAAAAATAAATGTAAAAAGTTTTGAGGAATAATCAACATTTTAAAAATAGGTAGATTATCTTAGATGGAATAAAATCCAAGTTAAAGTGACAAAAGAAGCAGCATAGGAAAAGGAAAAAATGTACAAGAAGTGAAGTTGTTACTTGTTTCAGCTTCACAATATGCGAGCTAAAAACAGATAAAACGAGCCCATCCAGAAAGACAGTCAATTCCATACTGGATGTTAAGGGTTAATCTTTTATTTCATTTACAAGACCAACTAAAATATGTTGCAATAGAATTAACTTTACACAAAGCTAGAGCTGGCTAAATTGTTAATGAAGTCATAAGTCGATAATACCTTGTCGAGGTTTATAAGATGATGAAGAGAACAGATTGTGTTTCAGTTGACAGTTTGTTCCAATTAAATAGGTTAGGGTGGACCGGGGTCACAATTTTAAGTTCTACAAGGTCAGAATTAGTTTAGATGTCAGGAGATGATTCTTTTCCCAAAGAATACTGGACCTCTGGAACAGGCTGCCAACTCATACAAACATACGAACATAAATACGAACATACAAATTAGGAGCGGAAATAGGCCACTCGGTTCCTCTAGCCTGCTCTGCCATTCAATAAGATCATGGATGATCTATTTGTGTCTCGAATTCCACACTCCCATCTACCCCCAATAACTTTTGATTCCCTTGCCTAACAAGAATCCATCTACCCCGCCTTAAAAATATTAATTGACCCCGCCTCCACCACCTTCTGAGGCAGAATGTTCCAAAGTCGCACAACCCTCTGAGAGAAAAAATTTCTCCTCATCTCTGCCCTAAAAGGGCGACCCCTAATCTTAAAACAGTGGCCTCTAGTTCTGGACTCCCTCACAAAAGGAAACATCCTTTCCACATCCACCTTGTCAAGACCATTCAGGATCTTATATACTTCAATCAAGTCTCCCCTCACTCTTCTAAACTCCAGTGAAAAGAAGCCCAGTCTGTCCAACCTTTCCTCATAAGACAACCGGCTCATTCCAGATATCAATCTAGTAAACCTTCTCTGAACTGCCTCCAACATATTTACATCCTTCCTTAAATAAGGAGACAAAAACTGCACAGTATTCGAGATGTGGTCTCACCAATGCCCTGTATAACTGAAGCGTAACATCCTTAATTTTATTTTCAATTCCTCTCGTAATAAAGGATAGCATTCCATTAGCTTTCCTTATGACTTGCTGTACCTGCATACTAACCTTTTGTGACTGATGCACTAGAACACCTAGATCCCTCTGCACCTCAGAGTTCTGTGGTCGTTCTCCATTTAAGTAATACTCTGCTTTTTTATTCTTCCTGCAAAAGTGAGCAACTTCACATTTTCCCACATGATACTTCATCTGCCAGATTTTTGCCCACTCACTCAACCTATCTATATTGGTCTGCAACCTCCTTATGTCCTTTTTACAACATACTTTCCTACCTATCTTTGTGTCATCTGCAAATTTAGTTACCAAGCCATCACTCCCCTCACCTAAGTCATTGATGTAAATTGTAAAAAATTGAGGCCCCAGCACAGACCCCTGCAGGATTCCACTCGTCACATCCTGCCAATCGAACAAGGACCCATTTATGCATACTCTCTGTTTTCTGCCAACCAGCCAATCTTCTATCCATACTAATATGTTACCTACTACGCCATGAGCTCCTACTTTGCACAATAACCTTTTATGTGGCACCTTGTCAAATGCCTTCTGGAAATCCAGGTACAATATGTCAACAGGCTCCCCTTTATCCATGGCATATGTTACTCCTTCAAAGAACTCCAATAGATTGGTTAAACGCAATCTCCCTTTCACAAAGCCATGCTGACTATTCCCGATTACCTCAAATTTTTCTAAGTGCCCAGCTATAGCCTCCTTAATGATCGATTCTAACACCTTCCCCATGACAAACGTCAAGCTAACTGGCCTATAGCTACCTGTTTTCTGCCGCTCCCCTTTCTTGAATAGAGGGGTTATATTTGCTATTTTCCAGTCTGATGGAACCTTTCCAGAATCTAGCGAATTTTGAAAAATTAACACTAATGCATCTACTACCTCATTAGCCGCCTCTTTTAAGACCCTAGGATGAAGCCCATCAGGACCCGGGGACTTGTCAGCCCACAGCTCCATCAGTTTGCTCTGTACTGCTTCCCTGGTGATTGTAATTTCACCAAGTTCTTCTCTTCCTTCCACCTTCTGATTTACAGCTATTACTGGAATGTCTTTTGTATCCTCTATAGTGAAGACAGAAGCAAAATATTTGTTCATTTCATCTGTTATTTTCTTATTATCTACTATTAACTCCCCATTCTCACTCTCTAGAGGACCAACACTCACTTTACTAACTCTTTTCCTTTTTAAATACCTGTAGAAACTCTTGCTATACGTTTTTATGTTTCTAGCTAGCTTCCTCTCATACTCTAATTTCTTTCTCCTGATTAACCTTTTAGATATTCTCTGCCGTTCTTTATATTCTGACCAATCATCTAACCTGCAATTCATCTTTGCACAACTATATGCAGTGGATGCCTATTTGCTGAATTCCTTCAAGCGAGAACTGGACCTGTTTTTGGTTGCGACAGAGATCACCTCTTACAAAAGGTAGGTACTGCATGGAATTTAGGGCCAGAGTGAGCGCCTGGACTAAGTTTGATCGATTGTCTGGGGGTTAGAGAGGAATCTTCCAGATTTTCACCCCCAAAATATGTGTGTTTGGGCTGAGTGGGAAGGTAAAATGTAAAAGAATTCAAACCCAAAACCAACCCACCTCAAACCCGCCTACTTCCTGTTTTAAGGGAGGTGGGATGGCAGCGGGCAACCAACCTGCTCCCAGGAGGAGGACCAGTTACTTAATTATTTTAATAAGGCTATGCACCTCAGATTTTGACCGGAATTTTTCGTTGGGCGTGGGTTCCCATCCACCGGCCAAAAAGTCGGTGGCGAGCCCGCCTCCGTCGAGCCTGGGGAGCCAGACTGAATTTTATGTTCCCCAGGCCTTTAATTGGTCTTGGGTGGGACTTCCACCTCCTTGAGGCAGAAGATGAAGGATGGTCCCGGAAAAAAGGTAAGTTTTTAGGGCCTCGCCGGGGACAATTGTTTGGGCCCCAGCAAGGCAAGGGGGGTTGGTTAGGGGGGGCAGGGGCAGTGTTGTGAGTTGGGGGCAGTTGTGGCTTTGGGGGCAGCCCTCCATGGGGCACCGGGTGCCCGAACAGAAGGGCAACACCCAGCCCACAAGAAGGCCGCCAGCTTTCATCAGGTGGACTTTTTGAGGTCTCAGCCACCCGCTAGACAACTGTAAAATACCCGTGGCGGCGGGCAGCGTCCTTTGTGCCAGTTAATTGGCCACTTAAGGGCTTTGATTGGCCTGGGCGGGTGGGTTGTTTCTCGCTGCCGCCGCCCCACGTAAATTAGCGACGGGAGCAGGAGGGGAGAACGGTTCTCCTGCCTCCCATTCAATCTTACCCCCCCCCCACCCCGCCACCACCACCAGCCCGCTCATTTGGAGGGGGTGTAAAATTCTGGCCACTATCTGTATTTTAGGCTAAATCTTGGCCAATTGGGTTTCCTGGGCCTCACGAAACCAGGCAGTTAAAGGGAGGCAGGGACTGCTACATGAAACTGATAAGTGCTTTTCCAACGCTGCTTGTGGGCTAGGAGGAGCAGGATTACTTCGTCTGGCACACCAAGCAAACCCTAAAATCTCCCTAACAATTGAGCACACCTGTGCTTACTGCATCTCCACACCTTCCCCGTCATCACGATTCTCCTCTGACCCCCCTATCTCTCTGTCTGATCTCTCTCCGACACCCCATTTCTTCCCCAACCCTCCACTTCTTGGTCTGATCTCTCCCCATCTCCCCCAACTCTGCCTCCAATCTCTCTATGACCCCCATGATTATCCCACTGCCCTCCACACCATGATGTACCCAACTCCCATGCCCCCTCACAATTTCTACACTGAGCAACAAGAAGCTTACCTGCTTCTGGGCTATGCCCTCTTCTGCAGTATTCCCTGCCTGGCAGGGAGCTAAGCCTGCTAATTAGGCTGGCTTCTGGACAGGGAACCTACTAAAAGATAAAAACACACAAGCCAATACTGTAAAACTCCACAGTGTTTTGGAAGACCAGAAGTCCTCCTCCCAGCTTGGAAATCTCATCCCAGTAAATATTGAGCTCTATTTTCTAGCATAAATCACCATATTCAGTAGATGAGGAGTTAAAATTGTCCAGTGAGGAAAGAAATGGTGCTCCAACTTGGGGTCTTTAAACTTTTAAAAATAAAGTATACAAATTGTGTTGTTTAGAAGCTGATTATTTGGTGATTTCTCTAGCAGTATCATTAATGTGCAGCAAAACTGGGACAAGTGAGTACATTGTTATAAAGGAACTAATAAGTGCCGAAGGTTTATAAAATCTAAGCTCAAAACTGGTAGGGAAATGCCGACTATTGCATTTTTCTAGCAAGCAGACATCCGAAAGTAAGAAAGAGCAATTGGATTCATTTTACCTTAAATTGCACACTTTGAAATTTAGATTATCTAAATCCAGAAAAAAAAGACTGATTGAGAGTTCCAGGATATTTACGGCACTGTGTGGATGGATATTCCGAGCCTTTTGAAAACAGGCATTGCACAAACCCAGATGGTGCAGGCTTGATGGACTTTGCCTGCCCACCAATTTTGTATGTTTGTAAATGTAGAACAAATGAGATGGTACCAATGCAATATTTGAAATTAAAAAAATTAAGTCTTGATGATCATGGTAATTTTCTGGACAGTCACTTTCTTGCACCAGAAGACCATCAACATAGACGTATGTAAATCTCTGATGTTACGAACAAAATGGTATAGTACATGCACTGAGCAAACAACACAGTAATCAAAATTTGGTCTTGTGTGAATGTCACTAAATTGGCAAAATTATGATATTTAGATTTGGTGATTTCTTCTTAGCCCAGTAATGCCCATCGTCATACAACTTGAATCACTATGCTTACAGCTACTCAGACTTTTTGAGGGTTTTTGTGTGGCAACTTGCTTTCATTGAGCATCTAATCCATTGCAGCGCCCTCTAAAGAGAATCTGTGGCATGTGTGAGCGAGCAACCATTCAAATTGAAAAATCTTCACTGAGATGCACAAAGTCTAAACCAGGAAATTTAAATTACAATATTTAATTCATTGTAAAATCAGGTGCAGAAAGTGGAATAAAAAGGAAAGAAAGATGGGATTAAGAGAGAGAGAAAAGAGTATGAAAGAAAAAGTTTTAAAAATTATTTTAATTTTAATTTTTTTAAATATCCAACAATAATTAAATTCCAAAGGAATGAGACTTCACACTTTAGAATTAAATTTTTAGTGCAAGAGAGATTGTTTGGCAGTAATTAAGACTTATCATGGTGTTAAAAATGCACTTACACCCGAATGCATTAGCCCTAACTTTTTCTGTTGTGTTTATTGGGTAACTAGTGGGCAAGTAGCACAACTTCATGCCCTTACATGTATTTCAATGTTGAGTCTCTTGGTGAGGTACTGGTAGAGTGAAGCTTGTGGAGGAGCAGGGCAAATTGGACAGAAAATTCTAGATTTCCGCATTTAACTGCATATGTGCGGACTCCGGGATGATACTGTCCAATTTACTCCATAATAACGGTAAGCACTGTTAGTTTCACCGTTATTCTTAAAGCAAAATCTGGGTCAAAATATATGCTTTCCTCCTGAGCAAGATCATTACCGAGCAAATGGGTTATCTATGATGTGCAGCACACAGAGAAGAGCACATGTGCATGCAATAACTGTTCATTTAGTAATAAAAAAGCCTCAGAATTCTCACTGCTAGCAACAAATGGAGCATTGCCTTTCTTTAGCAGAGCATCTTCCCCCATAAACATGTTAGCAAGTCAACTGTGCCGATTGGATGTACAGCTTCCAACTGAAACTAGAGAAATACCAGGCAGACTGGGCTTCAATGGCATAATCCCCTTTCCCAAGTGCCACCTATGAATGAGGGACAGAACACGGACATGAGGGGGAAGTTTGGGCAAACAACCCAAACCCATGCCAAGCTCCATACGATCATCATCCCAATCCAGCATCACCCTAAACCAAGGTAGGGACGATTTTAAACATTCTAATATCTGATTATCTCCTCCCCCAGACCACTGATGACAGATTACCATCATCTTCAAAGTGTACTGTCCAAGTATGTACTATCAAACCTGGAAATTTAACACACTCCTCCATGCTCCTGCAAACATGATAAATAAAAAGGTACCTAAGGGTGTAAGCCAATATTCAGTGGATTGGTGCCGCAGTGCATTGCAGTAAAACACCAATACTGCTGTCATTTTTAGTTGCAATTTCATGAAACTGCTGATGTAAAGTACAAATTAAAGCAAAGATATGAACAGCAAAACAATGCTCACCCTTCTCTCAAGTGCTGCCAATGCTGATAAGTGCATTATTTCTACATGCTGCCTCTAAGGTTAAACTGTTATCATGGCAGAGTCAAATTGTTTTTGGTGTGTAGGTCACATTATCAGAAATGCATAAGTCAATCTTCCAGGTAGCATATGAAAAAATATGCGTTGATAAAGAATAATTTAAAGAAACTGGCCTCCCAGATTCTTTTGTGGAGCATTCCTAACTAACTATTTTTCAGATAATGCATCCAAGATGAAATATTGATGATGAATTACCATTTCTGTGGTATATTACAATCATCACCATAACATCTTGCTAAGCGTGATCCAAAACACACAGATAAACTTATGTTAAAGAACTGACACCTTCTGTTAGGCTAGAAAGCATGAATTTCAGTCACAAGCTTCCTTGAGTATACAAGTCACCCCTTCCAATATTGTGACCTTGACAATGAAGTTCAAAATAAAACTGATTGTAAATGGACATTTTGGTTCTTTTTATATTGAGTTTTACTGTATTTTTCAATCCTTCCTTATTGCTGTTCTCTGTGACAAACTAGTTCCAAACTGTCAAGCTTTATGCAAACTACATTAAATAACAAAATGATTTCAATATATCAGCCACAAATGCGGACTGCAACAGGTTCTAACACTTATTTTTAGCTGGCATATTATTTTTTACATAGAGTGTGCATTGTTAGCTGCTGAAAGAAACTCGGTATATAAAGTAGTACTCTATCTATTAATTGCAAATATGCCTCAGTCTGGAGACTTAACGCCATCTAGACACATTTGCAAGCTATGTCATTGTTTCATCCATGAATTAAAATGCACTTAGAAAAATATTGTGAGGGCTTCTAAAATGATTAACCATTGGCAAACCACTGCTTCTGAGGGAAAACCACAATCCTTATCTTTTTCCGTTTATAGTTTTTAGATATTCAACCTCAAGAGATTCTATCCTTCTGTATAGTAAGAATCTCTGTACAGCAATGTTCACAATGAGCAAATTAGCAAAATAACATTCTAAATGAAACAGCATATCGTTCACATTTTTACAAGTCTCAGTTAAGCTGGTAGAAAAATTAACAGTCATTAATTTAATATATGAAACATATAAAACCGAAGTAGCTGGCAAGGAAATGTAAAAACATTTACCAAAGTCAAAAGAAAACAATAAAACTATCATAACACCAACAGTATAAATTACTTGCTTCTAAACAAGAATGCAAATATAGTTACAGCACTGTTTCTCTAATAGACCACAAAATATTTAATTAAAGCTACATTGCTTACAATTTCTTTTCAGATGCTAAAGGATTTAGCTTTTACTCACCGGAGCAAATATCACCATACACATTTACAGAAAAAATTATAATCCAATTTCACTCCACAAACAAACAGGCTCTGGCACATACTAAAATTAAGGGTTTCAAAATCTTTCTGCTGGACAGTAGCTCTTGGACCCACTTTAGGAATGGATGTAGAGCAAAAAAAATCAATGTGAGACAAAGAAAGATATTATACCAACTCAGGCAGCTGCCTCAGTTGTATTTGTTGAGGGCAGAACAGTCACATTAGAGAAGAAATGCTGCAATCTTACTGGAGGAATCAGAGTCTGCAAAAAAAATGGGCAGACTTTTCAGAAACCACAAAGCTCACGACAGCTTATAAAGTTGATCAAACGCAAGAAGGTACTCAATTCACCTAGTGCAGTCTGCAATAATAATTGGCTCGGAGAACTTTCCTTGCATCAAAGTAGAAATAAATTTGGTGTGCTAATGCATATGAATTCATCTTTATTCAACAATACAATATAGAATGTTACATTTTGTTTTGAGGACCCAGTATAGCCGACTAATAATTCACTCTGCATGAAATATTCACATTCATTCCTGAATGCCTGCTGCACAATGCTATACTGTAAGGTTGTCTACGAGGTTAGTGCTGTTAAAAATATTATTCAGTAGAGAGAAAGAACAAACAGAATATATCAAAATAGACTGGTGACTCTGCACTACTTAATGTTTACAGCTGCTACCAGACATGTATGTCTAGACCAAATTTTTTATACATGTACATTATAGCATGCGTTCAGTGCCACAATTTAAGGCTTTTTAATGAATGACAGTGGAGTGTACATTTGCTTTCAACAACAGTACACATATTTATTTCTTGTCAGTGCCAAGTGAATTTTTGATTGCCATAATTATTTAATTTCAAATGTTGAATCTTAGGACAGATGTAAAACATCTGTATATTAAAATTGTTGCTGGTACTATCCATCAATGTCTTCAGTGCAGAATAAACAACAATCACAGAACCAGGAGAAAAAAAATCATTAATTTAATAAAGTCAGCTCTACAAAGTATAATAGGTCACCCAATTGCAAATTGGTCTGAACTAACCATCTATAATCTCCAGCCCCTTTTACCCTCCATGTAGCTCATCCTCATTTATTATCCTAACCAATACAAATAGCCCAGGTGCCCATTGCTGTGTCACTTAATGTACTTATTTTAATTAGCCTAATTCTTTCTTCTGTTTATAAATTTACTACATGATGCATACTTTTTCAAAAGCTTAGCTCATGAGTGAAAATAGATTATAAATCCATTGGAACAATCTGTACACCATGGCCACTGGTAAGTTTTCAGATTGATCGACAAATGTAGTTATTTAACTATTTCTTCACAGTAAATGTATTAATGGACTATCTTCTATCATCAATAATAGTTCAACTCAACACGTTATCTACAATTCTGGCTAGAAAGAATTGCATTATGTTGTTATTTTCCTGACAGAAAATGTTTATATTACATGTGTGGGGATTCAGATTGCTGAACTAATTGTAATCAATAATCTAGCATTGGCATAATTTATTCAACTGTGGGGACTGGGACATTTTATGCCTCTCTTGGTCTCTGCAGTTACCATAGAGCTACTTATATTTGACTAACTTTGAAAAGAAACTAATTTCAATTTCTAACCCTGTGACTTTGGAATGTAAACATTTTATATATATTATAAGTACGTTTACATTTTATTATTGGCAGATGTCTAGTTAATAGTCTGTTATTTGAATCATTTATTTAGCAATTCCAACAGGAATTCACTTCCTGCTTAAGTTTCATGTTCTGGAGCTGTCCCTAAGCTGTCAATTAAAGAACTGAAGCAGCAAGTGCAATGCTATTACTGGTACTCTCTTGATAACTCTGTCATTAACATTTACTTAAATTGTAAGGTTGCAGGCTTCAGTCAAGAGGTTGTTGAAGAGTAAGCCAGTCTAACTTCAAGGCATTTAATACCCTGTCACTTTATTTTATTGCTGGCAATTCATCTACAGCCTCAAAATTCTTGGCAACACCTTTCTCCTTGGTGAACATCATTACTCTTAGTCTGCAGTAAAGATTTTTCAGTATTTAGTTAAAATTACAATTACATGATCATAAAATCTAAATGAGTATAGAGCCACTAAAGGATAGTGCAGGGCAGACTAAAACTGATTCTCAGGTTACGACAGAGCTGCTAAATTACTACCTTGAATCAGCCTATACTCCTGTAGGTGATGTTTATATTCCAGATTGGGGGTTCTTTGTATTGAATAGCATTATTGATATTAAAATAGATAGTAATGTTAAGTAGTAATGCATTTCCTATACTAGAAAAATAACTACACTTCAAAGGTACTTCATTGGCTGTAAAGCACATTGAGAGATGCTAAGGTCATGAAAGGTACTATATCAGTTCTAGACTTTCTTTTCTCTTTCCTCTTGGATAGATTAGGAAAGTTCAAAATTGAGAGGGCTCCAGGTCTGGATAATAGCCATCCAAAGCTGATTAATGAGGAGCATAGTAATAAGAGTTCAGGAGGACTGGCGGCAGACTGGTTAAATAGATAGAAACATGGCAGATGAAATTTAATGCAGAAAAGTGTGAAGTGATGCAGTTTGGTAAGTAGTAGGATAAGTGGCAACAAACTAAATGAAACAACTCTAAAGGGATGCAGGAACAGAGAGACCTGGGAGTGTCAGAGGTTAAAATGGAAGCAATGTGAAACAAGAACCCAACCTGTCTCGAACCCGCTACTTTTGGTTTTAATAGAGGCAAGATTAGGGGTGGGTGACCAATGGTGGGAAACATATTGGTCATTTAAATGTCATAGTGAGGATGGGTGCCCTCATTTTAATAGTCATTCTATTTTTAACTCCAGGTGGCGAGTTTCCCAGGCCTTGGAAACTCACCATCTTTAAGCATGTGAGAGGGGTGAAATCTATATGGTAAGTGCCTTAACAAAACTGTTTCTGGGCAGGGAGAAGCAGGATTATTTCCTCCAGGCCCAACAAGCTACCCAGTGAATGGACCCCCTCCCTGCAAATCTGGCTGCTCACCCTGACCACATCAGAACCTCCCCCACCAACCATCAACTACTCCCTTCAACTACCAACTGCTCCCCTCGACCACCAACTGCTCTCCTCGACCACCAACTGTCCCACACCCCGACCACTACGGGATTGCCCACTGCCGTGTTTGGGACCCTCTGAATCACCATATGATCTCCCCTGTGATCCAACTTCTCCCCCCCACGATCTGGATCCCACCCCATCGGGCCTCCCTCCCCCCACCATGATCAGGACCCACCCCACCATTTCTGTCACTTCCCCAATACACCTACCTACTCTCGTAGGCTTCAGCCCTGTGAAGCAGGCTTCCTGGCTGAAAGGTCTCCAGTCTGTCAATCATGTTGCCTGTGGTCAGCAACCCCACTTAAAGGCA
The DNA here is from genome assembly GCF_036365525.1 of Heterodontus francisci. Taxonomy (NCBI): domain Eukaryota; kingdom Metazoa; phylum Chordata; class Chondrichthyes; order Heterodontiformes; family Heterodontidae; genus Heterodontus; species Heterodontus francisci. The sequence continues at coordinate 49,437,356 of NC_090389.1, forward strand.
CCCTGAAGTTAAATTCTGAAACACATTCAGGAAACCCGTTCTTTCCTGGAAGCATCTTACTAGTGGTGTCCCCCAGGGGTTGGTCCTAAGCCTGAAACTGTTCATTGTCTTTATCAATAACGTGGACAATGGTACTAGGACTATGGTTAGTAAGTTTGCAGATGACACCAAAATCTGCGCAAGCTGCATGGGCGAACACAGAACACACGTTATGCTAAACCTTTATAAAACACTGTTTATGGCTCAGCTGGAGTATTGTGTTCAATTCTGGGTACCACACTTTAGGAAGGGTGTCAAGGCCTTGGAGAAGGTGCAGAAGATATTTATTAGAATGGTACCAGCGATGAGGATCTTCTGTTATGTGGAGAAACAGAAGAAGCTGGGGTTATTCTCCTGACAGCAGAGAAAGTTAAGAGCAGATCTGAATCAGGTGTTCAAAATCATGAAGCGTTTTGCTAGAGTAAATAAGGAGAAACCGTTTCCAGTGGCAAAAGGGAGGGGTAACCAGAGGACACAGATTTAAGGTGATTGGCAAAATACCCAGAGGTGACCTTTTTCACACTGTGTGTTGTTGTGATCAGGAATGTGTGCCTGCAAGGATGGTGGAAGAAGATTAAATAATAACTTTCAAAAGGGAAGTGGATAAATATGTGAAGGGAAACATTTGAGGGCTTTAGGGAAACAGTAGGGGAATGGGGCTAGCAAAGAGCCAGCACAGAAAATTGGACTGAATGGCCTCATTCTGTGTTGTATAATTCTATGGGACAGATCTTTTGTGAGCCCCTTGCATGCATCTTTGGCAGTTAAATAGATTTCAGGATAGTTCCCTCAGACTAGAAGCTAGTGCACATAGCTCCTATTTTCAAAAAAGATGACAATCAGAGCCAGGGTATGGTAGCCTGGCATCCATTATTGGGAAGATGCTAGAAACGATCGTAAGAGATGCCCTTTATGATTAATTGGAAAAGTAATGAACCATAAGAAATTCACAATCCAAACTTATAGAAAAATAAGTTGTGCCGTGCAAATTTGTTAAGAGCTATTTGAGGAAAATACTATTGTAGCGAATGAGGGAAATCTGGTAGATATTGTCTTCCTGGACTTTCACAAAGCCTTTGATAAGGTACCCCATATTAAGTTACTTCACAAGGAATTTGAAATGCTGGTTTAGGAATTAGCTCCAATCGTGCAGCCAGAAATCTATAGTTAACCAATATGGTCCAGCCTGGAGGCACATTATTAGTGGTGTCCCCTAGGGATCAGTCCTAGGCCTTCATTGTCTTTATCAATAATGTGGACAGTGGTGTTGGACTATGGTCAGTAAGTTTGCAGATGATACCAAATCTGTGCATGCTAGTAGGGCCAACACTCAATACATGTATCATTTACAGGGATGAATACTGAAAGACATTGAGAGAGAGAAAGATAGTCATAGAGTTTTACAGCACAGAAACAGGCCCTTCGGCCCAACGCGTCTGCACCGACCATCAAGCACTCATCCTAACTAATCCCATTTCCCCGCACTTGGCCCGTAGCCTTGTATGTTACGGTGTTTCAAGTGCTCAGCTAAATATTTCTTGAATGCCGTGAGTGTTCCTGCCTCTACCAACCCTTCAGGCAGTGTGTTCCACATTCCAATCACCCTCTGGGTGAAACAATTCCTCCTCAACTCCTCTCTAAACCTCCTGCCCCTTACCTTAAATCTATGCCCCCTAGTTATTGACCCTTCCGCTAAGGGAAAAAGTTTCTTCCTATCTATCCTATCAATGCCCCTCATAATTATGTATACCTCAATCAGGTCCTCCCTCAGCCTTCTCCGCTCCAAGGAAAACAACCCCAGCCTATCTAGCCCATCTCTTTCCACAGATGCTGCCAGACCTGCTGAGTGGTTCCAGCATTTCTTGTTTTTATATCAGATTTCCAACATCCGCAGTATTTTGCTTTTATCCCAGCCTATCCAGTCTGTCTTCATAACTGAAATGCTCCAGCCCAGGCAACATCCTGGTGAATCTCCTCTGCACCCTCTCCATTGCAATCATATCTTTCCTACATTGTGGCAACCAGAACTGTACACAGTACTCCAACTGTGGCCTAACCAGTGTTTTATACAGCTCCATCATAACCTCCCTGCTCTCATATTCTATGCCTCGCATGACACACTTGCACTAGCATCAGAAGGTTCATGACTAATGTAGAGAAACTAGTTAAACTTAACAGGGTTTTGAGTTCTACTAATAGAAATAGTCAGTATAAACCAAAGGTATTTTGTCACTCTATAGATTTTTGGTCAGACCGCGGCTGGAATACTATGCCCAGTACATGGCAGGTGATGTAATGGCCTTGGAAAAGTTCTGGCGGAGAGCTACAAGAATGATTCCTAGCTTAAATAATCTCAGTTATTCAGATAGGTTCAAGGACCTTGATCTACTTACTTTAGATAGCGTACCTGTTGATAGATTAGTCAGCTTAAAAGATTGGCGAACGCCAAGGGACGAGTTTAAACCATATAGGAGTAGAAATAGACAGGATATTAGGAGGTTCTTCTTTTCTCAGGGTTTAGTGATCCTCTGGAATACGTTGCTGGCTGGTGTAGTGGTGCTAACTCTCTGCATGCCTTCAAGAAGGAGCTGGACTGGTTCTTGACTGGGCCAGAGATCACATTATATAGGTTAAGTATCTTGAAAGGTGACACCTGGTCCATGTGACCTCCTGGAACGGTTTCAATCACCTGAAGTGGTCAGAGAAGAAACTTCCAGACAATTTTTTTCCCTTAGCGGCCCTCATTTTTTTTCTTAATTTTACTTCTTCCAGGAGAAAACATAGCTGTGGGGTGGTGAGGGCTGAAGGGGGAGGTGGGTTGCAGGAGACAAAGGGAGGAAGAAAGTGTTTCGTCATGATGCTCCAGCCCTCTTGAATGTGAGCAGCTTGATGGACTAGCTGGTTCTTTCCTGCCTATCAATTTTGTATATTCATATGTACTTAATTTAGACACATGCAGTTAGAGAATATATATGGTTAGAACTAACAGACAAATTTTAGAACTGAAGTAAATAGCTAACCAGTATTTACAGAAAGGTTATTGATGATTCTCACATCTGCAGTAATCAATGCTTTGCAATATACACTTCATCACCATGCTTTTAAACATTAGGCTTTTAATGAGTCACGGAACAAAAAATTTAAACCAGATCAATTACATTTATGAGAATTTATTCTAATGCTACACTCTCAGAATTTGTAACAATAGCATGTGTTTAAGGGCAAATACCTCTGTAGGAGGACGAAAGTCACCTCACGTGAACTTATTAGATATAAGAAATACAATAGTTTCATTTAAAGCAGTCAATGAGCAAAGAAAGGCCAAAAAATTTGGCTCTGTAGGGCCACTGGTGTGGGCACTACAGAGCCCAGAGTGCCAAAAATGCACTCCAGCCACTTCTGGCACAGCATGCCACGCTTGTAAAGGTGCCAGTGCAGGTGTGTCGTGCGTGCGCCAAAAATGCGCAGAGTGGGTGGATCGTGACATCACTCAGATCCTCATAGTGATTTGGCACCTGACCTGCCATTTCAGAGCTCGCTTAAACATTCTCAGCTGAGCATGTGTTCTGCTGAATGAAGAAATCCCCACCCCAACTAGTGCTAATTAAAGGCATCAGCATGGAACTTTCTGGTGAGATGCGTTTGGCTTTCTTTTGCTGCTGCAGAGTTAGTGGAAGTTCTGGGTACTGTTTTATTGGAGGAGTTCTGAAAAGTTGTCTGAGTCAGAGGGAATGGTGCTGCACTTTTCCAAAGAGGTCAGTGTAGTTTGAAGACCTGTCAGCATTCAATGGTGCTATTGCTGCAGTCCCTCACGGGTTGCAGGGATGGAGTACAGGCAGCAGAAAGGGGAAGCCGTGTGGAGGTAGAAGAAGGGGTCTCTCAATAGAAGATCATACCCACCTGGTGTCTTTAGACAGCAATTCTCCTATTTTCATCTCTCCAACAGCAGAGTCTGAGGTGGCTGTGCTTCATCAAGGAGGTGGTCACTGAAGTGTAGCATCTTCTCCAACCGGAACTGCAGTCACAGATCAGGGCAAGCAGATGCTACCAGTGGCCGTGAAGAATACTGTGGTCTTCAATTTCTATGTTGGTGGACCTTTCCAGGCTGGAGCAAGCGTCATTGCCAACATATCAGCTTGCCATGCATCACTGCATCCGGGGGGGGGTCACTGAGGCCCTGTACACAAGGACAGAAGACTTCATTGTCTTCTCTCTAATCAGAGAGAAGCAGGAGGTGCAGACATGTGACTTTGCCAGGATAGCGGAATTCCCAATGGTATAGGAAGCTATCCACTGCATGCACATGGCTTTGCGAATGCTTAATAGAAATGGGGAGATGAGCTGGCATACTATTACTTTAACATCCAGTTGATATATGACCATGTTGGTGAATACCCACTATCCTGGCAGCAGCCATGTTGCTTTCATCCTCTGCCAGTCAGCCATTCCCTTCATATTAGAACCACAACGAATCAGAGGCTGGCCACTTGCTGACAATGGCTACCTGCTCTACACATGGCCGATGACTCCCCTCTGCCAACCGAAAACATTTGAACAGCATATGTACAATGAGAGTCATAGGTCACAGGTATGTCATGGAGCAAACCATCCACGTTCAAAATCAGTGGTTTCTCTGCCTGGGCCGCTCAGGGGGAGCCCGACAATACTCACTGGAGTGTGTCTCCAAATTCATGTTTGTCTCTGTGCTACAAAACCTGGCTGCCATGATGGCACAGCCCTTGCCACCAGATTTTCAGCGAGGGTCTCAGGAGGAGGAAGAGAAGGAGGAGGAGGAAGGGAGGAGGCATCCAAAATCCTTCCCTTTAGACAGGCTGTCCATGAGCGGTTAATCAGACTCTGGAACCCCTAAAATCACCCACATCACCGCTGCTCCATAATTCCCCACCCATCCATCCCTCTGCTATGGACAATCACAACATTCTCTTGGCCAAAATCCTGAAATAAAGACACCACAAAAAAAAATCATCCTAACTTTATCCAACAATACTTCCAATAATACAAATAAAACTGAATTATTAACCCTTGTGTCTTCTCTTTGTGCCTGTCTTGTGGATGTTTTTGCCTTGCCGAGTTCTCCTACGCAGTTCTATACCTGTGGCTGTAGAATGGCTGGTGGAAGGCTGCTGACTTTCAGTGAGGGAGACTGCAGATGGCCTTGGAGAACGTCCTTGTGCAGCTGTGGGCCTTGAGGGCCCAGCTATGGACTACTCCTCTCTGACATGGACAGCAGCAGTCTGAATGGCTGGCTGAAAGGCAACAGCAAGGGCATTGCGGAGTGGAAGTGGTGGGAGCACGAATGCTGCCCTCCAGAAACAGAACAGCAGGTTGGTGCACCATGGAGGCACTGCCACTCCCCCGGGGTGACACCTCAGCAATCCGAGTAATCTGCTGGAAGACAAATTGGGCTGTTGTGAGAGCCTGCATGCCCCTTTAAGCACCGGTATCCGCGGCCATGATGGCAGCAGTCTGAGCCTGCTTGAACATATGAATTAGGAGCAGGAGTAGGCCACTCAGCTCCTCAAGCCTGCTCCACCATTCAACAAGATCATGGCTGATCTGATTGTAACCTCAACTCCACATTCCTGTCTACCCCCAATAACCTTTTGCCCCTATGCTTATCAAGAATCTATCTACCTCTGCCTTAAGAATATTCAAAGACTCTGCTTCCACTGCCTTTTGAGGAAGTGAGTGCCAAAGACTCACGTTCCTCCGAGAGAAAAAATTTCTCCTCATCTCTGTCTTAAATGGACGACCACTTATTTGCAAGTTCTCCCTGTGTCTGCGTGGGTTTTCTCCAGGTGCTCCGGTTTCCTCCCACAAGCCAAAAGACTTGCAGGTTGGTAGGTAAATTGGCCATTATAAATTGCCACTAGTATAGGGAGGTGGTAGGGAAATATAGGGACAGGTGGGGATGTTTGGTAGGAATACGGGATTAGTGTAGGATTTGTATAAATGGGTGGTTGATGGTCGGCACAGACTCGGTGGGCCGAAGGGCCTGTTTCAGTGCTGTATCTCTAAACTAAACAGTGACCCCTAGTTCTAGATTCTCCCATAAGCGGAAATATCCTTTCCACATCCACCCTGTGACGACCCCTCAGAATCTTCAATGTCTCAATTAAGTTGCCTCTTACTCTTCTAAACTCCAGTGGATACAAGCCTAGCCTGTCCAACTTTTCCTCATAAGACAACCCACCTTTTCCAGGTATTAGTCTAGTAAACCTTCTCTGAACTGCTTCCAACACATTCACATCCTTCCTTAAATAAGGAGACCAGTACTGTACACAGTACTCCAGATGTGGTCTCAACAATGTTCCGGATAACTGAAGCATAACCTCCCTACTTTTGTATTCAATTCCCCATCGCAATAAACGATAACATTCTATTTGCTTTCCTAATTACTTGCTGTACCTGCATACTAACCTTTTGCAATTCATACACTGGGTAGGACACACAGATCCCTCTGCATCTCAGAGCTCTGCAATCTCTCACCATTTAGATAATATGCTTCTTTTTTATTCTTCTTGCCAAAATGGAGAATTTAACATTTTCCCACATTATACTCCATTTGCCAGATCGTTGCCCACTCACTTAACCTATCTATATCCCTTTGTAGCTTCCTTATGTCCTCTTCACAACCTACTTTCCTACCTTTCTTTGTGCCATCAGCAAATTTAGCAACCATACCTTTGGTCCCTTCATCCAAGTCATTTATATAAATGATAAAAAGTTGAGGCCCCAGCACTGATCACAGAATCACAGAATTACGGTATCGTTACAGTGCAGAAGGAGGCTATTCGTAACTGTGATCGCACCGGCTCTCTGAAAGAGCAACTCCCTCAGTTCCATTCCCCTGCCTTCTCCCCATAACCCTGCACATTCTTCCTTGTCGTATAACTGTCTAGTTCCCTTTAGAATGCTTCAATTGAACTTGCCTCCACCACGTTCTCAGGCAGCACATTCCAGACCTTAACAACTCTCTGCGTGAAAAAGTTTTTCCTCATGTCATTTTTGCTTCTCTTACCAAATTCTTTAAATCTGTGCCTTCTGATTCTCGATCCTTTCACGAGTGGGAACAGTTTCTCTCTATCTACTCTGTCCACACCTCCCATAATTTTCAATACCTCTATTAAACCACCTCTCAGCCTTCTCTTCTCCGAGGAAAACAGTCCTAATTTCTCCAAACTATCTTCATAACTGAAATTCCTCATCCCTGGAACCATTCTCATGAATCTTTTCTGTACTCTCTCCAATGCCCTCACGTCTTTCCTCAAGTGCGGCGCCCAGAACTGGACGCAATACTCCAGCTGAGGCCGAACTAGTGTCTTATACAAGTTCAACATAACTTCCTTGCTCTTGTACTCTATGCCTCAATTAATAAAGCCCAGAATACTGTATGCTTTATTAACCACTCTCTTAACCTGTCCTGCCACCTTCAATGACTGATGCACATATACATGTAGGTCCCTCTGCTCCTGCACCCCCTTTAGAATTGTACCCTTTATCCTATATTGTCTCTCCATGTTCTTCCTACCAAAACAAATCACTTCACACTTCTCTGCATTGAACTTCGTCTGCCACCTGTCTGCCCATTCCACCAACTTGTCTATATCCTTTTGAAGTTCTACACTATCCTCCTCACAGTTCACAATGTTTCCAAGTTTCGTATCATCCGCAAACTTTGAAATTGTGCCCTGTACACCAAGGTCTAGGTCATTAATAGATATCAGGAAAAGCAAGGGTCCCATCACTGATCCCTGGGGAGCTGCATTCTAAACCTTCCTCCAGCCTGGAAAACATCCATTAACCACTACTCTTTGTTTCCTGTCACTCAGCCGATTTCATATCCATGTTGCTACCGTCCCTTTTATTCCACGAGCTACAAGTTTACTCACAAGTCTGTTGCGTGGCACTGTATTAAATGCCTTTTGAAAGTCCATGTACACCACATCAACAGCATTGCCCTCATCAACCCTCTCTGTTACCTCCTCAAAAAACTCCAGCAAGTTAGTTAAACATGATTTTCCCTTAAGAAATGCATGCTGGTTTTCCTTAATTAACTCACATTGGTCCATGAGGTGATCCATGAGGCACACCAATCATTACATCTTGCCAAACAGAAAATGACCCATTTATGCCTACTCTCTGTTTCCTGTTAGCTAGCCAATCTTCTATCCATGCCAAAATGTTACCCACTAACACCATGTGCTTTTATTTTCCGCAATAACCTTTGATATGGCACCTGATCAAATGTCTTCTGGAAGTCTAAGTACAGTACATCCACCGGTTTCCCTTTATCCACAGCACATGTTACTTCTTCAAAGAACTCCAATAAATTGGTTAGACATGATTTCCCTTTCACAAAACCATGTTGACTTTGCCTGATTACCTTGAATTTTTTGAACTGCCCTGCTTTAACGTCTTTAATAATAGTTTCTAACATTTTCCCTATGACAGATGTTAAGCTAACTGGCCTGTAGTTTCCTGCTTTCTGTCTCCCTTCCTTTTTGAACAAAGGAGTTATATTGGCTATTTTCCAATCGAATGGAACCTTTCCCAAACCTAGGGAATTTTGGAAAATTAAAACTATCTCACTAGCCACTTCTTTTAGGAACCTAGGATGAAGTCCATCAGGACCTGGGGACATGTCAGCTCGCAGCTCCAACAATTTGCTCAGTACTACTTCCCTGGTGATTGTAATTTTGTTGGGTTCCTCCCTCCCTTCCATTTCCTGACGAACAGCTATTTCTGGGATGTTACTTGTATCCTCTATGATAAAGACAGCACCACCTGCAAGTTCCCCTCCAAGCCACACACCATCCTGACTTGGAACTATATCGCTCTTCCTTCACTGTCGCTGGGTCAAAATCCTGGAACGCCCTTCCTAACAGCACTATGGGTGTACCCACATCCCAAGGACTACAGCAGTTCAAAAAGGCAGCTCACCACCACCTTCTCAAGGGCAATTAGGGATGGGCAATAAATGCTGGCCTAGCCAGTAACGCCCACATCCCATGAATGAATAAATAAAAAGACCGATGCAAAATACCTGTTCAATTCATCTGCCATCTCTTTATTTTCGCTTATTAATTCCCCAGACTCACTCAACAAGCATGGCTCTCATGACCTCAGACTGAGCTTCCAATGCAGCATTCAGATGTTGGGTGGCTTCTCCTTGTGCTGTTATGGAAGTTGAGTCATCGCCTACCAGACCCTGCAGCACAGCTGGCTCCATGAATGCTGTCATGGAGTTGGCTACCACTTCCACATGGGAAAGCATGGGCTCCAAGCTGTGTGAAGTCCTGTGTTAAGTTAGATTTGGACAGTGACAACAGGTTCTGTGGCAGGCTTGCCAGTGCATCAAGCATCTCGATGTGCCTGTCCATCAGCATTCTCCTGTACACCAGCCCATCTAAGTGCTCGTCTGAGTCCTCTGAAACAGACCTTTTCGGTGACCTCGCCCTCCAGAGAACTAGCACACATGCTATCCTTTCCCACTGGCCTTGCTGCAGCTCACTTGTGTCCAGTGACTCACCACATGCGGATCCTGACTCCATACTACCCTCCAAAGTGCAACAATGCCAGTATCTGAGCTGGTGGCTGTGAGTGTCAGATCAAGTGATGGTGCTTTCCATGAGATGCCTGTTCTTGCTTGCACCCTTCAGGGTGAGGCTGCACTGGCTGACCAGGTGGCAGGTCTTGGATCCCTCAAAGTATAATTGCAGAAGTAGAGGGTAGGGTGAGGAAAGGTGCGGGGCAGGTGGGTGGAAAGCAAGAGGTCCATGGTCATAGCATCTGCACCTTGCACTTCATGGTAGGTAGCAGGATGAGGGTGAAGTGGGATTTGAGAAGATGCATAAGACAGGAACATACTGTCATTTCAGTGACATTGGCCAACGACCTCAGTCACAGCCAGTCCAATAATTTGAAGCATCATCTCCTTCAAGGGGCTCAGGAGCTGCAGACATGCCTATCCGCCAAGGTGAGTCTTCCATACCTGTCTCCTCTGTGGAGCTTGAATGTGGCTACATGGGAGGGAGCGCTACATGGGGATGGAGTGACCAACCAGGAGATAGCAAGGGGGTGAGATATCAGCATATCCTTTCAGATGCATGGCTACAGCTCGGTGACAGGCTGCCTTCTTCAAAAGCTCACTCCCATTAAGTCCACTCAGAGCGGATGTGAGGAGGAGCCATTTGTAAGCCACCATCGTGGGACAAGGGGCTGTCACCAGTATAAGTGTCCTGTTGTTCTTTGTGTGAAGTCTAACTGTGTCCATCTTTCTGCTTGCAGGAGAAACAGGCCCATAACATCAGGGAGATATCGAGGACCGGCAGTGGAATTGCTGATCTGCGTGCTCTGACACCGGCAGAGGAGGAGGCCCAGGGCAGCTGAGTAATCAGGGGTGGTGAGTGCCACTCGAGAGTGAGGCGACATTATGTTCATGAGTCCTCCGCCACACTTCTGGAAATCCACATCACACATGGTTGGCATGAGGAGATAGAAACAACCAAAGCCACTAATGTTTGTGTTCTCTCATGCAGGTCTCGGAACATCGGAGGCAAGCTTAGTTGCTCGGACAGGGGGCTTGCGTTGACCTCTGAGGAGGAGGAGCTACAGTCAGAGAATGCACCATCACATCATTTCCCTACACCCTCACCAGCACAGATACTCTCAGGTCAGTGGGTTTGCACTCAGGCTTAGATTCAGGGTCACAAGCTAGTGAGAGTATCATACATGTGCTTGAGCAGCTGACGGAGGCTGTGACAGGCAAGGCCACTGACAGAGGACTATGGGAGGCCAGGCCCATGCTGAGCCCCAACTGATGACGAGCCTCTGGTGGCAGCAGCACAGAATATGCAGAGATAGGTAAGAGAACATCTGGCGGAGCTGCCAGAGGTCATATGCAGCCATGCACAGACGATGGAGGAGTCCATCCATGCCATGAGTGCTGCCATGTCTCATGCGTGTGAGCGCATGCTTTCCTCCATTGAGAGGTTGGCGGCCCTGATGGAGAGACAGATCCCACAGATGAATGCAGACCTGCATACCATCACTTTGGCCATGAGCAGCACTGACAAGGTGAGAGAGGAACGAGGAATGTAGAGTGTCCACCAGGGCCTCATCCTTCTCAAGTTAGCAGGGAGTTTCAAGTGAGCCTTGAAATGGAGGAGGAGAGGCCACCTTCCATATCTGGGGGCTCCCTCAGGGTGCTATGACTGTGGACAGCAGCTCCTCAGCCTCTCTGCCAGTGACCCCTGCTCAAGCAGCTGGGCCGACTGAGGAGGGTCCTGCACCAGTGCAGGATCCCCTCAGCCAGAGGGACTGTCCAGGCTTCAGGCAGCCAGAGGATACCCGCCAATGTCATCCCAGGCAAGATACAGCCCAATCAGAAGCCTCCACCTCAGTTGCCAGCACAGGGGTCGCACCACATAGAAGCACATGAAAGCATATTAAGAAGAGCGCCTAGATGCACTTGGGGTTTCACGGGCATCTTAACTTTGGCCTTGTTATTGGTTGCTCCAATTGTGTGAATAAATGAAGGTCAAAATCAGTGTTGTAAATGGCTCATGCTTTCATTGCTGCCTTGTCAGATGAAACCTACACTCTTGCTCCCTTATTGGGCTGCCAGTGTAGGCTTAGTTCACATTTGGTCAGCTTCTCAGCTGTGTCAGATGTGGTGAACTTGGCAGCTGGGCACTGGAGAACGATAGGAAGGAGATGACAGGCAGAATACAATGAGGCGAGTCTTTATTGAGCTCACTTTGAGAGGTCGTCATGCTAGCAGGAACTGAGTCTGTATGAGATTGTCCCGTGCCCCACTTGTGCATCTCTCAATGGCCATGGACTCTGATGCAAGGGATTCAAGATCCAGTGCTGCCTGCTCAGTAGCCTCTTCCACATCCTCCTTGTTGGATGAGGACTGGTGATCAATCATGTCCTCTTCAAGCAAGGCCTCCTCCTATGCAACGCTAGATTATGCAGAGCACAGTAGAACATCAAAATGGCCCAGACCCTTGCTGGGGCATATTGCAGGGCTCCACAGGATCAGATTGGTGCATAAGTCGGCGAGGGCCTCCCTGGAGAGCAATAGTCTTCGCTGCCGCTCGGACATTTACAGATACAGGTAGTTGAGGTGAGTCCAGTACACTCTCTGGCATGGGGAGGCCCTTCTTGATGTGGCGGCTGCTGCCGTTCCCCTATTCGAGCTTCACCAGCATGTCCAGCTGGATCCTGGCCCTCCCTCTGAGCAGCTCCTGTTCAGCATGGGGATCCACAAAGACTGGGTGTACGACACCGATGCCAGCTGGGCTTTGGCCCTACCGTGAGCTGTCCTAGGAGAGACAATCTTGGGACCTTCCCCTTGCTATTCCTCTCTGAAGATGTACTAATGCCCCTCGGTACCCACCCTTGCAGAGAGTCCAGCACCCTGGGCTGACAATGGCCTCTGCTCCTCACTCTTTCCCTATCCACTGATGGCACTGAGGCCTCGCCTCAGTTCTGCCACCTTTAAATAGCCAGGGATCTGAAGAGACAAGATGCTCATACGCCATTGACTAAATTGGAAATTCCCTATAAAGTCAGCTATACTTCAATGAAAATTCATTCTAACTAGCTTTTCAGCAATTCAAATTGCAGTCCTGCCGCGTTGTGGCAGCAACGCCATCTTGGAGCTTTCACGCCACTGATAAAGTCCAGAACCAATCTCACAATGTCGGGTTTCCGGGTGAGCAAATCCACCCTGATTTTTCGGCCCCCCCACGCCTCCAATCCCACTCCTGCTGGCAGATAAAATTGAGTTTGCTGTGTGCACTTCATACCACAGCATTGAGGAGACGAGTGCTGCAGGCACAGGTTCTTGCCCTGAAATGGAGCAGCTGACCAATTTTGTGTCTTACCCACCTCAATCTGAAGGGGCATGGCACGCCATGAACTGCAGCCCCGCACCCAAAAATCAGTGGGATTGAATTTCATGCCCTATAAACGAGCTGAATTGAAAATATTAATACAGGAGGCAAAGAACCGTTCCAAGAAAACATTAGCAGGCAACATTAAATTGAATTGTAAAATGTTTTATAAGTATACAGACCACAAAATTCAATTTCCCTGGTTTTTGGGTGTGGTGGGGGGCTGCAGTTCATGGCATGCCTGACCCATTCAGATTGAAGTGGGTAAGGCACAAAATTGGTCAGTTCCTTGCACTTTCCAAAATCTTCCTGGTTATTAACTGAATCTTGCTCCTGACATTTGTCATGAGCCTCCCTTTTCTATTTTATTTAAACTTTTGTTTCCTTTGTCAACAGGGGCACAGTAGCTTTGTATGCTCTAGCTTTTTCCTTCAAAATAATGCACTAGTTTGTACCTGACATATCTCTTCCCTGAATGCCTTCCATTGCTCTGTTGCTGTTTTCCCCTCCTATCTACCTGTGCGAGGTTTTTTCTTATATCACAGAAATTCGCTCTGAAATCACTGACATTCAGGGGTAACAATTAGCAAACAGCGTATGAACGAAGCAAGAGGCACCAGGATTGCTCAGACACTAGTACAGAGCATTGTGCTCATTGTACTCTCCAAAATAATAAGAATCAAGGAAATATTGATAGGGTGAGATGAAGAGGGTGGGAAGAGGCTCATATGGAGCATAGAGTTGTTGGACTAAATGGCCTGTTACTGTGCTGTATGTTCTATGTAAGTCAATGTCAATCACTCCATGGCCTTCTATGTCCTACCTATGCAATCTTGTCCAGTTTAATATCCCGACACACTCCCTCAACTATTTTAGTTTTAGTTTAGAGATGCAGCACTGAACAGGCCCTTCGGCCCACCGAGTCTGTGCCCACCATCAACCACCCATTTATACTCATCTTTGGCCTCCTTATCTCGAGAGACAATGGGTAAGCGCCTGGAGGTGGTCAGTGGTGTGTGGAGCAGCGCCTGGAGTGGCTATAAAGGCCAATTCTAGAGTGACAGGCTCTTCAACAGGTGCTGCAGAAAGATTTGATTGTCGGGGCTGTTACACAGTTGGCTCTTCCCTTGCACCTCTGTCTTTTTTCCTGCCAACTGCTAAGTCTCTTCGACTCGACACACTTTAGCCCCGCCTTTATGGCTGTCCGCCAGCTCTGGCGAACGCTGGCAACTGACTCCCACGACTTGTGATCAATGTCACAGGATTTCATGTTGCGTTTGCAGACGTCTTTAAAGCGGAGACATGGACGGCCGTTGGGTCTGATACCAGTGGCGAGCTCGCTGTACAATGTGTCTTTGGGGATCCTGCCACCTTCCATGCGGCTCACATGGCCAAGCCATCTCAAGCGCCGCTGACTCAGTAGTGTGTATAAGCTGGGGATGTTGGCCGCCTCGAGGACTTCTGTGTTGGAGATACGGTCCTGCCACCTGATGCCAAGGATTCTCTGGAGGCAGCGAAGATGGAATCAATTGAGACGTCGCTCTTGGCTGACATACGTTGTCCAGGCCTCGCTGCCGTAGAGCAAGGTACTGAGGACACAGGCTTGATACACTCGGACTTTTGTGTTCCGTGTCAGTGCGCCATTTTCCCACACTCTCTTGGCCAGTCTGGACATAGCAGTGGAAGCCTTTCCCATGCGCTTGTTGATTTCTGCATCGAGAGACAGGTTACTGGTGATAGTTGAGCCTAGGTAGGTGAACTCTTGAACCACTTCCCATTTATACAAATCCTACATTAATCCCATATTCCTCCCACATCCCCACCTGTCCCTATATTTCCCTACCACCTACTTATACTAGGGGCAATTTATAATGGCCAATTTACCTACCAACCTGCAAGTCTTTTGGCTTGTGGGAGGAAACCGGAGCACCCGGAGAAAACCCACAGAGACACAGGGAGAACTTGCAAACTCCACACAGGCAGTACCCAGAATTGAACCCGGGTCGCTGGAGCTGTGAGGCTGTGGTGCTAACCACTGCGCCACTGTGCCGCCTCTAGTCTCCTATGTGTTTCCCTCACCCTTTGCCTCACCATTAGTGATAGAGCCTTCAGTCCTACTGCTTTGCATTCTGGATTTATTCCACTTAAAATTCTTCACTTTAGTTTCAATCTTTCTCTTTTAAAGGCTTCTTCAAAATATACCTCTTTAACTGTGCTTTCAGTCATCTTCCCTACCATCTTTGATACTCCCTTTTTGGTGTCCACTGCACTTTTTTTTATTCATTCATGGGATGTGGGCATCGCTGACTAGGGCAGCATTTATTGCCCATCCCTAATTGCCCTTGAGAAGGTGGTGGTGATCTGCCTTCTTGAACCGCTGCAGTCAATGTGAGGTAGGTACACCCACAGTGCTGTTAGGAAGGGAGTTCCAGGATTTTGACCCAGCGACAGTGAAGGAACGGTGATATAGTTCCAAGTCAGGATGGTATGTGACTTGGAGGGGAACTTGCAGGTGGTGGTGTTCCCATGCATCTGCTGCCCTTGTCTTTCTAGGTGTTAGAGGTCATGGGTTTGGAAGGTGCTGTCTAAGGAGCCTTGGTGCGTTGCTGCTGTGCGTCTTGTAGATGGTATACATTGCTGCCATTGTGCATCGGTGGTGGAGGGAGTGAATGCTTGTGAATGGGATGCCAATCAAGCAGGCTGCTTTGTCCTGGATGGTGTCAAGCTTCCTGAGTGCTTTTGGAGCTGCACCCATCCAGGCAAGTGAAGAGTATTCCATCACACTCCTGACTGTGCTTTGTAGATGGTGGATAGGCTTTGGGGATTCAGGAGGTGAGTTACTCGCAGCAGGATTCCTAGCTTCTGATCTGATCTTGTAGCCATGATATTTATATAGCTACTCCAGTTCAATTTCTGGTCAATGGTAACCCCCAGGATGTTGATAGTAGGGGATTCAGCGAGCGTAATGCCAAGGGGAGATGGTTAGATTCTCTCTTATTGGAAATGGTCATTGCCTGGCACTTTTGTGGTGCAAATGTTACTTGCCACTTATCAGCCCAAGCCTGGATATTGTCCAGGTATTGCTGCATTTCAACACGGACTGCTTTAGTATCTGAGGAGTCGCGAATGGTGCTGGACATTGTGCAAACATCCCCACTTCCGACCTTATGATTGAAGGAAGGTCACTGATGAAGCAGCTGAAGATGGTTGGGCCTAGGACACTAGCCTGAGGAACTGCTACAGTGATGTCTTGGAGCAGAGATGGTTGACCTCCAACAACCACAACCATCTTCCTTTGTGCTAGGTATGGTGAGTTTTCCCCGATTCCCATTAACTCCAGTTTTGCTAGGGCTTCTTGATGCTATACTTGGTTACTTCCTGTAAGGTGCCGTGTGCCACTTTGTTCTGTAAAAAATACTATGTATCTGTTGGTTTTGCTCATGTTGCTTTGAAACTGGGCTGCGTTAGCTGCCACTTCAAAAAAAATTGATTGCTTTGTGTCTCTTGAGTGAAAACAAAATTGTGTGGGGAACTTAAAAAATCTGATCAAGTTTATTCAATGGAAGAATTTGTAAATGGATTTCTACTATGACTTTTGTAAAAGTGACGATTTCCACCTCATTAAGTATAAATTAATTTTCTGATCAGAACTATTACCGCGTCATTAAACAAAAGAAAATACAGGGAAGAAGTGGTAAGTTGCAGCAGGTAATGGGAGACTCACAGGAGCTCAAGGCAGAAATGAATCCTGTTCATGTCAGCTCTGTGCTAGCACTCTGGTAGCGTAACACCATAGAAATGCACATTCTTTTTTTCATGCCAAGTGTTGCCTATTTTCCATAACTCCTTGCTCTATATTACATTTCTTGGATTGTTGGTTTTATAATTTTTTACATCTTTGATTTGATGTGTATGTCGTTTTAGTATCTCTATTTCCAGTTTCTCCATGGCATGCATCACTACTTAGCAAAGAATGCCAGATGATCTAATTCAAATTAAATAGTTCCATTAAGGAGAAAGCAGCAGTAAAGCGAAGGAGGCAAAGAGATTGATGACAAGGCAGCAGAGAAAAAGAGATTGCTAAGGATACAAACTAAACTGTGGGGCAACATGAAGTGGCACATTAACAAGTAGGTGAGGACAGATAAGAGACAAAGCAGAACATGGAATAAAAAACAGTGGAGATTAGAAACAGTGTGAGTCCCTTTCCATGGAGGGTGCATAGAAGTATTCGAAGATAGTTCCAACAGTAGCACGTGAGATTCATACTTCAGCTATTAAAGCTGCACATGTCGGGCTGAATTTGGCAAGCCTGGAAATAGCCACTGGTCTCGAATGCAATGTGGACGGCCAGACCACCACCATCATGTGGCAGGCATCGTTTTACATACTGGAGGTGATGGCCCATCCATCTGACGGCAGGGGAGGGAAGCGAGACGTTCATCACATCATCAGATGACCCCGGAACAGGTGCTGGTGCCATATTTAAAGCCTGCCAGCCCTGCTTTCACTCCTGCCTTCTGAGAACAACTGCCTTCCACAGTGTTGCTTGCTGCCCAGGACCCCTCCACCTGCCCCTGGTGCCTCAGGACCCCTTTATCTGCCTCTGGTGCCTCAGGACCCCTTCAGCTGCCCCTGGTGCCCAGGACCCGTTCAGCTGCCACTAGTGCCTCAGGACTTCTTCAACTGTCACTTGCTGCCCAGGACTCCTTCAGCTGCCACTTGTGTCTACTTGGAGATTCTCCTCCAGGCTGCAGGGAAAGGCAGGAGGTCCTGTTCGCAGGGATGGCAAGAAGAGGTCCTCTCGCCTGACCACGCAAGTCTGGACGGAAATTGGTGAGGAGGTCAGCAGCCGTGGGTCCAGTGCAGGAAGAGAGTCAACGACCTCATTCATTCCGCCAAGGTGAGTGCATTATATCTCTCTCCTTTTGAGGGTTTGCATGAGGCTTCACAGTAGGAAGCGTAACATGGGGAGGGATAAACCACAAAAATGCTGACATAGTGGGGGTGGGGGTGGTCAAGCATCATCTCCTCCTGACAGATGCATGGCTGCATCTCAGCCACAGGCCACCCTCTTTCACAGCTCACCCCCATTAACTCCCCAGAGAGTTGACGGGAGGATGGGCTATATGGTAAAGCCCAGTAAGGGTCGAGGGGCTGCCACCAGCAGGAGTGTCATATTGATGTTTCAGTGAAGTATGACTATGTCCCTCCTTCCACTTGCAGGGCGGCACAGTGGCACAGTGGTTAGCATTGCAGCCTCACAGCTCCAGCGACCCAGGATCGATTCTGGGTACTGCCTGTGCGGAGTTTGCAAGTTCTCCCTGTGACCACGTGGGTTTCCGCCAGGTGCTCCAGTTTCCTCCCACAGCCAAAGACTTGCAGGTTGATAGGTAAATTCGCCATTGTAAATTGCCCCTAGTGTAGGGATGTGGTAGGAAATATGGGATTAATGTAGTATTAGTATAAGTGGGTGGTCGATGGTCGGCACAGATTCAGTGGGCGGAAGGGCCTGTTTCAGTGCTGTATCTCTAAATAAATAAACATGAGGGAAACATCACAGACTGGTGGAGGGATGCCCGACATTAGGCCTCCCTTCACGGTGGCGGAGGAGGCACTCGAACCGGCGGGGACCTAGGTCAGCCGCTCACTAGCGGATGGTGTGACTGGAAACTCCATGCAAGAAGGTGAGGATTGACTTCCATGAACATACAGTTCAACTATGGAGACCCACATCAGGTATGGTTGGCATGACGAGATCTGCTCATCCTAATCCACACATTTGTGTTCTCTTATATAGGTCAGCATCTGTAGCAGTCTCCATCTCTGAGGAGGATCAGCAGTCAGAAGATGCATGACTCTCCTGCACCTTCCATCAGCACAGATACTCGCACCTCGGTGGGCTTGTGATTGGCTGTAGAATCAGGGTCACAAACTGGTGAGAGCACCATACATGTGGCTGAAGGCTCCAACAGTTGGAGAACTGTGGGTATCCAGGCCCATGCTGGACCCCAGGAGGATGATGAGAGTCTGGTGCTGACAGCACAGGGCATGCTGGAGTTGCGGTGAGGGGTAAGGCAACATCTGGCAGAGATGCCAGAGGCCATGTGCAGCCTTGAGTGGAAGATGGAAGAGTCCAACCATACCATGGCTGCTGCCATGTCCCAGACATGCGAGCACATGGCTTTCTCCAGCGAGAGGTTGCCAACCTTCATGGAGAGCCAGATTACACAGATATGTGCAGACTTGCATACCATTGCCTTGGCCACGAGCTCAATGCAGCAGTGGCAACGCGAGAGAATGGCCTGGAGAGTTCCCCTGCTCCTCATCCTTCTCTGCTGAGCCGGGAGGTTCAAGTGAGCCTTGAAAGGGAGGAGGAGAGGCTGTCCTCCAGATCTGAGAGCTCCCCTCAGGACACTCCAAATGTGAACACCGGCTCCTCAGCCCCTCCGCCATTGAGCCCAGCTCCAGCAGCCGTGACACCTGAGGAGAGTCCTGCAGCTGAGCGTGTAGCATGGGTAATACAGTAATCATGGGTGACTTCAATCTGCATATAGACTGGGTAAACCTAACGAGCACTAATGCTGTGGAGGGTGAGTTTCTGGAGTGTGTTAGGGATCGTTTTCTAGAGCAGTATGTTGAGGAACTGACTAGAGAACAGGCTATTTTAGATCTAATATTATGTAATAAGAAAGGGGTAATTAATAATCTTGTTGTAAAAGAACCTTTAAGGATGAGTGACCAGAATATGATAGAATTTTACATTATGTTTGAAAGTGAGGTAGTTCAATCTGAAGCCAGGGTGTTAAATTTGAACAAAGGAAATTATGAAGGTATGAGGGGCAAATTGGCTGAGGTGGATTGGGAAAATACATTAAAAGGTATGACAGTACATAGGCAATGGATAGTCTTTAAAGGAATATTACATAGTTCACAGCAACTATACATTCCTTCAAGGCACAAAAACCCCAAAAGTAAAGGCAGGAAACCATGGATAACAAAGGAAGTTAAGGATTGTATAAGATTAAAAGAAAATTCCTATAAAGTTGTCAGAAATAGTAGTAAACCTGAGGTAAAAAAACAAGAAATGCTGGAAATACTCAGCAGGTCTGGCAGTATCCATGGAGAGAGAAGCAGAGTTAACATTTCAGGTCAGTGACCTTTCATCAGAACTGGCAAAGGTTAGAAATGTAATAGTTTTAAGCAAATATGGGGCATGAGATAACAAAAGGGAAGGTGTTGATAGGACAGGGCCACAAAGAATAACTGACCAGAAGGTCATGGATCAAAGACAAACCATATGTTAAACCTGAGGATATGGAGGATTTTAGAATACAGCAAAGGAGGATGAAGAAACTGATAAAGAAAGGGAGAATAGAATATGAATGTAAGCTAGCAAAAAATATAAAAACAGACAGTAAAAGCTTCTATAGGTAAGTAAAAAGGAAAGGTTTGGCTAAGACAAATGTGGGTCCATTACAGGCAGAGTCAGGAGAATTTATAATGGGGAATAGAGAAATGGCAGAGAAGCTAAATGATTACTTTGTGTCTGTCTTCACTGAGGAAGATACAAGAAATCTCCCAGAGTTAGAGATCCAAGGGATTAGGGGGAATGAGGAATTGAAGGAAATTAGTATTAGTAAGGAGGTTGTATTGGAGAAATTAATGGGGCTGAAGGTTGATAAGTCCCCAGGACCTGATATTCTACATCCCAGAGTGTTGAAAGAGGTAGCTATGGAGATAATAGATGCATTGGTGATCATCTTCCAAAATTATACAGATTCTGGAGCGGTTCCTGCAGATTGAAAGGTCGCAAATGTCTCCCCACTATTTAAGAAGGGAGGAAGAGAGAAAACAGGGAATTACAGACCTGTTAGCCTTACATCAATCATTGGAAAAATGCTAGAATCTATTCTAAAGGATGAATAATAATGATCTGATTGGGCATAGTCAACATGCCCATGGGTACCACAGGGATCAGTGCTTAGTTCACAATATATATCAATGATTTGGATGTGGGGACCAAATGTAGTATTTCCAAGTTCACGGATCACACAAAACTAGGTAAGAATGTGTGTTGTGAAGGAAGTGCAAAGTGGCTTCAAGGGGATTTGGAAAGACTTAGTGAGTGGGCAAGAACGTGACAGATGGAATATAATGTGGAAAAATGTGAGGTTATCCACTTTGGTAGGAGGAACAGATGCACAGAGTATTTCTTAAATGGTAAGAGATTAGAAAGTGTAGATGTACAAAGGGACCTGGGTGTCCTTGTCACTAAGTCACTGAAAGCTAACATGCAGGTGCAGCAAGCAATTAAGAAGGCTAATGGTGTGTTAGCCTTTATCGCAAGAGGAATTGAGTACAAGGGTAGTGAAGTCGTGCTTCAATTGTAGAGAACCTTGGTTAGACCGCACCTGGAGTAGTGCGTGCAGTTTTGTTCCCCTTACCTTAGGAAGGATATTATTGCCGTAGAGGGAGTGCAATGAAGGTTCACCAGACTTGTTCCCGGGATGGTGGAAATGTCCTATGAAGAGAGATTGGGGAGACTGGGCCTGTATTCTCCAGAGTTTCGAAGAATGAGAGGTGATCTCATTGAAACCTACAAAATACTTAAAGGGATAGACAGGGTAGATGCAGCTAAGATATTGCCCCTGGTTGTGAGTCTAGAACCAGGGGACACGATTTCAAAATAAGGGGGAAGCCACTTAGGACAGAGATGAGGAGAAATTTCTTTACTTAGAGAGTTGTGAATCTTTGGAATTCTCCTCCCCAGAGGGCTATGGAAGCTCAGTCATTGAGTATGTTTAAAGCAGAGATTGACAGATTTCTAAATACAAATGACATAAGGAGATATGAGTAGCAGTGGGCTGCTGCCTGGGAGACCGCACACATGCCCCCTGTAGATCCCTGGAAAGAGCCAGACACGGAGAGGTTGAGTGCCACTATGATCCTCAGGGCCATTGGCATAGGGTTTCCCCCAAAGCTCAAACGTCGCAGCTCATCCTGCAGCAAGGTGCATAAGTCCCTGGATAGGTGCAGTCTTCGTTGACAATGGCACTTGGATATTTGGAGGTAGCTGATTCGAGTCTGGTACACTCTCTGGCACAGGTGTGTCCTTCTTGGCATAGCCGGCTGCTGCTGCATCACATCACGGGGAGTACAAAAAGACAGGGTATATGAGACCCATGCCAGGTGACCTTTGGGCCTACAGTGCACTGCTGATGCAGAAACGACCGTGGCTTGGAAACTGATCTTTTGAGAAATCTCTCGGCAGAGTCCCTGTTGGCATTCAAAGGCCAACCTTGCAGATGGCCAACCCTCTCTTTCAACTGTATGAGCTAAAGAAATTGTCACACAACAGTTACGTAATCCATTTCAGGCCTCCCCAACCCATACAAAACCCTTGCACAGCCCCCAAGACCCTGAGCCCCCTTCCACAGACCCCAAGGCCCCTTCCTTGCAGAGCCCCCAAGACCCCAAGCCCCCTTGCACAGACCCCAAGACCCCGAGCATCCTTGCAGAGCACACAACATCCCAAGTCCGCCCCCTTCCAGAGCACACAGCAACACTGTCCTACAGTGGCCTGCTAATCCCCCTCATCACCTATGCAGCAGTGCCTAGGTCTGCCTCCCCATCGAGGCTCTGAAGCCTCTCGCCTTGGTGACATCAAGTTTTAACGGCTGTAAAACGGAAGGCACAGGAGTGCCACTGCCATCCACTAAATCAAGAGCGAGCAATTAAATCCCAAATAATGATTTGTAAATGCATTGTAAACAACCTGTCAGCAATTTAAAATAGCTTCCCGTCGCGTAGGGGTGGCGTTGCCACCTTGGCGCTTTCCCGTCGCTGACAAAATCCAGAACCAACGTCACGACGCCAGATTTCCGTGTGGATGGTTCCAATGCAATTCTCTGTCCCCTCACACCACCATACCCGCATTAAACACTGCATTAATTGGGCCGGTAGAATACATCATTTGATTATTGTACTAAGCTTAATGCACTGACTGTTCATCAGTTATAGCATGAAAATCCTAGTGGAACAGCCAAGTGACACTTACTTCTTCCATTCAGACCAAATAAGTAGATGGGTCAATGCTAAAATAGTGTTGTCCCAACTGCAATATAATGATTGAAGTCAGCATAACAGAAACCACTCTAGTTACTTAATCATGTAACTCCTTCTTCTTTGGCCTCCTTGTCTCGAGAGACAATGGGTAAGTGCCTGGAGGTGGTCAGTGGTTTGTGAAGTAGCGCCTGGAGTGGCTATAAAGGCCAATTCTAGAGTGACAGACTCTTCCACAGGCGCTGCAGTTAAAATTGGTTGTCGGGGCTGTTACACAGTTGGCTCTCCCCTTGCGCTTCTGTCTTTTTTCCTGCCAACAGCTAAGTCTCTTCGACTCGCCACACTTTAGCCCCGCCTTTATAGCTGTCCGCCAGCTCTGGCGATCACTGGCAACTGACTCCCACGACTTCTGGTCAATGTCGTGTTTGCAGACGTCTTTAAAGCGGAGACATGGACGGCCGGTGGGTCTGATACCAGTGACAAAGTCGCTGTACAATGTGTCCTTGGGGATCCTGCCACCTTCCATGCGGCTCACATGGCCAAGTCATCTCAAGCGCCGCTGGCTCAGTAGAGTGTATATGCTGGGGATGTTGGCCCCCTCGAGGACTTCTGCGTTGGAGATATGGTTCTGCCACCTGATGCCAAGGATTGTCCAGAGGCAGCGAAGATGGAATGAATTGAGACGTCGCTCTTGGCTGACATATGTTGTCAAGGCATGTAACTCCAGCTGTTACAAAACTGGTGGAGTTAGACTCACAAGTAATTTATTTTAAGATGCTGGATGAACTGGGCTGTACACACTTGTACACAAGCAAGTATTCTATTAATGTGCCTGCAGAAGCCAACTGGATGTCCAATTGATTACCATTATTTAATATTGAAGTACATTAGACATGCTGAGGGCGAGCCACCTCTTCGGGAAACTGATATGCTTGGTGCAACACTAGTTTTACACCCCACGTGATTTTACTCTCTACTGAAAATGGAGCAATATTGGTTGGGGTGTAAAACCAGCATTTCACCCAATCCCATGGGTTTTCCACCCAGCGATTTAAGTTAAAACCAACCACCATCAAACTTCCAACTGTGATTCACTAATGAGCTTATTAAAATTAATTAATCCAGCTGATTATTTAGCCTCTATTCATTTTCGCTTACATGTCGAATTTTAAGAAAGTATTTCAATATGCACAATTAGCATGTACCTTATCTAAAATTCACCCTGACCGCTTTATCAGGGGCTGTCTCTTATCCTAGTGTGGAAAATAGCGATAATTTTATTGTAATTACAATCCCTTTGGGAGTTCTGTGGATCAGCATTGAGGTAAGGCTTGGATTCACAATCACTAAGTCAAGAACGGCAGTACTGGCTGGTCACTTCAAATTACCTCTATCAGGGAAAGTATTCTCTGTTTGATGTTGTTCTTCTTTAAAGCATCATTTTGCTACAAACCACAGTGAAAACAATTGCCATTCTGTTTAGTGCTCAAGATTAGAACCATGGGCTTAAGGTATATTAAAATGCTATTACATATTTAAAAAGTTAATATGACACAGGAAACCACTAAGGGGAATAAGTGCATACCAGAAATTCACTTATACCTGGAAAGGGTGATAAAACCTTACACTAAATATGCTAATTTCCTGTAACAGTTAGGTGACTGAAACCCAATATGACAATAGTTCAAATGCAATTTCACAATGTCACTCTAATTCAAATGACATGGTACACCACTTCAGTTCAAACCACATGGGAAACACACAAGTGTACTATACATTGTCAGAAAATCACAGGAAAAAAACCCAGTTGCAGCAATGTCATAATACCAAAACATTCAGACAGCCACATCTTTCTGCTGCAAGGTGTCATTGTGGCTATGGTGTTATGTATGCAGCTGTTGGCTGCATAGTCAAATATTAATATATGTGTAGGGATCTTCCAAGATGAGGAAGCTGGCACCAAAGAAGAATATAAAGCAATCCCACCATCTCAGCACATGTCAAGCATCCTAGACTCCCCAAACAAGCTCAGATACATCTACTTCAGGACATATTAATAGGGACAGTCAAGGAGGAGCACCAGGTTAAGGCCTTAGCACCAGTGAGGAGGAGTAAATTCAGGTGGCATCAAACGAACACCAACAAGACCAAGGGAGTGTTATGATCAGATGGGTAGCTGCTGCAGGACCCACAGATTCAGACCTTACAGGGTCATATACTAAGCTACACTGATTAACAAGTAGAATTTCTTCATGAGAGTCAGAAGCACAAATTCAGCTTAAAGAGTATGATGTAGTGGCCATTACAGAGATCTGGCTACAAGCTTGGCATGATTGAGAACTGAAACATCCAGGCTATAGGATCTTTAGAAAGGATTTGGAAATTAGGAAAGGAGGTGCAAGTAACAATGTTGATACCAGACACATTTACAACAGTAGAAAGAAGGGATTTTGATAGGGTGTTCAGGCAGTGGAAACACTACGCTCTAGAATTTTGTTCACCTGCTGGTGCAAACTGGGCACAGGGACTAATCCCTGTTCCTCAATGAGCAGGCCTTAGGCGCACTTGATATTGGGGCTCAGACTTACATATAACATAGAACATAGAACAGTACAGCACAGTACAGGTCCTTTGGCCCACGATGTTGTGCCGAACCTTTAACCTACTCTAGGATCAAACTACCTACATACCCTTCATACTACTATCATCCATGTACCTATCCAAGAGTCGCTTAAATGCCCCTAATGTATCTGCTTCTACCACCGCTGGCAGTGCATTCCACGCACCCACCACTCTCTGTGTAAAGAACCTACCTCTGACATCTCCCCGAAACCTTCCTCCAATCACCTTAAAATTATGCCCCCTGGTGACTTCATTTAGACTGACCAGTTGAGAACACTGTTCCTATAAACAGGCTCAGTGGAACTGTGGGTAGCGTGGTCTAGCCAGTGGTCCTTAAAGGGACTACTGTAGGCAACTCCGGTAGGGGGAAAACCAGGCTTTTTGAATGATGTTTTTGTTTGTTCCATTGTTGCTTGTCCCTTCAGAGGTCTGCTCTCCACTATCACCTGCCAACCTCTCTTGAAAGGAATTCAGTCAGTTTGGCACACAGAAGTAACAGCATGATCTGCCTTGCTGGGGCTCCATGCATAGGTGTGGTTTATAGACTGAGTCAACTTGGACCCCTGACTTTACAATTGCATGGGTTGCACACCGCCCTGACTTTGCAGATGACGGGAAAGATCCACACAGACCAGACATGTAGAAACAGAATACATTAGGTTGAGAGTCAGCCTGGCTGGACTGACCAATGCTGACAGCAGCAGGCCAGTTACAGGGACTGGGATTGCTCAGAGCTACTGAGTGGGTCGGAGCCCCTGTAAATGCATGGGTTGAGTAGTCCCTGCAGAGTGTAAATCCATTTTATTATAACTCAATTACTGAAAAATTCCATCTGTTTATAAAAGAACTGCCAACTCCTGGATCCAATGATGAGCCTGTTAATATTACTGGTTATATGATTCAGCTGCACAAAGCAAATATCTCCCTGAAGATTGCACTGCTTAGAAAATGAGCAAAATATTCCTCTATGAATTGCATTAAACCCTTGGCCAATACTATAGTGATCCCAAACATCTATAGGCTGTGATCCCAGCAGTTAAACTGAGGGTACACTCACTGGTGACCCTACTTGAATTTGTGTGGTCAGCAGAATTGGACCAAATTTTCAAATAATTTTTCACCAAAATGGGCACATCTGCAATGTTCACCTTGCTAATGTAGCAGGAAAATCTGACACATGCCCACCATCATCAGGGACTACCGAGGAAACCCTCCTGAAGACCCATACAGCTCCCTCTTAGATGCCATGTAAGGGGACCAATCCAATTTTTTTTTTTAAAGTGGAACTTTCTTCATGATGCTGGCCTCTTCCCTCAGAGGGACCACTTAAGTCTCTCTAGAGGCCATTATGCCTCAATTTCTGGCATAGTGGCTTCCAGAAAAATGCTTGGTCCCTTCTGAACTGAGGAAGTAGAAACTCCAAGCCCGAGGATTACCCACCCCTCAGTTCTACCCGCTTGGCATTGTATGGGATGGGCACTGCTTACAAGTACTTACTACTTACAACCGGAAACTCCCAGAGTTAGGGGAGATTGGCGTAACAGGCCCCCTAACCTTTTCCAGTGGTTTCACTAGAGTCCCATCAGTAAGAGTCCAGCAGAAACCTTTAGTAAATTCAGGGCCATATGACTTTGCCCTTGGGCAAAGTATACAACAGTGATTTTCCCCTTATATTGAAAAATCATTTAAATGCAGTACGTGATTCTTGAGAAGTAGTTTGGACTACAAAGAAATGTTCCACAATTTCAAAGATACAGCAAACATACGTGAAGACTAAATATATGTAGATAAATTTAAATGAATGGATGGAAAATGGTGGGCTTGAATTGCATTAGTTCATGATGGTCTCTTCCAGTGTATATGTCTCCATTGCAGAACCCAAAAATCTACCCTGCTTAGGCTGTAATAGGAAAGTGCTACAGATCATACATTTCAAATTTCAAGTTTTGCTCAGTGATTTAGTAAATAACATTTTTAAATTCTTGCATTTGTTAACAAAGAAATATTACTTTCCATGATGCAACTTAAAATGAATCACATTTTAATGGCATAATAGACAACAGGTTGGGTACTTTGCTCTAAACTGGACTGGACTGCCCCTCAATTATCTAAGCATTCAGAGGCCATATTTTTCATTTTTCCATTAAAAAGCAAATTACCCTAGTTTTTGTTGTGTAAACCCTGTTTCCTAGTCACCGATTCCATCCCTCTCCCTGGCAAGTGTCTGAGGCTGAACCAGACTATTTGCAACCTTGGTGTCATATTTGACCTCTGGATGAGCTTCCAACCACATATCTACACCATCACTAAGACCACCTATTTCCACCTCTGAAACATCACCCAACTTCGCCTCTGCCTCAGCTCATCTGCTGCAGAAACCCTCATCCAAGGTTACCTCTAGACTTGACTAACCCAACAGACTGCTGGATAGCCTTTCTGTAAACTATCCAAAACTCTGCTGCCTAAGCCACACCAAGTACCAGTTACCCATCACCCCTGTGCCTGCTGACCAACATTGGCTTCCAGTTAAGCAATGCCTCGATTTTAAAATTCTCATCCTTGTTTGCAAATTCCTCGATGACCTCGCTCCTCCCTATCTCTGTAATCTTCACTAGACCTACAACCCTCCAAGATATCTACGCTCTTCCAATTCTGGCCACTTGAACATCTCTGATTTTCATTGCTCCATCATTGGTAGCCATGTCTTCAGCTGCCAATGTCCTAAGCTCTGGAATTCTCTCCCTAAACCTCTTTATCTCTCTCTATCTCTCTTTCCTCCTTTAAGACACTCCTTAAGACCTACCTCCCTGACCAAGCTTTCTGCCCTAATATCTCCTTACGTGGCTTGGTGTCAAATTTTGTTTTATAATTCTCCTTTTGAAGTGCCTTGGGACATTTTACTTTGTTAAAGGCACCATTTAATAGAAGTTGTTTTTGTTGTTGTTGATGTCAATAGTTGCCAATCAATAATACAACTGAGCTTAACTTCCCCTGAACTAGCAGAAATTACAGAAAGCACCAACCAATTGCAACTCAGATAATGTTACTTTTACACCTCAAGTAGCTGAAAAGCCACTTAACTGGTATAATAGGTAAAACATTTGATAATGGAGCTGTGGAGTGTTGTAAAACTTGCATATAAACATTCTATGAAAATAGAGAGTATTCTAATTTTCCCACAAGCCTCAGTGTTCATGGAACAGGAAGCTCCACATTTTCATTATTTTCTAAATTATAAAACTACTGCAGTCTCTTTTCCAGAATACATTTTTCTCTGCTTGTAGAACACAAAGTAAATTATAAAATAATTTGGTTGATTGACTTTGTTTACAAACAGAATCTAAAACAGAAACTAAATATAAAAATGTTACGATGATACAAACAATAATTCGAGATGTAGGTGTAACAGTTTAAAAACTTTAAGCTGCACTGCTGTGTGGCAATACTAACAATTCTTTTGTTCATTAAGTTGGCTAACTTATGTTCTGATCTGGATTTTAAGACTCCTTCTCTGTGTGTAACTGCACATTTTTCAATCGTTAATAGAAATAACACACTGTCGTGCAGGCCCCCACCTGCCAAGAATGAGGCATATTAATTTTGTCATATGAACATTCATTTTAAATTGTTCCTGGTAAGAAGAGAAGGCCTGTTACAAGGGCTGCCAGACACTTAGCTGAAAAATATTTGTATACTAACAGACAGTGCTTATGGAGACAAAGGACCATTACTTGACCCATTCAACCCACAATGGATTTTGATCACCTGATATTGAAGGTGTAAGAAAGAGCATTCCAGAGACTGCTAAGGTGATACAATCCACAAAAGCCAGGACTGGTTAAACCAGCTAGTCATATAACTGGCTGGTCCAGGGTTTTTTGAGCTAGCCACACAGTTTGAACTCAGAAGAAAGACTAGAGTGAGAAGACCTCTCCTGTCTGTTCCCATCTCTTTCTAACAAGCCTCTGGACCCACTGAGGACACATGAACTTCAAGAGAGAAAAGTCTCCTACACTGAACGAGATTTAAGAAGAATACTGGGCCCCAACGAAAAGCAAGACCTATCTACAATCAAGGACTATACAGCGAGCTCGAAGAACAGTAACGAAAACCATCTTCAGATATTGCCTCAAACGTTTCCATTTTATTTCTTCTGCTCTTTTCTGTTTCGATCTGCATGTGTGTATTGTGAATGCCATGCTAGCGTGGGCGTGTCGCGTATCCATAGGTGTTAACCGAATTAGAGTTTAAGTTTAATAAAGCTCAACCTTTTTTCTTTAAACCTAAGGAAACCTGTTTGGCTAGTTTCTTTGTCTTATAATTGGAAGTTAGTGAACAAGGATTCACTAAGGGGAGCGAAAAAACGGTGCGTTCAAAATTAAACCCTGTTACGGTAAGACCAGCTGAAAGCTGAGAGGGAATCCTCGACCCCTATCTCACCTGGTTGTAAAACACACCCTTAATGAGTACATTATTTTCACTAATTTCATCAAATCTATTTTAGGCTGCGATTCAGACTTAGTGTAGTTAACATGCAAATCATAGGCACACTTATTCCCAATAAAGTCCTTATAAAAATGTTTATTCTCACCTTCAAGCCATAAGGTCATGGATTCAAGACCCTCTCTGGGCACTTGAACACATAACCCAGGCTGACATTTCAGTGCAATACTGAGAGAGCGCTGTAGGTGCCATCTTCCAGATAAGGCTGGGGCCTCAACTGCCCTCTCTCTCAGTTGGACTCAAAACTTCCTATGGCATTATTCAAAAGACAGTACTGGAGTTCTCCCAATGTTCTGGCCAACATTTATCCCTCAACCAATGTCACTAAAAGCAGATTCTCTGGTCATTTACCTCATTGCAGTTTGTGGACCTTTCTGTGGTCAATTTCACTGCTTAGTGTTTTGGGATATCTTGAGGTATCATGAAAGTTGTTATATAAATGCAAGTTTGTTCATTTATTCATAGTTTTGAGTAAAACTCATTGTAACAGTACTAAAGGATAAAAAAAGTTTGCTGATCTATTTACTCACAACAACTTTTAAAATTAAGTTGACACCCAGAAGACAGTACAGCATTGAAGTTTTAGGATACTCAACAGTAGAATAAAATCAGTCTGGGAAAATGTTGTTTTATCAGCAATCTTCAAGAAAATTGGGCGTCTGCCAGCAGAAATCACACTGCTTCTGCAAACAAAGATATGTATTTGATCTCCTGTTTCTCAGGAAGTTGATTTTGTTTTTGTGAAGCATTTCAGCTTAATGATAAAATTATGCTAAAAGCTTTCTGAAAAACTTCATAAATATGTTATCTTGAGGTTGATTTTAAGAGGTTTTGCATCGAAAGAATGCTCCAAAATACAAAATGCACTGTTACCGTGACACTGGATTCCAAAGCTCAAAAGAACATCTTGTCTCCACTGTTGTGTCTCAGAACCAATATTAAAGCTCAGAGCAGAAACTCATTAACCTATTTTAACAAATTGGTGGTGAAGAGTTATTTATGTCCCAATTTCTACCAACAGCAAAAGCCGATTTAACAACAGTACAAAAAAAAATGAATTTAAAAGCTATGAGGATGCAAGGATGCTTAGTACAGTTGCCGCTTTCATGATAAGATCATAATAAACTCTGATGCCATTGATATGGCATGAGATGGAAACGACGCAAGACATTTGTGTCATTGAAAACAAAAAACTGGCATTGAGTCATCAAGCTGATATTAAGAGGTGTGACTGTAAGGTTGGTCAAAGAGGTAGGTTTTAAGCAAATTCACAGGAGGTGAAAAGGAGGAGAGGTTTAAGGAGGGAATTCCAGAGCTTAGGCCCCAGACAACTTGTGGATCAGCCAATGGTGAGATAAAGGGCTGAAATTTATAGTCCCAAACAATGGCGATCCGCCTGCGTGGGCCGCACGTCGCAAAGCCACCACGATATTCAGCGCGGCGGCTCATTTAAATAGCCGGGGTGAACCGCGCCGTCCAATGACGTGGAGGGGGCGGACTGTCCGTCCCTGGCAATGGCGTCAGCTGCCAGTGCGCAGGCGCTGACACCATTGTTAAAGGGCTTCGAGCCCTAACTTTCATTTACATATTTAATGAAAAATTTAATTCCAGAAAATTAAATTAATTTATTCTGCCCCTCTCCCACCCCCCTCATTAACAATTAAATTAATTTCTTGCTCTCTCCCCCTTCAAAACACTTCCCTTGCCCGCCTGACCTTCCCCCCCCAACAAAGTACATAAACTTTACACAATAACCCTTCCCACCATCCCCTACACCAATGATATTAGTTTGACCCTGCTCCTCCCCCCCCAGCACTGACAAACTTACCTGCTCCCCCCCTTCCCCACCAGTGTTATGCCTCACTTACCCGGAGAGGGATCCGAAGGCACAGGAGTGCTGGCCACAGACGCAAATATCAGACCGGGACAGATGACGGGGACGTAAAGGTAATCAATGCAGTGATTTAAATTTATTTACATATGTTAATAGCGGTCCCATCGCTGAGCGGCAGGGAATGCTGCCACGAGGTCTCTCCACCGCCGTCAATATTGGGACGGACCTTCATGGCATCGGGGTGCGTGGTGGCCCTCTTCCGGAGGCATTTTCCGCACCCCCACCCACCACGACCCCTGGCGTCAGTGAGTCTGTAAAATTCAGCCCAAAGTTTTCTGATGAAGAAATAGAGAAGGTTGAAGGGAATGTGACGGATGTTGTATATATGGATTTTAAGAAAGCATTTGACAAGATACCACATAAAAGGCTGATTAACAAAACTGAAGCTCATAGATTAGGAGGGTCAGTGTCCAATTGGATAAAAAAATTGGCGTAAGGACAAAAAACAGCAAGTTGTAGTAAATGGTTGTTTTTCAGACTAGAGGATGATAGACTGTGTTCCCCAAGGGTCAGTGCTGGGAGCATTGCTTTTTTTGCTATATATAAATGTCTTGGATCTTGGAATACACAGTAGAATATGAAAATTTGCCAATGACACCAAACTTGGAGGTGCGGCAAACAATGAGGATAATATGAACTGTCTGTACCAGGGCATAGATAGGCTAGTGGAGTGGGCATATGGGTGGCAGATGGAATTTAATACAGACAAGTGTGAGGTGATGCATTTTGGCAGAAAGAATAGGGAGAGGCAATATATAATTAATGGCACAGTTCTAAAGAGCATGCAGGAACAGAGGGACCTGGGGGTGCATGTGCATAGATCTTTGAAGGTGGCAGGACATATTGAGAGAGTGGTAAGGGAAGCATATGGGATCTTGGGCTTCAAAAGTAGAGGCATTGAGCACGAAAGCAGGGAAGCTATGCTGAACCTTTATAAAGCGGCACAGTGGCGCAGTGGTTAGCACCGCAGCCTCACAGCTCCAGGGACCCGGGTTCGATTCCAGGTACTGCCTGTGTGGAGTTTGCAAGTTCTCCCTGTGTCTGCGTGGGTTTTCTCCGGGTGCTCCGGTTTCCTCCCACAAGCCAAAAGACTTGCAGGTTGATAGGTAAATTGGCCATTATAAATTGTCACGAGTATAGGTAGGTGGTAGGGAAATATAGGGATAGGTGGGGATGTTTGTTGGGAATATGGGATTAGTGTAGGATTAGTATAAAATGGGTGGTTGATGTTCGGCACAGACTCGGTGGGCCGAAGGGCCTGTTTCAGTGCTGTATCTCTAATCTAAAAAAAAATCTAAAGCTCTCATTAGGCCCCAACTGGAGTATTGTGTCAAGTTCTGATCATCACATTTCAGGAAGGATGCAAGGGCTTTTTTTAATTCTTCCATGACATGTGGGCGGCACTAGCAAGGCCAGCAATTGTTGCCCACTCCTAATTGCTCTTGAACAACTGAGCAATTTGCTAGGCCATTCCAGAGGGCAGTTAAGAGTCAACCACACTGCTGTGGGTCTGCAGTCACATGTAGGCCAGACAAGGATGGCAGATTTCCTTCTCTAAGAGACATTAGTGAACCAGATGGGCTTTTATGACAATCAATGACACCATGACCGAGACTAACTTTCAATTCCAGATTTTATTAATTAATTGAATTTAAATTCCACCAGCTGCCATGGTGGGATTTGAGCCCATGGTCACAGGGCTTTATCCCAGACTTCTAGATTGCTAGAGACATTACCGAGACATTACCACTACACCTCCACCACCTCCCCTTGAGAGAAGGAGAGGAGATTTACCAGCATGGTTCCAGGGAATGAGGATTTTAGTTACAAGCTTAGGTTGGAAAAGCTGGGTTTGTTCTCCTCAGAACGAAGGAGAGTGAGAAGATTTAATAGAAATCTACAAGATTATGACAGGCTTAGATAAGTTAAACAAGGAAAAACTGTTCCCATTGGGTATGGTATAAGGGCTAGGGGACACAGATTGAAAGTTTTGGGCAAAAAATGCCCCGGGAATATGAGGAAGCACTTTTTTATGCAGCGGGTGGTAATAACCTCAAACTCGCTGCCCACAAGGGTGGTGGATGCAGAGACAATCAATGACTTCAAGAGGAAGTTGGATGGTCAGTTGAGAGAAATAGACTTGCAGAGTTATGGGGACTGAGCGAGTGAGTGGGACTGACAGGATAGCCCTGTGGAGAACTGGCATGGACTCGATGATCCAAATGGCCTCCTTCTGTGCCATAAATGACTCTATGACTCTAAAGAGAGTGGGAGATGTAGAGCAGGCTAGAGTTGGAGGAATTCAGAGATCTTGGAGAGTTGTGGGGCTGGAGGAGATTTCGGAGACAATGATGGGCAAGTCCATGAAAGAATTTGAACACATGAATAAGTATTTTAAATGGAAGGTGTTGTGGGAAATGGAGTCAATGTAGGTCAGCGAGGACAGAGGTAATTAATGGTGAATGGGACTTGGCAAGAATTGTGATGTGGACAACAGAGTTTTGGATGAGCTGAAGTTTATGGGAGTCTAGGATGGAAAGTCAGCCAAGAGAATATTGGAGCATAATAATAAAAGCAAAATACTGCGGATGCTGGAAATCTGAAATAAAAACAAGAAATGCTGGAATCACTCAGCAGGTCTGGCAG
This sequence comes from Heterodontus francisci, assembly GCF_036365525.1. Classification (NCBI taxonomy): domain Eukaryota; kingdom Metazoa; phylum Chordata; class Chondrichthyes; order Heterodontiformes; family Heterodontidae; genus Heterodontus; species Heterodontus francisci. The sequence goes on from NC_090389.1 coordinate 49,472,051, forward strand.
CATCTGTGGAAAGAGAAGTAGAGTTAACGTTTCGGGTCAGTGACCCGAAGTTCCGAAGAAGGGTCACTGACCCGAAACGTTAACTCTGCTTCTCTTTCCACAGATGCTGCCAGACCTGCTGAGTGATTCCAGCATTTCTTGAGAATATTGGAGCAGTTGAGTCTGGAGGTGCCATTGAATTGGATGAGAATTATGACAATGGAAAGAGTGAGGTAGGGGCGAAGGCAAGCGGTTTTACAGATAAAATAAAAGGGGCAATGGTGGCATTGTGGTAGTGTCACTGAACTAGTAATCTAGAGACCCAGGCTATTAGTCTGGGGACAGGGGTTCAAATCCCACCAGAGCAGCTGGTGGAATTTAAATTCAATTAATAAATTCAATTAATTAATAAAAAAGTGGAATTGAAAGCTAGTCTCAGTAATGGTGACCATAAGACTACCATCGAGTGTCGTAAAAATGAATCTGGTTAACTACAGCCTTTTAAGGAAGCAAATCTGCCATCCTTACCTGGTTTGGCCTACATGAGACTCCAGACCCACAGCAATATGGTTGACTCTTAACTGCCCTCTAAAATGGCCTAGCAAGCCATTCAGCTGTACAAAACCCTACACAAAAGTTGAAAAGGAATAAAACCAGACAAAACACCCATCATTGACCAAGGCACCAAAAACAACAATGGCAAACCCAGCCCTGTCGACCCTATAAAGTCCTCCTCACCAACATCTGGGAGCTTGTGCCAAAATTGGGAGAGCTGTCTATTCAAACAACAGCCTGACATAGTCATACTCACAGAAACATACCTTAATTCTACAGTGAGTAACCCACCTCCTGATTCCCCAAAGCCTGTCCACCATCTACAAGGTACAGGTTAGAAGTGTGATGGAATAATCTTACTTTTATTTATTTAGAGATATAGCACTGAAACAGGCCCTTCAGCCCACTGAGTCTGTACTGATCAACAACCACCCATTTATACTAACCGTACATTAACCCCATATTCCCTATCACATCCCCACCATCTACCTACACTGGGGACAATTTACAATGACCAATTTACCTATCAACCTGCAAGTCTTTGGCTGTGGGAGGAAACTGGAGCACCTGGTGGAAACCCATGTGGTCACAAGGAGAACTTGCAAATTCTGCACAGACAGTACCCAGCACTGAACCCAGGTCTCTAGAGCTATGAGGCTGTGGTGCTAACCACTGCCCCACTGTGCCGCTCCAGTTACCTGGATGAGTGTGGCTCCAACAACACTCAAGAAGCTCGATACCATTCAGGACAAAGTAGGTCACTTGATCAGAACCTTATCTACCACCTCATACATTCACTCCCTCCACCACAGACGCACAGTCGCAGCAGTGCATACCAGCTACAAAATGCACTGCAGCAACTCAACATGCCTCCTTCAACAGCACCTTCCAAACCCATGACCTATTCCACCTAGAAGGACAAAGGCAATGGGCGCGTGGGAACATCACCCTGTGTAAGTTCCCCTCCAAGCCACACACCATCCTGACTTGGAAATATATTGCCGTTTCTTCACTGTCACTGGATCGAAATCCTGGGACATCCTCCCTAACAGCACTGTGGGTGTACCTGCACCAGATGGACTGCAATGGTTCAAGAAGGCAACTCACCACCACCTTCTCAAGTGCAATTAGGGATGGGCAACAAATGCTGGCTTTGCCAGCATCACCCATATCTCATGAGGCAAATATAAAAGAAGCAGAAAATTTCTGGAAGCACTCAGCAGGTCAGACAGCATCTGTGGAGAAAAAGATGTTTCAGGTTGAAGACCTTTCATCAGAACCCCTCATCGACAATAACATTAACTCAGTTGCTCCCTCCACAGATGCTGTCTGACCTGCTGAGTGCTTCCAGCAATTTTCTGCTTTTTTATTCGTTTCATGAAATGTGGGCAATGCTGGCAAGGCCAGCATTTGTTGCCCATCCCTAATTGCCTTTGAGAAGGTGGTGGTGAGCTGCCTGGTATGCTGAGTGTTCCCAGCATTTTCTTTTTGTATCTCAGATGTCCAGCATTCAAGGTATTTTCCTTTCACTTTAAAGTTTACAGATGATGTGGCTAAGGGGAAGAGTAGGAGGACAAGAATAAACACCAACTACTTGCATTTATTTATTTTTATTCATTCATGGAAAGTGGGCATGCTGGCTAGGGCAACATTTATTGCCCATTCCCAATTGCCCTTGAGAAGGTGGTGGTGAGCGGCCTTCTTGAACCGCTGCAGTCCATGTGAGGTAGGTACACTCACGGTTCTGTTAGGGAGTTCCAGGATTTTGACCCAGCGACAGTGAAGGAACGGCGATATAGTTCCTAGTCAGGATAGTGTGTGGTTTGGAGGCAGCGGAACTTGCAGGTGGTGGTGTTCCCATGCATCTGCTGCCCTTGTCCTTCTAGGTGGTAGAGGTCACGGGTTTGGAAGGTACTGTCTTAGGAGCCTTGGTGCATTGCTGCAGTGCATCTAGTAGAGGGTACACACTGCTGTCACTATGCGTCAGTGGTGGAGGGACTGAATGTTGAAGGTGGTGGATGGGGTGCCAATCAAGGGGGCTGCTTTGTCCTAAATTCTCTCTTGTTTGAGATAGTCATTGCCTGGCACTTGTGTGGCACGAGTGTTACTTGCCACTTATCAGCCCAAGCCTGGATATTATCCAGGTGTTGCTGCATTTCTACATGGACTGCTTCAGTATCTGAGGAGGCGCGAATGCTGCTGCACATTGTGCACACATCAGCGAACATCCTCACCTCTGACCTTATGATTGAAGGAAGGTCATTGAAGAAGCAACTGAAGATGGTTGGGCCTGGGATACTACCCTGAGAAACTCCTGTAGTGATGTCCTGGAGCTGAGATGATTGACCTCCAACAACCACAGCCATCTTCCTTTGAGCTAGGTATGACTCCAACCAGCGGAGAGTTTTCCCACTGATTCCCATTGACTCCAGATTTGCCAGGGCTCCTTGATGCCATACTCGGTCAAATGCTGCCTTGATGTCAAGGGCAGTCACTCTCACCTCACCTCACCTCATAGCGCCGTTAATGTCATACAACATCCCAAGGCACCTCATAAAGGGCATTTCATAGACCTTTGATTGACTTCAGAGATAGTGTTTTTGGGACAGGAAGAGAAGCCATCACTGGAGATTCTCTGGATACAAATGGATACATAAGAGGGGAAGCAAGCAAGGGCAGTCCCACTCAGTTGGACAAGGGAGGAGAGGCATTGGAGGAGGATGGTGTAGTTGAGCATGACAAGAGCTGCAGGGAGATTAAGAAGGATGAGGTGGAATAGTGCACAATGGTTCGAGTAACAGAAGATTTCATTTGTGACTTTGATTGAGGCTGTTTCAGTCCTGTAGCACAGATGGAAAGCTGATTAGAGAGATTCAAACAGAGTTGCAAGAAACATGGTATAGATTTGGGAAGACTTTGAAGAGGAACAGAAATTGTCAATGGAATTTGCAAGAAGAGAGTGGCTGAGGATAGGATTTTTGAGGAGAGGCTGATGGCACCGGTTTTGGAAGGAAAGAGCACAGTACCTAAAGAGAGGGAATCATTTACAATGGAAGCTAGCATCGAGGTCAGGAAGGGATGTTGGTTGATCATCAATTTAGTGGGAGTGGGGTCAAAAGAGTATTAGGTTGGCCTCGTGAATAAGATAAGCTTAGAGAGAGCATGGTGGAGAGACAGGAGAAAAATTTCAAAATGACACAGGTCTAGGAATAGGCAGGAGTAAACCTTGGGTGAGGTTTGGCCTAGTGGGTAAGGGAAAGGGGAAATGCAGCAGAGGCAGCTGAATGGATGATTTTAATCTTAAAATTCATGAGTTCCTCATATTTGTTGGAGGTAAGGGTGGACGGAGCAGGAGAGGGGGTTTAAGGAGATAGTCGTGGAAATAGAAGTCAGGACATCTTTGCATTCCAGATTGATCCTGGAGCAGTGAGCAGTTTTGGTAAAGGGGAGCAAGGCCTGATAACAGTTGATGTAATCCAGCTAGATCTAGCGATAGATGGCTAGTTCAGTTGTGCATCAGATATGTTCAAGTCGACACCCTTTGAACTTGGGGGAGTGTAGATCGGGGACATATTTTGGGGAACAAGCAAGGTGAGAGAGAGAGTAACGGTTTTACTTGGAATCAATGTATCAAATGCAGAGATGAGGAAGTGATTCAGCAAATTGACAACTGCAGGAATATTGTGGTGAATGGAGGGCCTAAGGCTACACAGTTGGGAGTAAAAAAGTGCAATTAAATGTGTTTTAGGGAGAGTTTTTTCCCAAGGCAGACACAGAAAGAGTTGTGTTGGAAGGGAATGGGGGATGTGAGTGGTAAGGGGCACAAGAGGTGATCAAAAATGGCCATGTCTGTGATAAGATGATGGGAGTATAGAAGCTACATGAGCTGGCAAGGTCAAGGCGGTAGCCATGAATATTATTAGGAGAATTTATAAGAAGGGAAGGGTTAAGGGAGAACAGAAGGGCAATGAAATCAGAGAGAGAGAAAAGCAGAGCTGAGTTGGAGTTTGAAATCACCGTTGATGAGGTCATTCTGTGCAGAGGGTGACAGAAGAAAGCAGTGAGGATAACTTGGGGAAAAACTCACGAGTGCGGCTTGGGGATAGGGTGATGGAGAACGAGGATTTTAAAGGAGGTGAGAGTGGTGGAACAAGGTGAGATACTTGAAGAAGGAGAAGGTGCTAGAGAGGTATGGGGAGAGGCCAAGGTGTAAATTGGGGGCGATTGTGTCTTTCTATTACTGTATAAAGCTTGGTCGTAAAATGAAATCCATTTTCATTTCGCACAATCAGACAGATGTAGACTGAATCTTACGCTATCTGTTACTCAAATCCCCATACCTAAATCACGAACAATTTGCCACTTTTCAGCTCTATGATTGGATACAGCACCATGCACTCAGGAGTATTCTACCGCGGGACAAAAAAAAATCCAGAGATAACCTGACTTCAGGCACAACTTCTGCTGGTTGATCACAGAGGAGCATTGTGACATCAAGGAATTCAACCAGACTTGCTCATTATTTTTTCTGGAAATGGATGCACAGTGGAACAAGGCACAAGGTTAGAAAAATTGCAATCATATTTGAGAAGATTTGTTTTTAAATGCCACTTTGTGATGCCACTTTGTGATGCCACTAAAACCTATTTTATCTCTTCTGTTTAAATTTTACATTGCTGGTAAGAATTCCAAAAGAAGAAAACTCATCACATCTATGGTTAAGATCTATACCAGTTCCCAATGGCCATTAAAAAGTCATAATCATGATAATTAGTTTTGACATTTAATTATCATTCAGCTGTTCTCTCTGTTCCTTTCTGAACTGTGGCATCTGCAGCTGGACAACCCATTTCATGGTAGAAAACATTATGCAATTGCACACTAACAACTAAACTGTCTCAATGGCAAGCAGCTTTCTGTTACCCTATAAATGATAAACCCTTGTGTGCACTACACTGCTATCAGCTGACCACTCAATATTCTTCTATCAGAAAAACAGAACATGTTGGAAATACACAGCAGGTCAGGCAGCATCTGTGGAGGGAAAAACAGAGTTAACGTTTTTGGTTGATGACCTTTCATCATCTTCTGTTGAGCTCCGTTCAAACAGTGATGGAGGCCAAACAAGGACAGAGAGGTTTTACTGGGAGTGGAGCGAGGAATTGAAATAGCAAGCAGCTGGAAACTCAGGTCACATTTATGTACTGAATGGAGGTGTTTAGCAAAGCAATCACTCAATCTGCTTTTGGTTTCCCCATTGTAGAGGAGACCAATTAGTGGGTGTGGAGGTTGCCCTGCAATACACCCACTCAAGGGTTTCCCGCATTGTTATGGCCTCCTGAGCTCTGCACAACATGGCCATCCAGAGAGGAGTGGAACTGGAAGAAGTCCATGGGTAAGAATGCACCTCCTTGTCAGAAGATGAGAATCTCGAGGACGATCAACCGGAGGCAGTATCAAGGCAACCCAGAGATCGGACTCGTGGCGAGACACTGACCAGGATGGCAGGGAAGCCCGGGATGCCCTGATCCAGGAACATTTCTCCTGAGCACCGCAGATCCTCCAATGGAAGACTCTAAATCAGGTTGCCAGTTTATACATAGCAGCCCATCTCCAGAGTACAAAGACATATCAAGTTCTCATGAGGTTTAGCACTTATGGCGCAACGAGTCTTCTGCGAGAGCACATGGCCACACGGCACTCTCAGACTTCACACACATCAGGACCTAGTGACAATCTCATGAACCCCTACAACAAATGACATGACAGATGTAATGCTTTGAACACAGCCATTTTACTCACATTAAAGTCCATGGATTTAACAAAAGCTTCATAATGTGCACCCAGGTCAGACCCTTTGTGATGTTAATGCCACTTTTTAGCACTCTTGTGAGAGCTGCTACGTGGTGCTCCCCCTGTGACTGGAGCAGATGTGAAAGCAGGCTTCTAAAGAGGGTCTTCTGATGGCTGAGATGCCTGGGGTAGCCTTTCGCAAGATCGCTGTGCATGTGATGGTACCTGCGACAGATTGCGGCAGCTGCATTTGTGCAGGGACAGAGTTGATCATGTGGGCGTGAGTTTTGTTGTGTGTCTCAGTCAGAGGAATAGAGGGGAAGGCTTCAGAAGATGGGGTCCCTTAGGTGGTGGCACCATCAACATCATCCCTTCCTGCCTCAGCCCTTTCATGGTCCATCTGCACATCTACACTTGCCAGGTACACGAGAACACCTGGTTGGGCGTGCATGCATTCACACGCCATTAATGCAACTGACTGGTCAATGCTACAGAGTGCATCATACAATCTGTTCATGCCAGTCCACTGCTCCTGCATCCATTCAGTGGACTGACTCTTCATGAGGGTGACCACTTTTCAATTGAGGAGCTTATGCACTCACATGCTTGAGACTTTGTGTCCTTATGTCATGAATGGACTCCTCCATATCCACGGCAAGGGACCACACTGCCTCAGGAAATTCTGACAGATGTCCACATATTTCCTGTTGCTTCTAGCATCCACTTTGTATATGGCCCCCAAGGCTCAGCATCTCAGGCCAGGTAAGCAGGACTGGAGCTGCCCTCTGTCCTCCAATGAGGACTGCCCAGAGCGGCGTCTGCCTCCATCACCTGCTCCAAGTCACATGTGCCGTGATGCTTGCCTTGTGCCACCCATTCTAAAGTTGCCAGAGGCCCCACAGAGGTGTGGGTACCTATGCTAGTGGAGGGCGTGCTTGACCCCTGTGACGATGGTTTCTCAGAGTGCAAATCGTCCTCTGAGGTAGCCGTAGCCTCCACAGTCAGCCGCTGCTGATCCTCTGGCATTGACCCTATGTAAGAGAGAAAACATCAGTTACTCGAAGTCCTTCTTCTCAGCAGATGTTTCAGCAGATATCTTTCAGCACATCAAGTGACATCTACTGGAAATGACTTCACAGAGTTGGAAGCTGCTCTGGGCACTTCCATGGACCATTCAATAAACTTTCACCCTCTCTTTGTCGCACACCAATCTCGGCATCGCCGACTGTCTGCACTGTAGCCACCCTTCCAATGTCAAGAGCCTCTTCCTCCATGAGTTTCAGTCAACTTTGCCAGGTTGGCCACCCCATCCCCTGAACGATTGCTCTCACGGGCATTGTGTGCTCACTTCTCCTATAATGTGAGGATGGAGAGGTCAGATACACTTAACCTTCCCATTTGCCCATCATGCTCCACTATCAGAAGTAATGTTCCTGTCATTGAAGTTGTCCAGGGCTTACATTACCATAATCCCAAGATTGCATCGCTTTGCTCCCTTCCCTCAGGTGAGGATTGGCAATGAGCAATAGTCTCCTCATTGTAACTAATCACTGCTTTCCTTGAGGCCCTCCTGCTCAGAGGTGTGCCGTCCCTAGAAGATATTTACTGCTGACAGCTTGGCTTTGCTTCACATTAACCTTGCCAGAATGCGGAAGGTCAGTGAAGTGCTTCCTGCACTGGACTCAAGTCCTGCTAACCATGCCGTGGCTGCTGACCTCTCTGGTGACATCCAGCCATGCCTGCTTTGTTTGCCTGGGAGGCCTGCTTTGCCCGTTTCTGGAAACTAAATGTTCCTCCTGGCTCGGACCATCTCTATCATGACCTCCAGGGAGGCGTTGGTGAAACTTGGGGGCACCCTACTTGACAGACGGCCATGTTACTGCTCTGAAACTCTGTTCCCTCAGGACTGATTCTCTCTGACTCCTTGCACTTTGAATTCAGATAGACGCCCTTTAAATGGGGCCCACTACCTCTATCTCCCACCTCCTGCTCACGCCCACTAATTGGTCGCATCCCACAAAATACTGACAATTGGCGCACTCTGACCTCCAGTGGGGTCGGGACCCAGAAATGGTCGGGGTTCCGACAAGTTCAAGAAAATCCAACCCGTTAACTCTGTTTCTCTCTCCATCGATGCTGCCTGACCTGCTGAGCATTTCCAGCATTTTCTGTTGCTATTTCAGATTTCCAGCATCCACAGTATTTTGCTTTTGCGCCAATATTGTTCCATTGGAGGATGAAAAGAATAAACAAAGCTATTTGAAGTCAATTTTTCAAAGTCTCATCACTAAGGTAGGCACAACTAGGCCACTTTCCAGATCACCAAACAGAGGTGAAGAAACTCCCACAGGAATAGGGGATAAACCTAGTTACAGATCTGAGACACAGAGGTATGTGATCTACACATATTTATTAGATAGGAAACAGTCCTTGGTTTGGGGCCACTTTTGAAAGTTTTTTTTCTATGAAAAAGGAATAATAAATTTGTGAAACAAAATGTAAGTGCCTCAGTATGACAGGAATTTAGTATATAGGGCATTTACAGTACAGCTACTGTCAAAACAGTGTGATTTTAAACAAGTGGGTTATACTAAGTCACAGTTAAATCAGTTTTGCTTTAACTAATCATGTACTGTACAATCTACAATCTTTACCTCTCTCTCCTTCAATATGCTCCTCAATATCTCCTTACATCACTCGACATCAAGTTTTGTTCAATAATGCTCCTGTGAAGCTTCTTGGAACTTTTCACTTTGTTAAAGGCACTATATAAAAGGAAGTTGTTGTTGTAATATAAAGTCAGGCTATCAATCCCGTTTGATTTAGTAAAACCCCTTTTTGGCTGAAGTACTAAGTTAATACTTTGCATCTGTCTTTCCAAGGAAGATGATGCTGCCAAAGAGTGAAAGAGGAGGTAGTTGAGACACTGGATCAGCTAAAATTGATAAAAAGGAGGTATTAAAAAGGCTGGCTGTACTTAAAGTTGATAAGTCATCAGGACCAGGTGAGATGTATCTGAGAATACTGAAGGAAGTAAGGGTGGAAATAGTGGAGGGACTGGCCATAATCTTACAATCCTCCTTAGACACAGAGGTGGTGCCAGAGGACTGGAGAATTGCAAATGTGACACTCTTATTCAAAAATGGTGTAAGGATAAAAATAGCAACGACAGTCAGTTCAATCTCAGTGGTGGGAAAACTTTTAGAAACAATAATCCAAGACAAAATTAAGTCACTTGGACAAATATAGATTACTTAAGGAAAGCCAGCATGGATTTGTTCAAGGAAAATCATGTTTAACTAACTTGATTGAGTTTTGTGATGAGATAACAGAGAGGGTTGTTAAGGGTAATGCAGTTGATGTGGTGTACATGGACTTCCAAGATGTGTTTGATAAAATTTCACATAACAAGCCTGTTAACAAAGTTAAAGCCCGTGGAATAAAAGGGACAGTGGCAGCGTGAATACAAAATTGACTGAGTGACAGGAAACATATAGTAGTGGTGAACGGTTGTTTTTCAGACTGGAGGAAGGTGGGGTTCCCCAAGGGTCGGTATTAGGACCACTGCTTTTCTTGATCTATATTAATGACCTAGACTTGAGTGTGCAGGGCACAAATTCAAAATTTGCATATGACACAAAACTTGGAACTATTGTGAACTATAAGAAAGATAATTATAGACTTCAAGTGGACATAAACAAGCTGGTGAAATAGGCGGACACATGGCAGATGAAATTTAATGCAGAGAAGTGTGCAGTGATGCATTTTGGTAGGATGAATGAGGAGAGGCAATATAACATGAAGGATACAGCTCTAAAGGGCTGCAGGAGCAGAGGGACCTGGGGCTATATGTGCACAAATTGTTGAAATGCAGGTTGAGAAAGTAGTTAATAAGGCATACAAGATACTGGGCTTTAAAAATAGAGGCATGGAGTACAAAAACAAGGACGTTATGGTGAACCTTTATAAAAACTGGTTTGGCCTCAATTGGAAATTGTGTCCAATTCTGAGCTATATTTCTCTATGTGTGTGTGTGTACATCGTAATTCCAGAAAACATCTGAAAGTTGGTAGTCTATGTGTGGAGACCCAGAGGGGTTGGAGTTTGGAGACTCAGAGGCACATGAGACAGCATGGCTGCTGCGGACCACAAGTAAAAGGGAAGTGATTATAATTGTTCCCCAGATTAAATGAAGTGCAACACCAATCAAAAACAAAAAATGTACATAAATACAACTAGAGTCCATTTATACTTCATAAATATAGTCATAAATGCACCATTAGTCAGTGAGCATTTCAGATTATATGAAATGTAAAATACATTAGGTCATATTAGCTTTTTGTTACTGCTGTCATTGCTGCAGACATGTTTCTGTACATTATACTATATGATTTATTTTCCTTCCCTAGGTGATATTCTGTTAGGAAGACTGTACTTATTCATTTGACTGCCCAGTGTGGTCTTCATCTGAAGGCAATATTCATATTTGAAATGATTGAAAATAAATGGCTGGAACAATGATTAATTTGTCTATTGTAAGGTAACATATATAAGTGCCTCAAATTTAATTACTTTGTTGCTGCTGAATGACACCTCGATTGAACATTTATCCTTACCCATTATATTGTTCTCAGAAATCTGATTGCAAGTCAAAAGTTTAAATTTTTAGCTTTCATTATCAATAATAAATTGGATTGTCCTGTTAATTCCCTTTTCTCAGCTTAATAGCTTCACCTGAATTTACATAAGATTTGAATTTAATTTCCCAGTTTAGGGGAAATCATAATCTGGAGATTATTTTATTGCTTGCATTTATTTGAATTTAGAATGTTATGTGGTTTACCATATATAGAAAATATTTGATGAGCGAGAACCTAACATTTACTTCCAAGCGCTTGTACTTTACAGTCAAAAATGGCATAAATAATATTTTGCAGCAATGGATTTTGTTCCATAGTCTGGACTAATATGATTTTAACCTTTTTTGTGTTGGTGCTAGGAACTCATATCATGTCAACTGACAGGGAGCCTTCTGGCAGCATTCGGGATGTATTGTTACCCCACGTGGAATTTTAATATTATCAGTAGTTCACAGCAGTGTATTTATAGACATCTTTTAGGCCAGGAATGAGGGAATATAGTCAGGGTGCAGTGCTTCCTCTTTTATTGTTTCAAAGAAACATGACAATGATTCAGAAAAAGACGTATGTTCCCTTCAGGATACGTATCTTTAAATATAGCCTTTTAAAAGGTACATTCACAAGAGGGGTAGAGTCCAGGCCCAGATATACCTTGAAGTTTCCTGTGTCCATTTCTTTCCAGTAAACCCTTAACAATGATGAATTCACCAGCACAATGATGCAGGTTCCATTTAGGTCTAATTTATATGCAGTTTAATTGAGCTCTGTATTGTGCCTAGGGCAGGATGAAAATATTCTGTCACTGATCATGTGTTCATTAATATTGCACCCACTTTAATGATGGATATATTTCCACAATGACAATCAGGATTTTATTGGAATCAGAGCATCGAAAGTATTTTAATGACAAAACCATAATAATGTTAACATGTAAGTACTTTATGTGTCATTACCACTAAGTCGTATTTTATCCTATTAATTAAAAACAGATGGTAAGTATTACTGCTCAAGTAGAAAATAAGCAATTAAATCAATAATTAAAGGGTGGAGCAGGGAGCAGGCAATGTAATTATCTTCTGTCGAGTTTGAAAACTCTATGGTGAATCAAAAGTGCACATACAGTGGGCTTCATTTTTAGGCCCTGCTAGGGGCCGGGATCAGAGGCAGGCTGGTGTTGAAAATAGTGCCTGTGTGCTGGTTCCCTGGGTCCATCCCATCTCCAGGCCATTTTCACGGAGGTGGGATGGGGGGACTGGGGGTGAGGCAGGTCTATTTGCCTGCATGCGGCGGTTAGCTGATCCAAATAATTAAGGACTTATTAAGGCCTGTTAACAGCTGCAGGCTGACTATGATTTTCAGTCAACCTCCAGATTCCCACAGTGGGGCTGGTTTAACTGCCTGGAGGACAGCAGATCAGTAGGGGCAGGTGCTTCTGCAGGCCGAGAGGCCCTCCCTGCCCACCTAGGGGTAGCAGCAGCGCAGGCCATCCTGTAGATGGGCTCAAGAACCCCCCACTCCTCACCAATTTTTAGTTTTCTCTCACTTACCTTCTATTGCATCCTGCTACTGTTTTGAAGGTGAAAGGCCTCTTATTGGCTAGCCAGCTTCAAGAGCCAACCAGCCATCCTTAATTGGATATCGAGCCTGCCCTCTGGCTCTTAATTGGCCAATCGGCCGCCCCAGGGAAAATCACAATGAGTGACTGTTTCCCACAGTCTGGGCTTCAGACTCACATTTTAGCCTGTGTCCATATATGAGGGTTCAGAACCCCACAGGGAAAATCCTAACCCAGTGTCAGTCAGTTTAAACTCAGGTCTGTCCAGTCCTCACTGGCAGTAGGTGCCGTATTTTGGTTGGACATTAAACTGCGGCCCCTTCTGCCCTCTCGGGTGAATGTAAAAGATCCCATGGCACTACTTTGAAGAAGAGGAGGAAGGTTTTCACTGATGTCCTGACCAATGTTTATCCCTGAACGAACATCATTAACAAAAACAGATTATTTGGTCATTCGCTCATTGTTTTTTTGTGGGACTTTGCTGTCTGCAAATTAGCTACCATGTTTCACTATAAATAGCAGTAAATGTTGTGTAATTGCCTTTAAGAATGATATCCCTTTAAGATCTTAATATGCTAATGAGTTAAGTGCCAGGATGCAGTCATGTGAGTCGGAGCCAGAGTCACTCTGTAAATGTAACATCAAGAGGCAAGACCTGCAAATAGGTCTCTGCACCGTTTATACTTGTTAGCTTTTAATAAACCTGTTTGAGATCTTCAGCAACCTAAACTCCATGCATCTCATTTATGTTGCATCAGATAACATAAAAAGCTTCTCATCACATGGTGGCAGCTGTGGTGAGAAGACAGAATCCAAGATTGAAGACCACAGCAAAACAGCTTTATAACTACCTACAGCTAAAAGAGAGAAAGTTAAAAGAAATACTGACCTAAACAGTGTAACAGTGATGAGGTGGGAGTGACTGCAGGAGCCCGAGCAAAACTGGAGTCAATGGGAATCAGGGGGAAAACTCTCCGCTGGTTGGAGTCGTACTAAGCGCAAAGGAAGATGGTTGTGGTTGTTGGAGGTCAATCATCTCAGTTCCAAGACATCACTGCAGGAGTTCCTCAGGGCAGTGTCCTAGGCCCAACCATCTTCAGCTGCTTCATCAATGAACTTCCTTCAATCGTAAGGTCAGAAGTGGGAATGTTCGCTGATGATTGTACAATATTCAGGACCATTCGCAACTCCTCAGATACTGAAGCAGTCCGTGTCGAAATGCTGCAAGACCTGGACAACACCCAGGCTTGGGCTGATAAGTGGCAAGTAACATTCGCACCTCACAAGTGCCAGGCAATGACTATCTCAAACAAGAGAGAATCTAACCATCTCCCCTTGATATTCAATGGCATTACGATTACTGAATCCCCCACTATCAACATCCTGTGGGCTACCATTGACCAGAAACTGAACTGGAGTAGCCATATAAACACCGTGGCTACAAGAGCGGCTCAGAGGCTTGGAGTCCTATGGCGAGTAACTCACCTGCTGACTCCCCAAAGCGTGTTCACTATCTACAAGGCACAAGTGGCGCAGTGGTTAGCACCGCAGCCTCACAGCTCCAGCGACCCGGGTTCAATTCTGGGTACTGCCTGTGTGGAGTTTGCAAGTTCTCCCTGTGTCTACGTGGGTTTCCTCCGGGTGCTCCGGTTTCCTCCCACAGCCAAAAGACTTGCAGGTTGATAGGTAAATTGGCCATTATAAATTGCCCCTAGTATAGGTAGGTGGTAGGGAATATAGGGACAGGTGAGGATGTGGTTGGAATGTAGGATTAGTATAAATGGGTGGTTAATGGTCAGCACAGACTCGGTGGGCCGAAGGGCCTGTTTCAGTGCTGTATCTCTAAATAAATAAGTCAAGAGTGAGTTGGAATACTCTCCACTTGCCTGGATGGGTACAGCTCCACTCAAGAAGCTCAACACCATCTATGACAAAGCAGCCCCCTTGATTGGCAACCCATCTACAAATATTCACCCCCTTCACCACCGACGCACAGTGGCAGCTGTGTGTAACATCTACAAGATGCACTGCAGCAATGCACCAAGGCTCCTTCGACAGCCCCTTTCAAACCCGCGACCTCTACCACTTAGAAGGACAAAAGCAGCAGTTGCAGGGGAACACCACCATCTGCAAGTTCCCCTCCAAGCCACACACCATCCTGACTTGGAATTATATCGCTGCTCCTTCACTGTCAATGGGTCAAAATCCTGGAAATCAATCACTGTAATCAGGTGAGTCAATGTGCTGTCGGTACAGGAACCCCAGTTACAAAAAAAAGGCTTTGAAGGCTTGCAAAATTGATTTTTTTTTAAAAGGCTCAGTAAAAGGAAAGAACAGGGAAAACCCAATCCCCATCGGGCTGATCAATTGTTTTCAAAGGCTCCCCCACGCTGCTCAGGTCTGCATTTATGGACTCCTATGGACCCTTAAGCCTCTATATTTGTAAATTTCATAATCCCTATCCATGTGTAAATAATTTTAATGTTATTTAGTTTTATATGTTTTTGCTTTTCGCAGACGAGACTTATCTTTGGAAAGAAGGGGAATGTTGTGTGATTGCCTTTAAGAGTGATATCTCATTACAGTAAATTCCCTTCAAAATTCCTTCATTAGCTGTTAAGTGCTTTCGGACTTTCTGGGATTGTGAAAGGCACTAGATAAATGTAAGCCTTTCTTCCTTTCTTTTTCCAATATGGTACAATCACATGAGAACACTTAACTTTCCCTCACCATAAGCTCCTGTCAGGCTTCAACACCTGGTTTGTTGGAGAATGGCCTTCTGAAACGGAGAACTAGAGAGTAACAAGATCTCACTGATTCAGAAAACAGTGAAATCAAAACTTGTAGGTATGTAAATCATTCAGTCTCTCGAGCCTATTCCGCCATTCAATTAGATGATGGCTAATTTATACCTCAACTCCATTTACCATGTAAGACTTAGTTGTATGAATATTATATTGACAAATTTCAGTATTGTGACTGTTTTTTGGGGAAATCATGTCAGACTATGGTTTGACCAAAGAAACAGCGAAAAGCTTGAAAAGATGCAGAAGAGCCAGCTGGAAAAGCTAGCACCTATCATATGAATGAAGGAATGCCATTGGCTGAATGCCAAGGGGTGGAAGATGAAACATTATGCACATTTTGGGGAAGTTGCTTTCAGTGAAAGAACCCTTAGAAATAGAGAATTGGTAAAAAGAGTATATGGTAATCTGGAGAGTATTCCTGTTATATCAGGTTCATTTATAGGTAATAGCCTCAATTGTGTGAGCTTAGCAATTAAGGGGTTATGCTTGCCTGTGGCACAGATGCACATGCACCAGCAGCAGGGACTACTGGTCTTGCTAATTTTCACAAAGCTAGTCCCTCCCTTTCAAATACTGCCTGCACATAGCCAACATGCACAGCCAGGCAGGCCTGAATGCCAGTTGGCTAGGAGGCACAACAATGGCCAAACCAGTAGCTCTTAAAGGATTATGACTGCCATTAAAAAGCATAGAATTTGCATATGTATGCACCTTTTATGATCCCAACATTCTATCTGATCTTGAGCTTCTGACCCTATATCCTCTCTATCATGATGACTGTCTACTACACCTTTGTATCATCACCCAACTCCTTCCCAGCTTCAGCCTATCTATGTCAAAAGCCTCATCCATGCCTTTGTCACCTCTAGATTCTACTATTCCACTGCTCTCCTGGCTGGCCTTCCTTTGTCTACCTTTAATAAACTTCAGCTCATACAATACTCAGCTGCCTATATCCTGTCCAGGACCAAATCCCACTCACCCATCACTTGTGCTCACTAACCTACAGGGGCTCCCGGTCCCCCAGTGTCTGAAATTTTATTCCTCACTTCTCTCTGTCTCTGTAACCTTGATCTGTGTTTCAACCATCCGGGAACTCTGCCTTCTTCTAACTCTGGCCCTTATTCATCCTGCAATGTCTTCACCCCACCAGTGACAGCCATGCTTTTAACTGACTAGGCCCTAAGCACTGGACTACCCTCCCTAAACAACTTTTCTCATTCTGACCTTTAGGATCCCTCCTTAAAGCCAATCTCTGTAACTAACCTTTTAATCACACCTCCTAATATCTCTTTGTTTGACTTGGTGTTGATCGTTCGATTATTCTTCTGTGAAGAGCCTTGGGATCTTTTTCTGCATTAAAGGCACTATATAAATGTAAATTATTGCTGTTGCCCTTGTATTTTATTTCAGAGTTCCAACATTATTATCAGGGCGAGGCTAGAAAGTTTGGAGGGTGGGAGTTATCCTTTCCACATATCTGAGGATGGAAAGGAGAAGCAGCAGCAGCAGCAAAGTGAAACAGATGCAACAGTGATGGCAGCCGCTCAAAACCTGCCTGCAGTCAAAATTTTAACCCACAATCTCCTAAGTCTGTCATATCTGGAATCAGCTGAGGAAGAAATATGCTGGTATCAGAGGTGCCAAGTTAAGTGTGCCGACCTTTGCAAACATCCATATTCTACCTCCATAAAAGGTGTGCCCCAATGCCAATGTTAAAAGTAAAAAAAGAAAAATAGTGAGGAGTGTACCCATGACAAGCCCATAACTACAGAAGTGGATGAGACACCACATCAGAAGTACACATTAGGAAAATCAGCCCTAATTTTGAGAACAGGTTTTGCAATGTTACCATGAAATTTCATTACGATGCCACAATTGACATTTAAGATATGGACGTTAAGAATTGCACCTTCAGGTCCTAACATTGTATCACCTTCCACTTTCCCTTCCACCATCATAAATTCACTTACTTGCATTTTGGGATCCCAAAATATAGTGAACATTTGAAATGAGGTATGCTCATGCCAGGGTTATAAAAATCGTATCCAGAATTTGTCCATCTGTCTTCAGTGACAGCTGATGGCATTTATCCAAAGCATAGCCTGCAATCATGACCGTCAAGCAGTTCTGAGGCAGGAATTCAAGGCCATTTCCTTGAAAAACAGCAAATTACCATTTACAGAATCCTACTGTTATGTTTTCATAAGCAATATTTTTAATAGAACAATATACAATCTAAGAAATTTAAAGATTTAGCTCAGAATCAACAGGAAGAAAATACGTGAAATAGATTTCAATCAGTTAATAACTATAATGTCACTGCTACGGCTTTTCTATTAGTGTAAGAAAAATTTGAACCATCACCTACATCTTCTTAACGTTCCCATTTTTATCCCACACTGTCAATTAGAAACATAGTCTGGCAGATGCGAAACGGGTATTTAAAACACTTTAGTACTTCACTTTGGAGTATAATGGCTAGCCAGGGAAATTATAGCTTATTTGAAAAGCAATCTTGAATACTGCTTGATATTAAATTTTGATTCTGATATTCCGTTGGAAACTGTAATATTCTATGTTCAGCCAGAACCACCAAACACAAGACATACTAGGGCCAACCTACACAAATTTAAGAGATTCAGTGGGAATGTTGTATTATTATATGAAGCAGAAAGATTTTCATTTTCTTTTGTCTTTGGACCTTTTCATTTCTTTCCCTTTAATTACCTTTAAACTAGGCTTGGCCCTTGCCACAATGCTCTCTGATGTACATTAAATCTATTTTATGCTGCTCTGTCTCCAGCAATAAAACTGTTTCAAGTACAAGAAGTTTAAATTGTACCATGTGATATTAGTTACAAATTACCATATTAGGATGAAATTCAGTTTTGTCCTATTTATTTCTAAATGGTTTACTTTAAATGAGTTAACACCTTCATTAAAGTAGCAGCCATAGAAAATTCATATGGATATATTAATGCATTGCTAATTAATATCACATAGAACAATTTCAAGTCATGGGTTCATGACTGCAGAGTCTGTGCATAAAGATATAAATTGTATAAACAAATTGGGGGACTAGCAATAAAAATCAATGGAGAGCAAAACATGTCCAAATTAATTTTCGTTTTCAATTAAAGTGGGTTTATAAATTACCCTTCCTGGACCTATTTAGAAGTCCACCAACTCCAGTATGTAGATAGTCCAACTAGGGATGGGGCCATTCTGGACCTGGTATTGGGGAATGAGCCCGGCCAGGTGGTCGAGGTTTCAGTGGGGGAGCATTTCGGGAGCAGTGACCATAATTCCATAAGTTTTAAGGTACTTGTGGATAAGGATAAGAGTAGTCCTCGGGTGAAGGTGCTAAATAGGGGAAGGCTAATTATAACAATATTAGGCAGGAACTGAAGAATTTAGATTGGGGGTGGCTGTTTGAGGGTAAATCAACATCTGACATGTGGGAGTCTTTCAAATGTCAGCTGATTAGAATCCAGGACCAGCATGTTCCTGTGAGGAAGAAAGACAAGTTTGGCAAGTTTCGGGAAGCTTGGATAACATGGGATATTGTGAGCTTAGTCAAAAAGAGAAAGGAAGCATTTGTAAGGGCTGGAAGGCTAGGAACAGATGAAGCACTTGAGGAATATAAAGACAGTAGGAAGGAACTTAAGCAAGGAGTTAGGAGGGCTAAAGGGGGTCAAGAAAAGTCATTGGCAAACAGGATTAAGGAAAATCCCAAGGCTTTTTATACATATATAAAGAGCAAGAGGGTAACCAGGGAAAGGGTTGTCCCACTCAAGGACAGAGATGGGAATCTATACGTGGAGCCAGAGGAAATGGGCGAGGTGCTAAATGAGTACTTTGCATCAGTATTCACCAAGGAGAAGGACTTGGTGGATGATGAGCCTAGGGAAGGGAGTGCAGATAGTCTCAGTCATCTCATTATCAAAAAGGGGGAGGTGTTGGGTGTCTTGCAAAGCATTAAGGTAGATAAGTCCCCAGGGCCTGATGGGATCTACCCTAGAATACTGAGGGAGGCAAGGGAAGAAATTGCTGGGGCCTTGACAGAAATCTTTGCATCCTCATTGGCTACAGGTGAGGTCCCAGAGGACTGGAGAATAGCCAATGTTATTCCTTTGTTTAAGAAGGGTGGTAAGGATAATCCAGGAAATTATAGGCCGGTGAGCCTTACGTCAGTTTTAGGGAAGCTAGTAGAGAGGATTCTTCGGGACAGGATTTACTCCCATTTGGAAACAAACAAACTTATTAGCGAGAGACAGCATGGTTTTGTGAAGGGGAGGTCGTGTCTTACTAATTTGATTGAGTTTTTTGAGGAAGTGACGAAGATGGTTGATGAGGGAAGGGCGGTGGATGTTGTCTATATGGACTTTAGTAAAGCCTTTGACAAGGTCCCGCATGGCAGACTGGTGCAAAAGGTGAAGTCACACGGGATCAGAGGTGAGCTGGCAAGATGGATACAGAACTGGCTCAGTCACAGAAGACAGAGGGTAACAGTGGATGGGTGTTTTTCTGAATGGAGGGATGTGACTAGTGGTGTTCCACAGGGATCAGTGCTGGGACCTTTGCTGTTTGTAGTATATATAAATGATTTGGAGAAAAATGTAGCTGGTCTGATTAGAAAGTTTGCGGACGACACAAAGGTTGGTGGAGTTGCGGATAATGATGAGGATTGTCAGAGGATACAGCAGGATATAGATCGGTTTGAGACTTGGGTGGAGAAATGGCAGATGGAGTTTAATCCAGACAAATGTGAGGTAATGCATTTTGGAAGGTCTAATGCAGGTGGGAGGTATACAGTAAATGGCAGAACCCTTAGGAGTATTGACAGGCAGAGAGATCTGGGCGTACAGGTCCACAGGTCACTGAAAGTGGCAACGCAGGTGGATAAGGTAGTCAAGAAGGCATACGGCATGCTTGCCTTCATCGGTCGGGGTACAGAGTATAAAAATTGGCAAGTCATGTTGCAGCTGTACAGAACCTTAGTTAGGCCACACTTAGAATATTGCATGCAATTCTGGTCGCCACACTACCAGAAGGACGTGGAGGCTTTGGAGACGGTACAGAAGAGGTTTACCAGGATATTGCCTGGTCAGGAGGGCATTAGCTATGAGGAGAAGTTGGAAAAACTCGGATTGATTTCACTGGAACGACGGAGGTGGAGAGGCGACATGATAGAGGTTTACAAAGTTATGAGTGGCATGGACAGAGTGGATAGTCAGAAGCTTTTTCCCAGGGTGGAAGAGTCAGTTACTAGGGGACATAGGTTTAAGGTGCGAGGGGAAAAGTTTAGAGGGGATGTGCGAGGCAAGTTTTTTACACAGAGGGTGGTGAGTGCCTGGAACTTGCTGCCAGGGGAGGTGGTGGAAGCAGATATGATAGCGACGTTTAAGAGACATCTTGACAAATATATGAATAGGAAGGGAATGGAGGGATATGGGCCCCGGAAGTGCAGAAGGTGTTAGTTTCGGCAGGCATCAAGATCGGTGCAGGCTTGGAAGGCCGAATGGCCTGTTCCTGTGCTGTACTGTTCTTTGTTCTTGTTCCACCACCGCCCCCCCCAAGTTTGGCAGCAGAGTCATGCGTGCTCTGATGTGAAAGAAAGAACTATAGTTATGTGGTACCTTATCACCCTCAGGATGTCACAAGTCGTAAAGTGCTTCGCATCCAAAGAATTTTTTTTAAGTCTAAGTGCTGGTATTATGTAAATATAGCAGCCAATTTGTATAAAAGGTTTCACAAACAGCAACTGGGATGAATAGCCAATGGTATTACTTGAGGGAGGAATGTTGGCTAGAAAATTCCCTACTCTTCTTCAAACAGTTACATAGGATCATTTACATCCAAGGAAGATCACTGGTTAACATCTCACCCAAAGATAAAACTGCCAATAAAACAGCACTCCCTCAGTAGTGCACTGTGATGTCAACCTAGATTATGGTTAAGTTATGGTACAGGGCCATAACCAACAACCTTCTGTCCCAGAAGATGTAACGTAGTGCAGTGGTGAGTTCACCTTTAAGAAATGCAACTGATGACATCATCAGACATATATAAGGAGGAAACACTATTTTGAGACACTCATTCAGTATGTGACTTTACAGAGACCAGACGTACACCAGCGAGGAAAGACCTGTACCTGAAATCATGCAATGTAAACAAGTAAGATAATTATTAGTGTTTGTGTTGAATCCAAATGTAAAACCTTCAGTTGTCATTTAAAGAAGACTTAAGAACACAGCACGACACTACAGAAGAGAGAGTGCAACCAATTGAACAAAGCATCGCATGCCTGCAGTTAGGGATTCTACCTGTGGTTGGATGTATTTCTGGTGGTTTCATCATATGACTTCCCACCTCCAGCTGCCCCACTCAATCAAACAGCCTCTTCCTCCATCTCCAATATTTTTATAAATAATACACAGTAGTGTTCAAAGAGAATTAAAAAATACACAATTTTCCGAAATACTCTGTGATGTTTTTCCTAGGTTGCTCACAGCAGTGGCTGGGTGATTAATCTTAAATTCTCGGAGACTCTAACACAATCCTGGAGGTTTATAAACCCTAACTGTAGTATTATTTTGGTAGGAACTGGCAATCCCAGCACAATACAATGTCAGCAAATAGCAGCATAAAAATCTATATAAAATTTTAATAAAACCACAGTTGGAGTACTATGTGTAGTTTTAGGCTCCACATTATAGGAATGATATTGAGATAACATAATGCAGATTTACCAAGAAGTTGCCTGGTATGAGAAAATCGACATATGAAGAAAGAGTGGAAAAATGGGAAGTGTTTTCATTAGAATGGAGGAGATTACAAAATGAGTTGATAGGGGTATTTAAAATTATGAGAGAATAGGACAGGGTAGATAGAAACAAACTGTTTACAGTGATTAAGGGGTCTAGTTTGAGGGAGCATCAATATAAGGTTAAACGCAAGAGATTTAGGACAGAGAGCAGGTGAAGTGTTTTTATATAGAGAGTTGTGAGGCTGTGGAATGTATTACCAAAGTTAGTGACTGAAGCAATGTCAACATTATAGAATAAGTTAGATAGATGGCTGAGGAAAGTAGGGATAAAAAGATATGGGAACAGGGTGGGCATAGGGTTAGTATGACATCTCGTGTGGAGGTTGAACACCAACATGGGCTAAATAGGCTGAAAAGCCTGTTTCCGTATTGTAATTTGTATGTAGTTCTATGTGGAATAAAAATGTTGGGACTGGATTACTTTTAGGCAGTACAGGGCACTCAGCAGAATTCATATCACTATGTCTCAAAGAAGAAAAATATTTTAAAAAACCATAAGCCTATGTAGACTGCACTGAAAGGGCTGAAAGGGTAGCTCACCCCCAAGAGAAAGCAGAGACAACTAAGTTCACTTCACTTCACCAACATTATCACCACAACCAAACAATTTGAAGCTGCTTTTATATTGTGCTGGTGTTGTGCTAATGACAGCAGCTTCTGATACACAGGCTTGCACACAGCTGGCAGCAACACCAAAAATAAATCTACCAAACTGGTTAAGGTTTAGGTGCAAGGCAATGCCACGTATGTGGAACTGGGTCAGGCCTAAAAATAGCATTGCTAGGGTTTGGCAAGTCTGCCATTTGGATATTAGTCAATGAATCTTAAAGAAGTTCCAACAATATAGGTTACTTTCTTTCAGATTACAACTAGAAGTAGCTGTTAAAGTTGCAAACTTTTCATCTTTAAAATATGGGCATTGAGTTTCCACAGTGAATACAGGAAAAATTCTTAAAACAATAGACTTGACATTCAACAAAATATAGACATTTCGTTACTTTTAGGGGGCATTTTAACTCCTGGGCAGGAAGCCAGCATGACATCCCAGCCACCTGCTCAGGAGCTGCAGTAGAAGGACCAGTCAATTTTAATAGCCAGGCCTCATTAACATTCCACCTGCCAGCTTCCTGCCTGAAACAGACATCCAGAGACAGTTTGCTGGCTTTGGGCCTGCAAAGATTGAGCAACCTAGAGGCTATCTGGCCAGCAATGAGATAAATTGTGATGGAATAGAGTTGGTAGGGGTTCGCAGGTGGGAAGAGGGTGGGGTGGGAGCTCAAGGCAGCAGCAGGGCTAGACAAGCACCATTGCTTCACTGGCATTAGAATAACTGTGGGTGGGAAACGAGCGCTTGGGCTTTAACTCCTGTTCTGCTCAGTTTCCGCTAGGAAGGAGTTAAAATTCCCCCTCTAGTGACAGACATTGATTATTTGTAAAAAAAAAACAAAGCCTGGCATAATTTGTTTCATAGTTTGCAAACTACTGATTTTCTCTGAACGTCATTGCTTAACAATGCTTTGATTTTGGCAACACAACAAAATATCTTAATGTTCCATTATTAACTGTAAAAACAATGCTTTTATTTGGAATTCACCTCATTAAATGTCAACAATGAAAAGAGAGTTCAGACAGGGTCAATAGCAGGCTCGCAGATTAGGGAAAATATCAAAAGACAAAACATGAAGCAAGGAAAAAAATGAAAGGAAACAAAAATGAATGGAATTAAAAAGGATTAAGAAAGAAAAAACAACTGCATATTGAGGGACAATGCAAACAGTTTTCTTTTTCTAAATGATTTCACTTATTCATTTTCCTGTGATTATCTTCTTTCTACTTTTTTCTCATTGTCTTTTGTCTATCTGATTATGACTGAAGTTCTAGTAAGCAGAAACCCCTTATAGGCTGTTTTTCACTGTCAATTCAAACACTGTACAAAGCAATGCTGTATCTTGAGTCACTCCACAGCCAGCAGCATCTGCTGACATGCAGGAGCTGGTAAACAAGAGGCTAAAACAATTGCTATAGAATACTTACATATATTGTCAATGATTGCTGAATCAGCAAATTACTTCATGCTTCTCATTGCTATTCAGTCATCTACAGCTGAATTTTCCCGGTTGCTAGGAGGCGGGAGGGATTGGAATATCAGGACGTCATGAATGGATATACCAAAGGGCAGCAGGCATGGTGAGAGGATCTTGCACTCAAACGAGGTGGGAGGTAACTAAACCTGTTTAACTGCGTGGTTTTCAGATTTTTTTTAAAGAGTGCATGGGAACCACAGGGCTTCAGTGCCTTGCCAGGTATAATGAGGTAGTAAGTGAGAGGTCAGTGCTAGCTCCGGACGGCAGACATCATGAACGTTAGAGTGGCTGGGCAGGGAGGGTGGAACAGCGTGGGCATTGGCAGTGTCAGTCGGGAGTGGTGGAAAGGTTGACAGCACTGCAGGGGTATACTGCCAGAGTGTCATCTCGGAGCTGGAACTTGTGTGGGTAAAGTAGGATGGGATAATGGGCTCTAAAAATGCCATGGATGAGTGCATCTACCTACCAAGGCCTCAATCACTCAGGCTTCCGGACCTCCAGTGAAAAGAAGCAACAGAGAGGGAGAGAGTAACAGCCACAGACAGCAGGGCAGAAGCAACCTGAGGGTCAGCAGGAGCACCGGCCTTGGTGGGAGGTGGGGGGATGCAAAAGGAGGACGCAGAGGGGCTCGCAACCAGCCTCCTTTTTGCAGAAGAGATGACTCTCCAGAGACAGTCTACTGTCTGAGGCTTAGCGACCTTCAATGTCACAGCAGCAGTGTCACCGAAGACTCCACCTCTCCAGGGAGACCATCACAGAGCTGAGCGTCATGATGGAAGATGATCTGAGCCCCATGGGAAGGTCTATCCAATGCCAGTGGCACTGAAGGTCCTGTGGCGCTGAATTTCTACGTCTCAGCTTCATTGCAGGGATCCACTGAAGATACGCTTGAGATCTCCCAGTCTGCGGCTCATCAATGTATCAAGATGGTTAGCAATGCCATCTTCAAAAGGGCCAGCCAATAGATGCATTTTTGTACTGTTCCAGATACTCAAGTTGAGAGAGCCATAGCATTCAGGACCAATGCTGGATTCCTCTAGGTGCCGGGTGTCATCGACTACACGGATGTGGCCATCAAGGCTTCCACAGTCCAGGCAGCCGCCTTCAACAACAGGAACGGTTTCTACTTGCTCAATGTACAACCACAAGTGGTTCCTGCAGATGTGTGCATGGTTCCCGGGAAGCAACCAAGATACCTACATCTTAAGGCAGTCCCAGGTACCAGAGCTTTTCAGATTCCCCCTGCATGCCTTTAAAGATGGATACTGGATGATAAGGGTAACTCACTGAAAATGTGGCTACTGATGCCTGCGAGGATCCCAAGCACTGATGCAGAGAAGAGGTACAGCATCTGCCATGGAACAACTTAAGCGATGCCTAGATCGATCTGGTGGAGCCCTTCAATATTCCCCAGCAAGGGTCTCGCATATTGTCATGGTGTGCTGTGCTCTATACAATCCGGCTGTACAGAGGGGAGAGCATTTGAACAATGAGGGTATCGTGGAGCACAATGTCTCATCCCACGATGAGGAAATGGAGGAAGATGATGACCAGGTGCAGGATACCAAAGAACCCGAGGGACCACAGGCAAGGAAGGTGTCATGAGATACGCGCAAGGAAGGCTTGGGATGCACTAATACAGGCTTATTTCACATGATCCTTACTTATAGATCCTTGCAATGCAATAAAGCTTCAGTGCTCTGCAGCCTTGTTGTCACTTCCTTCATTGGCCTTACCATTTACCTGCACCCAGTAAGACATTGGACTGTGGCATGGGAAATGCATCAACCTCATGTAGTGTGGTCTCACCCATCACACTCTTTGATGGAGCCAGGGTACCCCTCAAGTCCCAGCAACCTGCAAAAAATGGAACAATAACTCTTGCCTTGTCATATTCCACAATTATTGGAGAGCAACAAATTTGAAAGGCAGCATGCTTTAACAAAATATTAGCCTGTAAACCGAGTGCAGTTAGATGCTCTTCTTAAATCTCTTACGTGTGCTTCTACATTGTGCTCCCCCTGCATTGTCAACTGAGGTGGAGGCAGGCTGCTGACCTTGCTTTGGAGGACCTTGGTGGTCATCCTCTGGCTGTCTGAGGCTTGGAGGGCCCCGGCATATTGAGAGCCTCCTACATAAGTACAGGAGCCTCCTCCATCATCTCAGTTACTCGAGGTGCTGGGGTCACTGACAGAAAGGCTAATGAGCCACTGCCCACACCAGGAGTGTCCTGAGCTGAGGCCCAGATCCATTAGGCAGCCGCTTTTTCTCCCTTTCAAGGCACACCTGTACCTCCCTACTCCCTGAGGAGTCTGAAGTCCTGGCGTTGAGTCTAAGTGCCTCACCGCATCTCCCACCCCCTCTTGCCCAGCCATTGCTGCACAAAGCTCATGGAGTTGGCACTGGCATGCAGGTCTGCGCACATCTCTGGCATCAACTGTATGATCTGCTAGATGTGGCACTCCATGAAGGTCACCACTCTCTTGATGGAGGAAGCCAAGTGTGCACTCGCCGGAGACATGGTGGCACTCATGGCTTGGATAGACTTCTCCGTCATCCGTGCCAAGATGCGCATAGTTGCTGAAAGCTCCACTAGATGTTCCCACACCTCACACTGTAGCTCCAGCACCTGCTGCCTTGTTGACAACTGCAGAGGCATGTCATCAACCTGAGGCTCAGCATCGCCCTGGCCTTCCACAGTCCTCCAAGTGCTAGTGGCCTCCGCTGTCACAGTGACCGTCAACTGCTTGGGAGCCTCTATCCTGTGCTCATCAGGTTGTGACCCCAAATCTACTCGCGAGTGGATACCCACTGACGTGAGAGTATCTGCGCTGGTGGAAGATTTGGGGGAATGATGTGACAGTGCGCCCTCTGAGGCTCCCGCCTCCTCAGATGTGGACAGCTGTCCCCCGGTCTCATGTCTTTGATCTGCGTGAGAGAGAATATTAATTAGAGGGTAATGCACATTCCATCATGTCCTTCAGCCTGCTCCTAGTGTGGAGCTCCATGTGACCAGTGCTGGACATATGATTTTTTTTATTCTTTCATGAGATGTGGGCATCACTGGCAAGGTCAGCATTTGTTGTTCCTCCCTAATTGCCCTTGACAACTGAGTAGCTTGCTAGGCCATTTCAGAGGGCAATTAGGAGCCAACCACATTACTGTGGGTTGGGAGTCACATGTCGGCCAGACCAGGTAGAAACAGCAGATTTCCTTCCCTGAAGGATATTAGTGAACCAGATGAGTTTTTACGACAATCGATGATAGTCTCATGGCACCATTATTGAAACTAGCTTCCAATTCCTGATTTATATTAACTGAGTTTAAATTCCACCAGCTGCCATGGTGGGATTTGAACCTGTGTCTCCAGGGCATTAGCCTGGGCCTCTAGATTACTAGTTCAGTGATATTACCTCTAAGTCATCATCGCCCCACTATGCTTCGTGTTCACCAGAGGTTCTCTTGTGCCCAGGACCACTTACTCTCTCATGTCTCCACACCTGTCTCACCATCTGCAATGGAATGGCCCCCTTCTCACGAGCCTTCTCCTCCATTGGGGTCAGGATGGCGAGGTAAAGGCTTGGCCCTTTCTTTGGCATTGTGAGCAGTTTTCTCCTGCAAGTACATAAATGACCATGGTTAGTTGCCCAATAAAGACAAGCAAAATGCCTATGCTGGCGGCAGCCTGTCTGTCCATGATGGTGCCACACGAATGCTTCCTGCATGTGGCCACTCAGCAGTGGCAGTGCAGGAGTCACCTCTGACGCTCTATGATCATTCACCGCGAGGCTGCTATGTCAATGTCAGGCAATGCTGCTGCCTGGCCATTGCCACTAACTGAGTTGGCATTCCCTTTCTACCAAATTCACCCTCACGCATTGCCACATGTAAACCCCTAAGGAAAGCAATGTGTGGTACACTCACCTTGGCAAATCGCATGAGGTCATTAACCCACCTGTGGCACTGCAGCCAGGTTTGAGGGATGACCCCACTGCTACTGACCTCCTTTGCGAACTCCATCCAGGCTTGCTTAAGCTCAGTTGAACCTGGAGGAAGAGGACCTCCCTTCTTTCCTGAGCAGCCTGGAGGAGAACATGCAGGGAGACATCGCTGAACCATAGGGCCACCCAGGATCTTCCTTCTGCCATTCCTTGACAAGTCTTCTTCCTCAGGACTTCCACTGTTGCTTCTTTGTGGGTGGACCAACCTCACTGAGTACTGGCAGCTCTATGTCGCCAGCAATTCCAGAGGTATGACCTCATGCCTCCTCTGCCTCCCGGCAGTTAATTGGCCACCACACAGTAGCAATCTCCAGCCTAGACCCAACACCCAAATGGCAGCAGCTCCCCCTTCCAGTCCTGGCAGTCCTGGCCTTGCTGCAAAATTCAGCCCCAAAGGTGAAAAGCATATATACATGGACTTAGGGCAAGCACAGTAACAGGCTCATTAATGAAGCTTCCTGATGTTGAATACCCTGACAACACTCCATCTATCGGCCCACATATGAAAAATAACTACTTGGGTGAGGTCCCAGAGAACTGCCAGCATGAAAACAAGATTCTGAGGGGTGGAAATGAATGGGAGAAAACTAGGGGGAAAAAATAATATATAAAACCAAAAGACTTGCAGGTTGATAGGTAAATTGGCCATTATAAATTGCCCCTAGTATAGGTAGGTGGTAGGGGAATATAGGGACAGGTGGGGATGTAGTAGGGATATGGGATTAGTGTAGGATTAGTATAAATGGGTGGTTGATGGTCGGCACAGACTCGGTGGGCCGAAGGGCCTGTTTCAGTGCTGTATCTCTAAATAAAATAAATAATAAATAAATAAATAAATAAAACATTGGTTATCCACCTTTCATTTGCAATTATAATCATAAGGGTAAGTTCATCAATCTGACGCTCCCAGCAAGGAGCCATTATCAAAGAGAGCAGATCAGAGGATCAGTGCTACCATATTGTAGTTTTATCTTGAACCAGTGTTTCCTCTGAGCACGGCTCCCAGTGGGAAAGTGGGATTAGTGCATTTACCCTAGGGTGAATTTCATCTATTCAGAATTCAGCAAAATGCTCTTTTTGCTCAGCAGGAAAATAGGACCATTGTGGAAACCATGTGAGGTAACAGCAATTATAACATTTTCCCTCTGCCCATCAGTATAATAGAAGCAGTATCACTAACACGGGGAAGCACATTTAAAGGCTCAGAGATCTTTCAGCTCAGCTCTGAACAGTACTGAGCTCTTATTATCAAACACAATTTGGCAGCCAAATTGTCACTAAAAGAATGAACAAAAATGATTATGAAAAAGATAAAATTATGAAAAAGATTGCAAAATTGCTTTAAGTATGAAGTAATTCAATGTTAATGCATTCATGAAACTGCTGAGGAAACTTCTGTTTAGGCATGAAATGAGGTTTAAGTGTCTTTGTTTATCAAAATGTAATTTGACCATTACTCTGCGGCCAGTAGCATTAATGCTATTGAACAAATGCACCACTTCAATAAAACAAAACAAAAATCATAGATGATTACAGAGTTCAGTACATCAAATCTTTGCCAGAATTTTCCCAACTGAGCCACATAGTATAATCCCATTCCCCTGCTCACTCCCACATGCTTTAACTCTTTTACAAGTAACATTCTAATTACATTTTAAAGGGGTTTATGAACTCAGCTTCAACAATGGTAGTGGCAATTCCTAATTTTATGCAACATCTAAAAATAAATGTTACCCCACTTCCCATTTAATTCTTTTTGTGATTATTTTAAGCATGTACACTCTACTTATTTACTCAAGACATGGGCAAGCCCAACATTTATTGCCCATCTCTAGTTATTCTAAAAACGTGGTAGCGTAACTTCTAATTGAACATCAATTTTATCAGTTTGATTCAACTGGCTTGCTAGGCCACTTCAGAGGACAGTTAAAAGTCAACCATGTTGGCATGGGACTGAAGTCACATATAAGCCAAAGAAGGTAAAGATGGCAGGTCTCCTTTCCTAAAGGCCATAGTGAACCAGTTGAATTGCCATTTTTACTGATCCCAGCTTTTTGTTCCCAAATTTTTAAAAACTGAATGGCAGTTCTCAAATTGCCAAGGTACAAACGTACTCTGGATTATTAATTCAGCCCACTGGATTGCTAATCTTGAACAAAACTGCTACACTAACATTCCCCAGTAATTCTTATACCATCTCACTGACCAGTGGAAACAACCTTATAATAACCCTTCAAAATCTTGAAGATATCTATCAGGACTTTACTCTCTCATCTCTATGAGAAAAACTCTAACTTTAAAGTCTCTCTTCACAACTCTAATTTTCATCCCTGGAAACTACACTGCTTTAAAATACACTTCCAATAAAACAATGGCTGGAATTTTATGCCCCCCAAAAGAGCGGGCTGGTGGCGGAGGTGGCGTAAAATGGAGTGGGAGGCTGGGGGGCTCTTCAGCTCTGCTGAAAATTTACGCAGGGGCGGCAGCGGCGAGAAATGGCCCGCCCACCCCAGGCCAATCATGGCCCTTAAGTGGCCAATTAACTGCCACTTAAGGGCCTTCGCCCACCACCATGGGTATTTCACACTTGGCAGGTGGGCGGCTGAGGCCTCAGAAAGCCCGCCTGATGAAACTAGGTGCTTTCTTGTGGGCTGGAAGGGGGCCCTCCTGATCGGGCACCCTGTGCCCCAGGGAGGGCTGCCCCAAATGGCCCCTATGCACAACATGCCCCCCACCCCCCTAACTGAACACCCCCCCCCCCCCCATGGCTCGCCGGAGCCCAACCGATTGTCCTCGGTGTGGCCCTATAAACTTATCTTTTTTTTGGGGCCATCCTTCATCTTCATCCTGAAGCTGGGTGTTGTCCCAGCAGTGGCCACCGTTCCCGGTGGCGCTATTGGGACTAAGAGCTGCCAGCCCACTGACTGGCCAGCAGCTCCATTATTCGGGACTTCCGCTTCATTGAGGCAGGAAGTTCCGCCCAAGACCAATTAAGAGTCTGGGGAGCGTAAAATCTGGTCTGCATTCCCAGGCCCAGCGGAGGTGGGCTGGTGGACGGGACCCCCACCCACCGTAAAATTCCGGCCAATGTCTCAAGTTGCACACAATACAACAACTTGAATTTATTAAGTGCCTGTAATGTAGTAAAACATCCCAAGGTACTTCACAGGAGTGCAGAGATCTCAGAGAGCTGTAAGGCTGGGGGAGATTACAAAGCTAGGAGGGGTGAGGCCAGGGAGGACTTTAAAAATAAGGATGAGAATTTTAAAATCAAGGCGTTGCTGGACTGGGAGCCAATGTAGGTCAGCGAGCATAGGTACGATAGGTGAATGGGACTTGGTGCAAGTTAGGATACGGGCAGCAGAGTTTTATATGAGCTTAAGTTTATGTATGGTGGAAGATGGAAAGCCAGCCAGGAGAGCATTAGAATAGTCAAGTTAGATGTAACAAAGGAAGGGATGAGGGTTTCCGCAGCAGATGAGTTGAGACAGTGGCAGGGTCTGGCAGTGTTACAGAGGTGGGAGCAAGCAGGCTTGGTAATGGAGCGGATATGTGGTCGGAAGCCCATCTTGCGGTCAAATGTGACACCAAGGTTGTGGACAGTTTGGTTCAGTTTCAGGCAATTACTGGGGACAGGGATGGAGTTGGTGACTTGGGAGCGCAGTTTGTAATGGGGACTGAAGACAATGACCAGGATATTAGCAGGGATGGGTTACATAGGCACAGGGTAGGGGAGCAGAGCTTTGGACAGGAAACCTGGAAGTCCATGTTTCTCTGCAATGCTGTGGAGTTTCAACATGCGCCTTTTGTACTTGACAGGTTCCCAGCCCACAAGTCAGCCTGATTGACACGGTTAGCTTCCAGTTGGGCGGCGTGGCAGACACCAGAGCAAACAACAGCAGCAGGCAGGTCTGATCCATGACCTGGAGAATCCAATCTCAGAGAAGGGGATGGGGCCCAATTCCTGACACTGCGGGGGGGGTGGGAGGGTGCGGGGGATGGTGGTGGTAATCCAAGCCCTGACCCTGGGGATCCTTGTATAGGGGAGTGGACTGATGAGGGGGATGCAGTCCTGCTCCTCCTGGCCCACAAGCAGTGCTGTAAGGGCACTTACCTTCTCCATGAAATTGTCCTCAGTTCCCTTCAGTTGCCAGATTTCCCAAGACCTGGTAAAGGGGAAATCAGAGGCTCCCAGCCTTGTTAAGGTGTTTAAATTGCCAACCCACCTTCTGGGAGTATGTTAGCTGCCAGACCCTTGTTCCGCTTCAGTTAAACCCAGAAGTGGGTGGGTTGGTGTTGGGTTTTAGATTTTTAAAATGTTAACATCTGATCTGGCCCTAACCCATCTGCTATTGGGTGTTAAATTCAGCCTAGTGGCTTCAGTCTTCCCAATATTTAACTGAAAGAAATTTCTGCTCACCCAGTACTGGATGCTGGACAAGCAGTCTGACAATTTAGAGTCAGTGGAGATGTTGAGAGAGGTGGTGGTGAGGCAGAGCTGGGTGTCATCAACATACATGCAGAACCTTATGTCGTGTTTTCGGATGATGTCGCTGAGAGGCAGCGTGTAGATGAAAAATAGGAGGGGGTGGGTCCAAGGATAGTTCCCTGGGGGAATCTAGAGGTAACAGAGTGATTCAAACATGGAGTTGTGGAAAAGGGGCATGGATTTGAGAGGTGACAACAAGTTCAAGCATTTTGGAGAGGAAAGTGAGGTTGGAAATGGAGCAGTAATTTGCAAGGACAGAGGGGCGAAGGGTAGGATTTTTGAGCAGAGAGGTGATGGCCGCTAACATAGGAGTAGGGTGGTCAGCAGTTTGGTGGGAACAGGCTCCAGCGGCCAGGAAACGGGCCCATGGACAGGATCAGCATGTTTAAAAGAAAGTTCTAACTGAATCTGTAGTGGAATACTCCTTTATTGAACAGATCCACTCTTTTGACAGCACTTAAGCCTCATCATCGTTAATGCTTGCTTCTTCACAGAAGATCATTAGTATGTCAATCTGATTTCATAGAATTCATGAACAAAATACTTTTCAGTATGATGATTTCTCAATGATATGTCAATCCAAAAAGCTGTACTGAAATCAGGATACAGGCGCATGGCATCCACTTAATTTTATTTTGATACAGCTAGAGGTGAATTGGAAACTCCCTCCGTCAAGTACCTCATGACCTCTGAATGAGTCCTCAGAGTACATTATCGAAAATCTGGGATCTATAAAGATGCAGTTCTGGAACAATCTTCATCATCTGCAGAGAGGTTCAAAGATTCATGTATTCAGAACATAATAAAAGTATGCAGAATATCTATGCACAAAAGCCTCTAAATACTGTTTCAGATCAATTGTGGCCTTTTTCTTAGCTTACATAACAATTTCTTCTTCTTCTTTGGCCTCCTTGGCTTGACAGACAATGGGTAAGCGCCTGGAGGTGGTCAATGGTTTGTGAAGCAGTGCCTGGAGTGGCTATAAAGGCCAATTCTAGAGTGACAGACTCTTCCACAGGTGCTGCAGATAAAATTGCTTGTCGGGGCTGTTACACAGTTGGCTCTCTCCTTGCGCTTCTGCTAAGTCTCTTCGACTTGCCAACACCTAAGTCTCTTCGACTCGCCACTCTTTAGCGCCGCCTTTATGGCTGTCCGCCAACTCTGGCGATCACTGGCAACTGACTCCCATGACTTGTGGTCAATGTCACAGGACTTCATGTCGCATTTGCAGACGTCTTTAAAGCGGAGACATGGATGTCCGGTGAGTCTGACACCAGTGGCGAGTTCGCTGTACAATGTGTCCTGCCATCTTCCATGCGGCTCACATGGTCAAGCCATCTCAAGCGGCGCTGGCTCAGTAGGCTGTATATGCTGGGGATGTTGGCCGCTTCGAGGACTTCTGCGTTGGAGATACGGTCCTGCCACTTGATGCCAAGGATTGTCCAGAGGCAGCGAAAATGGAATGAATTGAGACGTCGCTCTTGGCTGACATACGTTGTCCAGGCTTTGCTGCCATAGAGCAAGGTACTGAGGACACAGGCTTGATACACTCGGACTTTTGTGTTCCGTGTCAGTGCGCCATTTTCCCACACTCTCTTGGCCAGTCTGGACAAAGCAGCGGACATCTTTCCCATGCACTTGTTGATTTCTGCATCGAGAGACAGGTTACTGGTGATAGTTGAGCCTAGGTAGGTGAACTCTTGAACCACTTCCAGAGCGTGGTCGCCGATATTGATGAATGGAGCATTTCTGACGTCCTGTCCCATGATGTTCGTTTTCTTGAGGCTGTTGGTTAGGCCAAATTCGTTGCAGGCAGCCGCAGTCCTGCCGATGAGTCTCTGCAGACACTCTTCTGTGTGGGATGTTAATGCAGTATCATCAGCAAAGAGGAGTTCCCTGATGAAGACTTTCCGTACTTTGGTCTTCGCCCTTAGACGGGCAAGGTTGAACAACCTGCCATCTGATCTTGAGTGGAGGAAAATTCTTTCTTCTGAAGACACAATGCTACATAACAATTACTGCACTCCAAAAGCAATTCCTTGTGTGAAGTGGTTTATGATACTTCATCATGCAAGGAATTCTTTTATCTGAACCAGCTAAGTGTGCAGGTGGATCGCACCTCCCACGCCTGCATGATAGTTTGGTAGAGCAGATTGTTTACCTGTTGTAAGACCTGCCCAATTTTCATCCTATTGAAATCAATAAGATGATAATCAGATGGTTTCTACAAAACGTAGGTGATCTGCTTGACCTGATTACTGCCCGGTTAGTGAAGATAAAGATTATGCACATAAACTTTACAATACATGAGATAACACAACGCACTGTAACTTGCCAGTACTCAAACTATCTACTCTAATACTATTTCCCTGCCGGACCCTTATTATCCTTTCTTTTCAATACTTATCTAATTCCATTTCAAATGATAATATAGTTTCTGCCTTAACAGCAGCTTGTTCTCCTACATTTCTTGTTCCATGTTCCAATAACTATATGCGAACCTTCTTTTAATTCCTCCCTTTATTCTTCTAGTTATAATCCTGAGTTCACGTGAATCAGTGTAAATGATCTTTCACAATATTAACTCCTAATATTTTTCATTATTTTGCAAGCCTCAATTGAATTCCCGTTAACCTTCTCTGTTCCAGTGAGAAAAGCCTCCATTCTTTGAGCCCTCTTCATTACTTTACAACTCATTCTCAAAATCATTCTCTTGGATCTACACTTCCATGGCTGTAATGTCCTTCCTAAAATGGGGTGCCCAGAATTAGATGCCGTACTCAAATGTAGCCTGACCAATGTCTAGTACAAATTTAACACATTTTCTTTGCTTTATATTTAATCTCTTTACGATGAAACCCAGAGTCTCATTTGCCTTTTTAAGGCATTCAATGCTGCAGTGTTGTGGTGTTTTGAAATTGCAATTCCATTGTGTATTATGTACTCTAGAGGCTGCTGAAGAACACAAATGCTCGCAAAGTGAAAGTAAAACAGAATAAATGAAGAAGCCTTTATGTTCAGC
This sequence comes from Heterodontus francisci, assembly GCF_036365525.1. Taxonomy (NCBI): domain Eukaryota; kingdom Metazoa; phylum Chordata; class Chondrichthyes; order Heterodontiformes; family Heterodontidae; genus Heterodontus; species Heterodontus francisci. The sequence continues at coordinate 49,507,808 of NC_090389.1, forward strand.
TGCTGCAGTCTTTGTCTCTCTGTGTCTTTGCCTCATATCCTATACCAAACTCAGCTAAACCTCACTCCAGTCCTGAGGACATCACAAAGGCGACTTGTAAACAGAAAAAGGATGAAAAAAAATGGAAACATTGCTGTCAGGTATGAAAATTTTGGAAGCTTTTATTTAATTTTACAGACAGCAATTAACTTGCAGACTGTGTTAGAGTGCCACACAGGAAGCTTGTACAGTATATACTCACACACTAACCTCTCCAAAATAACTATCCAATCAAAAAAAAGTATCTAATCTCAGATCACAGCAGAGACGTTTCCTCTAAAAGGAATGCGATCCAGTGTTGCTGATCAATATGGTGTTGTCTATGCCCAATCTACCACCTTTTGATGTGCATTCGGAGCCATCATCCGCATCCCCAGGTTGACAAAAGTGGCTGCGATGTTTCAAAGGTGCGATGTCAGGTTTCGCAATCATGGACGACACAAAAGTAAAGGCCTTACTTCTACACTATGGAGGTGAAGAATTAGAAGATATCTTTGAGACACTTACGATTGAGCAAAATGACAGCAACTCACCAAAAATTGCACTGACAACCTACTTTACACCAAAGAAAAATATATATGAAACCATTGTCTTCCGACGCACTAAGCAAGAAGCGAACGAGACAATTGACCAATATTACACACTTTTGAGGCAATTAGCAGCCAAACGTGACTTCGGTGATGCTGAACATGTTGAACGGGAAGTCAAAACACAAATTATCGAAGGTTGTCTCTCCAGTCAACTATGCCAAAAAGCACTCAAGAAAGACAGAAAACTGTCAGAACTGTTGGAGTTAGCAAGAACACTGTCACTCTCAGAATTCAGACCTACTGAAGTTGAGGGTGATAACAGAACTACCACACTCCAAGTTCAACTCCTGTGAACAATTTTTAGCGCTCACTTGCCAGGAAATCACTTGCAAAGCAACAACATGTCTCACAAACAGGGCTGCAATTTATCCAAAGAATGTTTCCACTGTGGCAATGCTTACCCACACCAGATACCGCTACTGGTAAACAGTGCAAAGCTTGTGGAAATCCCAACCACTTTGCTTATCAGCAAAACCAACTACTAAGGCCAATACCAAGAGAAGGAAGCCATATATGTGTAACACAGCAAAAAGGTGAGAGAATGTTGCTAACGTAGAGGCAGATGACCCTGAACATACTTTTGTCCTTTCTCTCAGACACAGCAAACAGCCACATGTGACTGTGACTATTGGCTGCTCAGATATAGATGCTCTCATAGACACGGGAGCATCCGTCAGTGTCATGGGAGACAAAACATTTAACAAACTTCAGGATTGCTCCATTCTCTGCAAACCAGGGAATATGAAAATTTTCCCTTACAACAGTAACAAACCACTGAAAATTAATGGAACTTTTGAAACACCAGTTTCACTCAAAGGCACTAAAATGAAAGCTGTATTATATGTCATATCTGGAGAATGGAACACGCTTATCAATTTACACACAGCAACATATCTGCACATCATTACTGTCACATGCACGTGTCCTTCGCATAACCAAAACACTCTTGAACTGTATGCTGATGGCTTCACTGGTATCAGCAAGCTGAAAGGTTTTACATGCAAGCTGCATTGCGACCCTAATGTACCCCAAGTTGCGCATCAACAGCGACAAATACCATTTCGTGTCAAGAAACAGACTGAGAAGAAACTTCAACACCTACTTGACCTTGATATTATTGAGAAAGTTGGGGATGAGCCTACCCCTTGGTTCTCACCCATACAAGTCATCAAGAAACCCAAGAGCAAGAACCAGATTAGAATCTGTGTTGATATGCAATCACCAAACCAAGCCATACAACAAGAAAGACACTTGACACTGACAATTGATATCACAGAGAAAGTGAATGGTTCTGAACACTTCGCTAAACATGACCTCAATGCAGGCTACCATCAAATCGAGCTTGCAGAAGAATCGAGATATCTTACTGTATTCTCTACTCGCACCAGACTTTTCCGATACAAGAGCTCAACTTTGGAGTTAGCTCAGCAGCTGAGGTATTTCAGCAATTGATTCAGTCTGCACTTCAAGGACTTGAAGGCACACTGAACATCAGTGATGAAAATCTCATCTACGGTCACCCCGAAAGTGAACTCAGGACATGCCTACATGCATGCCTACAACATCTCAGAGAATGTAACCACCTTGAACAAAGACAAGTTCTTGTTCAAAGAAAGCAGAATTGAATTCTTTGATCATGTGTTCAGTGATGAAGGAGTATCACCAGATCCATGGAAAGTTGAAGCCATTGCAAATACTGCAGATCCTATAAATGTGCAAAAATCCAGAGACTGCTAGGACTCGTCACGTACTCTAGTCATTCCATTCCTGACCTCGCTACACTATCAGCCCCCCTATGGGATCTGACAAAAGAGACCACCAAGTGGGAATGGACTAAATCAAACCAACAGGCAGCACATGAGATCAAACGATGTTTGTCAACAAGTTGCACAAATGCCTATTTCGACCCTGGGTAAACCACCCAGCTAGTCGTGGATGCAAACCCAGTTGGTTTAGGTGCAGTTCTCGTACAGAAGACAAGACAGGTAACCCATCAATCATTGTGATGGCAAGCAGATCATTAATGCCCGTAGAGCAACATTATTCACAAACACATGGGGTATCTTACACTTTCATCTCTACTGATATGGAAGCAAGTTTAAAGTAGTAACCGGTCATAGACCACTAATGAGCTTGTTCAACAATCTACATAGCAAACCACCCATTTGATTAGAACGTTGGATATTCAAACTACAAGAGTACGAGTTCCATGTTGAGCAACAGCCAGGCAGGTTTAACCCAGCGGACTACCTTTCGAGACATCTGTTGCCAATAGTTGGTCCTACTAGTCGTGAGGAAAAGGTTGCTGAACAACACCTTAACAAGGTAAGCATAAATGCGGTGCCAAAGTCGCTAAAACTAGCCGACATCAAAGCACCAACAAAACAAGATGAGGCTTTGCAACTATGTATGGAGGCTATGGAATCCCGAAACTGGAAAGACGTGATCGAGAAAGTGTCTACAAACAAAATCACTCACGCACTACAAGGTCTTCACAATGTGCAAATTGAGCTAACCATTACAACCACATCTGATCTTGTATTTCACAACAACTGTATTGTCATTCCACATCCATTGAGGGAACATGTTATCGATATAACACATGAAAGACACCAGGGAATTGTCAAAACCAAACAATTACTTAGGGAAAAGGTAGGGTTCCCAGGAATTGACCAGACGGTAGAGCACAAAATCAGTCAGTGGTTGCCATTTCAAGCAACCACAATGTCAAATATTCATGATCCTCTCAAGATATCCAAACTACCTCCAGGACCATGGATTGATGTCAGTGTTGATTTCACAGATTTGCCCACAGGTGAATACCTACTTTCTGTCACTGACGACGACAGCAGATTCCCAATCGTGGAATTAATTATGTCAACTTCAACAAAAGCAATTACCCCAAAGCTTGACCAGATCTTCACTTTGTTTGGAATCCCTCTAACAGTAAAAAATGATAATGGACCCCCATTCAACAGCGATAAGTTCAGTAAATTCGCCAACTACCTAGGGTTCACTCATAGGAAAATCACACCACGTTGGCCGAGAGCTAATGGTAAAGTTGAGAGATTTATGTAAACCTTGAAAAAAGTGAGATATACAGCTGCAGCTGAGAACAAATCATGGAAGCAAGAGTTATAACACTTTCTTCGTGATTACAGAGTCACACCTCACTCAACTACTGGAAAAGCTCCAGCTACACTCATCTTTGCACATTTCACATGCACACATGTCTACCTGAGCTACCCTACAGAACTGATGATCAACGTGTATGCGAACGCGATCGAGAACAGAAGGATCGAATGAAAGTAAATGCAAAGCGAAATATGAAACTTAGAGCTACACCAGGAGATAAAGTACTTGTGAAATGTGATGGTCATGTTGGAAAGCAAACAACCCCCTGTGGCATCCAACCATTTGTTGTGACCAACACAAAAGGATCAATGATCACTGCTAAGCATGATTCACAAATCATCACTTCATTCTTCATTCTTCAAAGCACTGAAAACACCACTCGCAGGCATCAAATCTGATTCTGACATTGACAACTCAGATGAAGAACTTGAGTCAAATAAGATTACATCTGATATCAGATGATATCCTACTAGTGAGAGAAAAGGCCCACGATACTTAAGTGGCAATCTTACAAAATGAACTATTTATGTTTAAATTTATCATTTGCATATTTAGAAACAAACCATTGAAGCATGCTGGGCTGGATTTTAAGAGCCCACTGCTGATCTCGGCAACGAGCTCAAAAAACGGCAGCCCGCGCGTCAGAGAGCTGCCACGATCTCCCGCACGGCGGCTCATTTAAATAGCCAGAGTGGGCCGAACCACCCCCCCACCCCGCCCCCAATCACATGGAGGGACAGACATTGCTGGCAATGGCATCAACTGCCTATGTGCAGGTGCTGGCGCCCTTTTTAAAGGGCAGACAGCCCTGCTGGCATATTTAAATTTTTAAAGATACAACCCTCCAAAATTTATCAAATAGATTTCTAATGCCCCTCTCCCACCACCCAATAACAACTACTTTAACTATTTTACCTTTCCCACCCAAACACATACCTTTTACATCTGGCCTTCATCCCCTCCAGACTCCACACAGTTTAAAGTTCACCCCTTACCACCATCCCCTACACCCATTACGTTTATTTGATCCTGCTCCCCACCTCACCGCACTGAAAATCTTAACTCCTGCCCCCTCCTCACTAGCGTCACACCGGCTCTCCCCAGATGGGGAATTGAAGATGTGGGAGTGCCAGCCGCCACAGGATTGTAGTGGGCCAGGAAGATTAATGGTAAGTTTATTTAAATTTGTTCATCCCATTCATTTAAGTATTGTAATTCAGTTTCTATTGCCCAGCGGCAAAGGGGCCTTGCCGCCTCCGGGAGGATTGGGCTGGGCCCTCCCAACATGGCCTCCTTGGTGGGCCTCTGCCGGAACAATCTTCCGCCACCCCCACCACCCCTCCCCCGCCATGGAGCCAGACGTCGTGGGCTTGGTAAAATCCAACCTGCTGTGTCTCTCATTTACTAAGAAGGGGAGGGATGTAGAATTGTTGTGTTTTGAAATTGCAATTGCATTGTGCATTGTGTACTCTAGAGGCTGCTATAGAGCACATGTGCTACCAAAGTGAAAGTAAAACAAACAGAATAAATGAAGAAGCCTTTATGTTCAGCTGCTGCAGTCTTTATCTCTCTGTCTTTGCCTCATACCAAACTTGGCTAAACCTCACTCCAATCCAGAGGACATCACAACTGCCACCTTCAAATAATCTATGAATCTGCACCCTTGATGTTTCTGCTTCTCCACTTAATTAACAGGCTTACTTTATTTTACAGTTCTTTTTCCCCAAAGTGCACTAATTCATATTCCTTTGCCACTTATTTTCCCCCTCCACTAATCTGGCTATGTCCTCTGCAATGTCTTGGATTATTCTTCATCATCTGATAGCATCAACAAACCTCAATATCATTCTTTATGACAATAAGGAAGGAAATAAAAACCGCAAAACCGAGACAGCTATTCCTAAATAGGAACAACTTGCATCTCTGGTTAACGATTCGTACCAGCATTGGATTAATATACACACCTTGCATGCGTCACCTATAAATCCAACTTCCATAAACTGAGTAATATGTTCAGCTCCAGTTGGAATATCGTGTTCACACAGGCTTTGGACAAGGTACAGAAGAGATTTACTAGAATGGTTACATGGATAAGGGATTCCAGATAGACTGGAAAGGCTGGGTTGGTCGCCAAAGAGCAGAGAAGGCTAAGGGATTCGACAGAAGATTTAAAAATCATGAAGGGTTTAGATAGAGTAAGGTCTGATGAGAGACATTGACCTGAAACATTAACTCTGTCTTCAAAGATGCTGCCAGACCTGCTGAGTGTTTCCAGCATTTTCTGTTTTTACTATAAATAAAGAGAAACTGTTTTGAGTGGATGAAGGGTCAATAACTAGGGAGCACAAACTTAAGACAGAAGAACCAGAGAAGAAATGAGGAAACTCTTTTTTACGCAATGAGTGGTTAGGATTTGGAACACATTGCCTGATACGGTGCTGGTTTTCAAAAGGGAATTGGATAAATACTTGAAAAAAGAAAAGCATTGCAGGGATGTGGGGTAAGTGCATGAGAGTGGAAATAACTGGATTGCTCTTTGAAAGAGTCAACGAAGATTCAATTGGCCAAACAGGTTCCTTCTGTGCTGTACTATTCAATGACTATGATTCTATGTGCAAATAAGCAGTATTTGGAAACTTTGGAGGGAGTTCTCCCAGGTTGTTGAGGCAAGTGTGGAGGTGGGGGGTGCAGGAAAATGGGTAAAAATGACATTCAGGCCGTGTTATGGTCAAGTGAGGAGGGATCGAAGGGCTTCCCTCTCTTTCTCTCTCCTTGTTTGACCACAATAGGTTTAATTCTTTCTTAAAGTGGATGTACTGGCCAATTCAGTTGGTGTTTGATTGGTTCTTGTTATGATCATAGCAAGTAAGTAATCGTCAGGTTTTTTTCAGTTAACAAAGAAAGAGGTTAACTTTATTGTACCTAAGCCGAACTAATAAAAGAATAAACAACACCAACTTACACTCTCACACACACTCTAGAGATTTACACACACAAATAGGTTACAGAGTGGGGAAAGGTAGATTGGTTGAGTTAGAGTTCATAAAAAAGGTGTACAGTCTCTGGAGTTTGGTGATTCGGCTGGCTTCTAGCTGAATTCAGTGGTCCTGAGGCTTTTAGTTTGAACAGATAGATGATTGGTTTGGTGAGTCTCTTGGCTATAGCAATGCAGATGATTTCCTCCAAGGGGGTTTGTGATTGTAGCCGGAGTTTGCAAAGGTAGTCAGTCAACAAGCAGGATTCGAAAGCTTTCTATCTGGACTAGGGACAGAGAGAAGGATCCCCATTTTAGAGGCCTGTTACCCGATTCGAACCCGATGGGACCCGACGACATGTGTCAGATTCGGGTTTGGGTCAGGCCCATCTTCCGGGGCCGGCTTTAGGGCTTGGGTCAGGGCGGGCTGAGTCCAGGTCGAGTCGGGTCGGGTCGGGCCGGACACACAAGTTAAGTGCTCTGCTGGTAAATATTGGTATTAAAAAAACTTACCTGAGCTGGAAGTCCAGGACAAAACTGAATCTGCGCAGTGAGCGACTGACGTCACTATGACATCATCGTGCATACACTGCAGCTTCCAGCAGGTTCAGTGTCAGGAAGGTAAGTAAAGGGATGTTCGGGTTGAGTCGAGTAGTGGCGGGTTCAGGTCGGGTTGGGCTCGGGGCAAAATTGGAGGGACTCGGGCTGGTTCGGCCTTGGGTCCGCTATAGTTCATTTGGGTTCATGTTGGGTTCTTTTTCCCGACCTAAAGCAGGCCTCTACTCCACTTAGGATCTGCTCATGTCGGAGTCCAGTCACTTCTCCTCTGCTGCAGAGAAAACACTAGCTTAAAACCAAAGATGGTGGGGGGGGGGGGGGCGGAGGGAGGGAGCTTGTCACATGACAGTCAGTCATTCAAACATAGTAGTTAGCAGTATTTCTTCTTCCTGCTGAGAGAACAGGTAGTTCCTTTAAACATCCTGGGTCTTGGTTCTTGCTAGGGACTTAGTAGACATTTCATCTCTCTCCTCACAAGCATTGCAGTGTAGGATACAGTGCTACAAATTAGATGATCATCTTAAGCTGAAAGGATGACTTTGCTGGCAGCTTGTCTTTTAAAAATGTCTTTTACAAAAAATATAAATTCAGATCTCCAGTCAGTGGATGAAAGAAAATTATCACTCAACCAAACACATTGGCGTAACAGCCAGTATCCCCCCGTATTTCCACCTCCCTCTGATTTCCCAGGGTTTCCAGTGAGGTCAGGAATTCCCATTGGTGAAATGTGCAGCCAATTAAGACAATTAAAACCAATAAAGACCATTTTACCGGTGCAATTGCTCTTTCCCAACAGCACTCGGGCCGCATGCTGTGTCTACAACACAGCAAGGTAAGGAAGGCAAGTGCACAGTGGGCAATCATTGGGGGCTCAACCCACCATCATTGCAACAGTATAAAGGAGGAAATCGGCATTCAATGCGATAGCCATAGTGTAAGGCTAGTGCTGATGGGAGAAACTCCTCGAAGCAAGTGCTTTGGATAGTTTGCAGCAAGAGGAACTTGGTTTCATTCCATTGACTCCAGTTGGAGAAATAAACAAAAACAAGAAATGCTGGAATCACTCAGCAGGTCTGGCAGCATCTGTGGAAAGAGAAGCAGAGTTAACGTTTCGGGTCAGCGACCCTTCTTCGGAACTGACAAATATTAGAAAAGTCACAGATTATAAACAAGTGAGGTGGGGGTTGGGCAAGTGATAACAAAGGAGAAGGTGCAGATTGGACCAGGCCACATAGCTGACCAAAAGGTCACGGAGCAAAGGCAAACAATATGTTAATGGTGTGTTGAAAGACAAAGCATTAGTATAGATTAGGTGTGAATATACTGAATATTGAACAGCAGCAAGTGCAAACCTGAAGAAAAACAACCTGAAAAAAACAGTGGGTAAGCAAACTGAACAAACTAAGATGAAATGAAATAAATGCAAAAAAAGATTGTAAAAAATGTAAAAAGGAATGTCAAAAAAAAGGAAGAAAAAATAACTAAAAATGACTAAAAATGAAAGTAAAGTGGGGGGCTGTCATGCTCTGAAATTATTGAACTCAATGTTCAGTCCGGCAGGCTGTAGTGTGCCTAATCGGTAGATGAGATGCTGTTCCTCGAGCTTGCGTTGATGTTCGCTGGAACACTGCAGCAATCCCAGGACAGAGATGTGAGCATGAGAGCAGGGGGGAGTGTTGAAATGGCAAGCAACCGGAAGCTCAGGGTCCTGCTTGCGGACTGAGCGGAGATGTTCCGCATCTCTGTCCTGGGATTGCTGCAGTGTTCCATCGATCTGGTCGGGGGGTAATGACTGCCGTTCCTCCGGCCTGGGTATTCTGCTGCGGGGAGGTAACTTCACCATCTCCGAAGTTAAGGAGGTGGTGGGCGGCCGCCTCCTCATAGCAGACGTGATGTACAACAACGCTCCGCTCCGGTTGATCAACGTGTACGCCCGGTACAACGCAGCGAGCGGCTGACCGTCTTCCAGCAGCTCCCACTGCTGCTGGCGACGTCCAGGCCGGTCATCCTAGGCGGTGACTTCAACTGCATCATCGATGCGGCTGGACGATCCGGCAGTGACGACAGCAAACTGGACGCTACGTCCAGATTCCTAATAGAAACAGTTAAGGATGCCAAACTGCACGACGTCTTCAGCAAACCTGCAGACGGAGCGCAGCGCAGATACACATGGTCAAGATCGGACGGGATTGACTTCCTGTTTGTGTCCCGTGCTGTCACGGTCGGATCCACCGACGTCAAGCCGGTGTTCTTCTCCGACCACTGCCTCTTACTGGCCGACTGTCACTTACAGGACGACCAGCGGGTTGGCAGAGGGACGTGGAAGCTCAATGCGACACTGCTGACCCCAGAGAACATTGAGGAACTCAAAAGGGATTACAATGGTTGGAGGACCGTGAAACCCCTCTTTGAGTCTCCAGTTCACTGGTGGGAAGCGATTAAGGAGAACATCAAGAGGTTCTTCATCCACAAAGGTGTTTAGAAGGCGAGAGAGAGACAGAGGGAACTGTCCCGACTCCAGAAAATTATGCAAAATCTACTCCGGTTGCAGTCAATGGGGGTCGAGGTCAAGGAGGACCTCCAAGAGGTGAAGAGCCAGCAGGCCTCGCTCTTTGCCAAGGAGGCCTCCAAGATCATCTTCAGGTCCAGAGTCCGCTCCATCGAGCAGGATGAGACGTGCTCGCGTTACTTCTTCCAAAAGGTACACAGAGAGAGCTCTGTTATCAGCAGCCTGAAGGAAGAAGATGGCTCGGTAACGTCTTCGCAGTCCGACATACTAAGGATCAGCAAATCCTTTTATGCTGGGCTGTATGACGCGAAGCCCACAGACAGCAGAGCCTCCCAGTCCTTCCTGTCATCTATCACAGAGGTCTTAGATGACAGCAGGAGGGAGAGACTGGACAAGCCGCTAATTCTGGACGAGCTGACAAAGGCCGTCGAGTCTTTCGAGACGAGTAAAACTCCCGGGAGCGACGGCTTACCGGTCGAGTTGTACTCGGCCCTGTGGGACTGGGTCGGCCCGGACCTGCTGGAAGTATACGAGAGTATGCTCCTGGCCGGCAGCATGTCAGAATCCATGAGAAAAGGCATCATCACCCTCACTTACAAGCAGAAGGGGGAGAGGGCAGAAATCAGAAATTGGTGGCCCATCTCACTGCTTAATGTTGATTACAAGATTCTGTCCAAAGTCATAGCCAGTCGAGTCAAGTCTGCTCTGGAGTTGGTGATTCACCCCGATCAGACCTGGACTGTACCCGGCAGGAAGATCTCTGATAGTCTCGCGCTACTCAGGGATACGATTGCCTACGTACGGGACAGGAGGGTGGACACCTGCCTCATCAGCCTGGACCAGGAGAAGGCTTTTGACAGGATATCGCACACCTACATGATGGACGTGCTTTCCAAAATGGGGTTTGGGGAGGGAATCTGCAATTGGATCCAACTGCTCTACACAAACATCAGTAGCGCAGTCTCAATCAACGGGTGGGAATCTGAAAGTTTCCCGATCAAATCTGGAGTCAGACAGGGCTGCCCTCTGTCCCCGGTCTTGTTTGTTTGCTGTATTGAACCCTTTGCTGAGTCTATTAGGAAGGATGCGAGCATAAGAGGGGTGACAATCCCAGGCAGCGGAGGCACTCAGGTCAAAACCTCCCTGTACATGGATGACGTCGCCGTTTTCTGCTCGGATCCGCTGTCCGTGCGCAGACTGATGAGCATCTGCGACCAGTTCAAACTGGCCTCGGGAGCCAAATTTAACCACGGCAAGAGCGAGGCCATGTTCTTTGGCAACTGGGCTGACCGATCCTTTGTCCCCTTCACCGTCAGGTCAGATTACCTGAAGGTGCTGGGGATATGGTTCGGAAGGGCCGGGGCGTGCACCAAAACATGGGAGGAGCGAGTAGCCAAGGTACGACAAAAGTTGGGCATGTGGGGGCAGCGATCTCTCTCCATTGTGGGTAAGAACCTGGTCATCAGGTGCGAGGCGCTCACGTTGTTGCTCTACGTGGCGCAGGTCTGGCCCATACCCCACTCCTGCGCCGTGGCAGTCACCCGAGCCATTTTCCGCTTCGTCTGGGGATCTAAAATGGACCGGGTCCGGAGGGACACGATGTTCAAATCTCTGGACAAGGGTGGGAAAAATGTACCCAACGCGGCCCTCATCCTGATGACCACCTTCGTGTGCGGCTGCATCAAGCTGTGTGTAGACCCCCAGTACGCAAACTCCAAGTGTCACTACGTGCTGAGGTTCTATCTGTCCCCGGTGTTGCGAAGGATGGGCCTGGTCACATTGCCGCAGAACGCTCCATGCAGTTGGGACGTGCCGTACCACCTATCCTTCGTGGAGCAGTTTCTGCGGGAAAACACCTTTGACCACCGGTCCATCAGGCAGTGGTCTGCACGGAATGTCCTCAAGGCCCTACGGGAAAAGGAAACGGTGGATCCTGTCGGATGGTTCCCCGAGCAGACCGTCAAAGTCATTTGGCGGAATGCCTCATCACCAGAACTTTCAAACACGCACCAAGACGTAGCTTGGCTGGTGGTGAGAAGGGCCCTCCCCGTCAGATCCTTCATGCACACCCGAAGTCTCGCCCCCTCCGCACAGTGCCCCCGCGTTGGCTGTGGTGGGGAAGAGACGGCCGCCCACCTCCTCCTGGAATGTGCCTTTGCAAAGCAGGTGTGGAAAGAGATGCAGTGGTTTTTGTCAAGGTTCATCCCAAGCAGCTCTGTAACACAGGAGTCTGTGCTCTACGGGCTGTTCCCAGGGACGCACACCGAGACAAACATCAACTGCTGCTGGAGGACTATCAATTCGGTGAAAGACGCCCTTTGGTCTGCCCGAAACCTGCTGGTCTTCCAGCGCAAAGAGTTGTCCACCACCGAATGTTGCTGACTGGCACATTCCAAGGTCCAGGACTACGTGCTGAGGGACGCACTAAAGCTTGGGGCAGCCGCAGCAAAGGCTCAATGGGGAAAGACCACAGTGTAAGGTTCCCCCACCAAGCTGGACTGAGGGGCTGGATCCAATGGAAACCCCTCGAACTGTATCGTTAATATTCTCAATTGCTGTAAATGTAAAACTGTAATTGACATGACAATTGTGAAACGGAAGGGTTGGGAAGAAACTCATGACAGTATTGAAGGAAACTGATCTCCCTTGCAATGTTTGTATTTTTTGGTGCTGTTTGGAAACTGTTTGGCAATGTAATTTTTACAGATTTTTATGAATAAAGTATATTTTGGAAATAAATAAAAAAAATAGCTTCCACCATGACCTAAAGTGCCACGTCCATGGATTGTGGGGCTGCCCTTCCCCATCTGGCATGCATCTTCCTCCTCCTTTTCCTTCTTCAAATTTGATATTCACAATGCTCAGTTCTGCCACAGTGCTAGCTGCTGGTGTCCTTTTAAAATTATCAGCCCTCATTCGGGCTTCTGACTGCTCCGCCCGCCTGCTGCACCTAATTGGACAGCAATCCCGGAGGCACCCTCTACATTGGCTGGCTCCCGCAAAACTCATCCGGAAGGCCTGCTTCTAGCAGGGTTGGGCTGCCGACCCAGATATGGTCCCAACGCTCCTTCAAAAACTAAGTCAAATCATACCGTGAATACCAGTAATTTGTTTAAGTATGCACAACAATGGGAAATATCAAAAGGAATATCAACTTGACAATCTGGATTTGAAACATATTTGTTGTCAAAAATAGGCACTTTGTCACTACAATTTGATGGAGAAGGAGAAGTGCCACAGGATGGAGAAAAGAGGAGTCAAACAGGATTTCAGGAGGATCAACCCCAGCAGGTATTCCCCCTCACCCCACCATACAATATGCAAGTAGAATATGATGAAGCAAAGTATATAAAAGGGCACCTCATCAAAGAAGCAATTGGGCAGCTCTGCTGCCTACTGCATGAAGACCCTTTAGCTGTTTGCATCTGCCTGTAATGCTACCGCTGATTGTGAAAGTGACCGCCACATTTAAATTTTATGCTCAGACTCATTTCAGTCAGTCAACTTCAAGCTCTGTATTATCAACCAGGCTGCAGTATGGGTATACATTTGCAGGTAACTGATATACTGTACAGGAGAGGTGGGGAATTAATCACCTTTGGTACTGCAGCAAGGCTGGTATTAACTTCATTTTAATATTAGTTTTTGTCAGGATGCCCTCCAAGGCAGGCTAGATTTTCTATGTCCTCGCTTGCACCAAAGTACCTGCTCCATTACCATCTAAGATTGGAAAATTTCCATCTGCCATCAGAAAGGAAAACAGATAAATAAGGAAAGTCAAGAGATGGTAAAAATTCACTTCCATAACATTACTGTGTCTTTTAAATGAACTGCTTTATAGTAACCACTGCCTAACAACCTTGTATCTCCAATTCACATGAGTGTAATTAAGAATCAGAATCCTGCACACCAGATCATTGGGAAATGGCAGGGCAGTCTTTCCCACTCCTCACTCATGGTGAAGTACTTGACATGCTGTGAGAATGGATTGAAACATACAAATGTGCTCCCTGTAATGTTCCATCCATTAAATAAAAGGTACCTTGCTGCAAGTGAGGACTTCCACACACCAAATTAATATCAAAACAAAATTCCTACCTGTTTTATTGGGTGTTTCCTGTGCATGTTTTTCCCTGCCCTAAAATTACATGTGATTCAAAGTGGGTGGAGGTGTGGCTCAACAGATCTCTGTCCCAGTTTCCAATTAATTCCATCTTATATACTGTCCTGCAAACCCCCACATGCCAAGAATGAGGCATATTAATTTTTCATCTGAACATTGATTTTAAACTGTCGCTGGAGTGAAGAAATTACTTGTTTGAAGATCACCAGACACTGGGCTGGAAGGACGTTTGCATACTAAGAGATGCAGCTTGTGGAGACAAAGGACGATTCCCTGCTCCAATTAACCCAAATGGATTTTGATCACCAGCCATTGAAGGTGTAAGGAAATGTATTCCAGGGCCTGCTAAAATGACACAATCCACAAAGCCAGGACTGGTTAAACCAGCTGGTCACATGACTAATTGGCTGGTCCACGTTTTTTGAACTAGCCACAGAACAGCTTGAATTCAGAAGGCAGTGTGCAACTGAAACTGGAACAAAGAAGCCTCTCTCTCTCTCTCTCTCTCGCTTTCTCCCTGGACCCACGGAAGACACGTAAACCTCAAGAGAGAAAAGACTCCTACGTTGGAACAAGTTGAAGCGTGAACTGGGCCCCAATGAATTGCAAGACTTACCAGCAACCAAAGACTCCACATTGAACCTAAAGGACTGTAACTACCAGATTATAAAAGCAAAATACTGCAGATGCTGGAAATCTGAAATAAAAACAAGAAATGCTGGAAATACTCAGCAGGTCTGGCAGCATCTGTGAAGAGAGAAGCAGAGTTAACGTTTCAGGTCAATGACCCTTCTTCAGAACCAGATATTGCCTCAAACTTTTCCCCTTTATTCCTTCTACTTTTTCTGTCTCTATCTGCATCTGTGTTTAGCGCGTATGCATGCTAGAATGGTTGCGTCGCATATTCGTAGTCGTTAACCGGATTAGAGTTTAAGATTAATAAACTTCGACCTTTCTTGTTTAAATCTAAGGAAACCTGTTTGATTTCTTTGCCTTACAATTGGAGCAGTGAACAAGGATTCACTAAGGGGGAGCTAAAAACAGTGTTTTAAAATTAAACCCTGTTATGGTTAAACCAGGCAAAGGCTGAGAGGGAACCCCTAGACCCCTTCTCACCTGGTCGTTACACTCACAAACTAGGCAGACCTGATTGAAAAATCCAGGCTGACCTGTCTTCAATTAGCCTCATATCCCTCATAAGCAAAGCTAATGGTGCTCGGAAGTGAGACTCTGCAAAAAAATGTTTATACTTCAGAGCTTAGTCTCAAAATCATGCAAACATGGCATCCATGATTAGAATACCAAGTACTGTGCAGTGAAAATAAAATTTCACTAAGCCTAACTATTCCAAATGGATTCCGCGGAAAGGGCACATTTTCTTTCCTAGGAATATTTGAGGACAAAGCTGTGCTATGGCCTTAGCCTACGACATCCCTTTAAGAAATAAAAAAATGTCCTACCATCTTTACAAGTAAACTTCATTTATGATTCAAACCATGCAGTAGAGCCACTGCAGCATGGAACAGTGCCACTGTGTAGTAGCATGGCAACAAGCTCTGTTACCCTGGCAACCAGCAGCAACAACGCACAACATTTTGCCCAATCCTTTAATTCATTCACATTTCTGGTCTTCATTTTAGTTAAAACATGATGTGGTCAATACTAATATGACCAAATTGGCATTAACCTCACAATGGGACCGGTCGACTTACCAACGCGTTATTGCTAGCAATTATCCCACTGTTACTTTCAGAGAAGCCTACTACTGGGTGGCTGAAATGCCTGCCTGTTCAGGTGGTAGGCCACTTATAATATGTAAATTAGGGTCCTACCTCGTACTTAGGATCCCGATTGCCATTTTAGGATAGAACAGCATTCTGACCACTTTAAATGGCAATAGAGGCAAAGAAGGTCTGGGAAGATAAGTTTTACATTATTTTTGTGGCATGAAGCAGAGCAGAACTACTGAAAAATAATCTGGTTTGCTGCTGTCCCTGGCGTCCCTCATCCGTGATTGTGACCCAACCCCCCTGCCCCCCATATTAAATCTTCATGCTGTTGCTGGCCAGGGCGCATCCTCCTCTCGATTGCCTTCTGCACTTGGATTCTACTACAAACCTAAATATTTTCCCTTATATCATTTACTCATGTCCCTTTGTTCTGATCTCTGTAAGTTCTATAAATTCATTCTTGGGATTTCGGCATTGCTGGCAGGGTAAACATTTACTGGCCATTCCTAGTTGCCCTTGAAAAGGTGTTGGTGAGTCACCTTTTGAACTGCTGGAGTCCATATTGTGAAGGAACCTCAGAGTGCTGATAGGTAGGGAGTTCCAAGATTTTGACCCAGACCAGCTTATTAATATCAATTTTCCTTTGAACATAAGAAGTAGGAGCAGGAGTTAGGCTATTTGGCCCCTCAAGCCTGCCCCGCCATTCAATACGATCATGGCTGATCTGCCCCAGACCTCAACTCCTCTTTCGTGTCAGCTCCTCATAGCTCTCAACTCCCCGAGATTTCAAAAATCTATCTACCTCCTCTTTAAATACTTTCAGTGATCTAGCCTCTACAACTCTCAGGGGTAGAGAATTCCAGACATTCACCACCCTCTGAGAGAAAAAATTCCTTTGCATCTCAGTTTTAAATGAGTGTCCCCTTATTCTGTAACAATGTCCCCCTAGTTCGAGATTCCCCCACTAGTGGAAACATCTTCTCAACATCTACTTTGTCAAGCCCCCTCAGAATCTTGTACGTTTCAATAAGATCACCCCTCATTCTTCTAAACTCTAATGAATAAAGTCCTAACCTGTTTAGCCGTTCTTGATAAGCTAACCCCTTCATCCCAGGAATCAGCCTAGTGAATATCTTTTGAACTGCCTCCAATGCCAGTATATCCTTTCTTAAATACGGGGACCAAAACTGTACACAATACTCCAGGTGCAGCCTCACCAACACCCTGTCTTCTTCTTTCTTTGGCCTCCTTATCTCGAGAGACAATGGATACGCGCCTGGAGGTGGTCAGTGGTGTGTGGAGCAGCGCCTGGAGTGGCTCTAAAGGCCAATTCTAGAGTGACAGGCTCTTCCACAGGTGCTGCAGAAAAATTTGTTTGTCGGGGCTGTTACACAGTTGGCTCTCCCCTTGCGCTTTTGTCTTTTTTCCTGCCAACTGCTAAGTCTCCTCGACTCGCCACACTTTAGCCTCGCCTTTATGGCTGTCCGCCAGCTCTGGCGAACGCTGGCAACTGACTCCCACGACTTGTGATCAATGTCACAGGACTTCATGTCGCGTTTGCAAACGTCTTTAAAACGGAGACATGGATGGCCGGTGGGTCTGATACCAGTGGCGAGCTCGCTGTACAATGTGTCTTTGGGGATCCTGCCATCTTCCATTCACTGTACAGTTATAATAAGACTTGCCTATTTTTTAACTCCAACCCCCTAGCAATAAAGGCCAAAATTCCATTTGCCTGGCTGATGACTTGCTGCACCTGCATGCTAACTTTTCATGTTTCATGTACAAGAACACCCAGATCCCTCTGTGCTGCACATTTTTGGAGTAGCTCTCCATTTAAATAATAATCTGCCCTTTGATTCTTCCGACCAAAGTGCATGACCTCACACTTTCCTACATTAAACTCCATCTGCGAGCCCCCACGATATTAATCGTGGGGGCTCATTAGAATCATGGTGCCAAGCTGCCCTCCCCACATTACGTGGGGAGAGGGGGGACATTCAGCGCAGTGAGAGAGTTTTTGACAGCTGTGCAACAGGTGCTGGGGCCCTATTTTAAGTGCCCCAGCACTTGCTTCCTGACAGCTGTCAAAGAAATACTTAACTGACTGCTGAAGAGTGGGGCTGCTGTCAATCTGGCAGCAAAGCAGAAAGTGCCACAGAAATTCAGCAGGTCAGGCAGCATCTGTGGAGAGAGAAGTAGAGTTAACTTGTCCAAGTTCACAGACCCGAAAGTTACCTCTGCTTCTCTCTCCACAGATGCTGCCAGACCTGCTGAGTTACCCCAGCACTTTCCACTTTGCTGCCACATACTTACCCTGCTGTGTCCCAGGGTCCTGTGAAGTTGCGATACTCTTCTCCCACTCAAGTGTAACATTCCTTCTTGTAGACGTGCCACACCTGGGTGAATAATCTTAATTTTGCACATTCCAGGACATGAGACTTAAATAGACCATAAAAGGTATTACAAAGGTTTACAGAGAACACACTGACACAAATGGGAATGCACGGGTGTCACAGCAATGAAAATACGTCTTTCACTAAATGTCCCTCACCAACATGTGTGTCCTTTTCTCTATGCGAATGATGTGTGCCAGCATGTAGCGCCAATGTCACATCGCTTTGCAGTGTTAGCCCTTCAGGAGAGCCAACATATGCACTAATATCATTGCCATGCCACCATTACTCATGAGCGTCTCCACGGACTCAGTGACATGGACATTGGCTCAGTCAGCTGCTGCATCTAATGGTTTACACAGGGATGCTGCAGATGGTGCACAGCAGGTGAGTGAGGGTGATGTGTGTCTTGCAGCTCTCATGTCGGTTCTTATGGAGCAGACAGCCTTTGTCTGATAAGCCACTTCCGTACGTCCCTAGCTCACTGCTAGCCCTGCATGCACAGCCTGGGTGCCATCTGCTCTCCCACACTTCTTTCATGTTGTAGATCCTCAGCATTCTCATAATCCAAGGAGGAATCCTGTTGACGTCTCTCCTCATCATCCCAGGCCTTGTCCTTATTGGGTGCATAGTTGTGCAGAGCAGCAAAGAAAGGAGCTGGCCTTTTTGGCCCATAGTACAGGGCATCACCTTATCCATCTAGGTATTGGAGGCGCTCTATCAGCATGCCGATCTCCTGCTCAATGGTGGCTCATGTAGCTCAGTGTCTGGCATACCTCTCCTCTGCAGCAGTGGTGGAGTCTCTCACTGGTGTCGGGAGCCATGTCTGCAAAGGATAGCACTTATCACCTGGAAGCCACCCCTCCATCTGAGCCAGTTCAGCGAACAGCGGTGGCAGCTAGGATTGGCACAAGACCCAGGTGTCATGGCAGCTGCCTGAGAAGCGGACACACATTCACTGCAAGCATCTGCGGTGTTCACATACCATCTTCACCGAGATTGAGAGGGCTCCTTTAATGGTGATATCTGCAGGTGGTAGCCTGGCAGTAGGCCTGATGGCCACATGAGTGCAGTCTATGAACATTACAACCTATGGTTCTCCAGCAATAGTGCCAGAGCCACTGGCCCTCTGGGCCTGGCTATGAGAGTCCGTCCTGAAGCGGACATCCTCACTGGCCCTCCGGTGCAGGGCATCGGTGACCTCCCTGATGCAGTGGTGCACTGCTGACTGTGTGACCCCACTAAGATCTCTGGTGGGCCTTAAAGGCTGCAGAGGCATCAGGCTTCAGAACCGATGCCACTATTACAAACAAAGGCATGGGATGTCCACTGGAGCCCATGGGCTGCAGGTCATCCTTGAGCAGGGCACAGAGACATGTCACCACCCTCTCTATATTTGCGATCTCATCTGACACTGGTGCTCTGACATCCGATGGCATGTCATGTGGGGCCTGTAAATGCACGGCAACCGTAATGGCAGGCTCCCCTTGGGGGCTGCTGCTCACGATCAGGGGCCTCTACATGGATCGCACCTGCCTGTTTGTATTGCCTGTGACGCATACAGATCCTCACGTGCAGAGGATCACACAATGTAGGATGAGCCACACCTATTTCCATGTGATAAATAAAGTTGAACCCTGCATGTATTCAAAGGTTCCTAACAGGGCAGGGATTGTGTTGACGGGTACATCAGCTGCTTTCCTGGATCAACTACGTGGCTTGCCATGGAATTGCCCATCTTGGCCAACACTCAGACTGGCACAGCATGACCACATCAAGATCCTACCAGCTGAATCGATTGCCCCCACCATCCATAAAACCTTAATGCTCCTGTCCTTTCTGGCACCCTCCTCACACACAAGGTGTCTAGTGTGCCATTGACCCCTCACAAACACAGAGCGTACACTGTTAACAGAGGGATGGTACACAGACCCCTTCCCCTTCAGAATGCAGAGACCCCTGTGTATCCACCCCTCCATCCTCCCTTTAAGAATGCAGAGTTAGACCCCTGAATATTTCCCCCTTCAAGAATGCAGAGCTAGACTCCTGCATATCCCCCCCCCTCCCTTCCAGAATGCAGTTAAACCCCTGTGTATCCCCACTCCCTCCTCCCTTCCGCAATGCAGAGTGAGGACCAGCCGGCTTTTCAGATCGTGAATGGGACGGCACGTGACGGCCAACCGTTCAATGAAAAATCCGTTAGTGTCGGTGGAGAGGCGGCGGGCTGCAAAATCAGCAAAGGTAAGTAATCATTACCATATGTTGATTGTGGTGCTGCCGCCGTGCTGCGGGGGGTGGGGCTGCATCGAGGTCCCGCCGCCGCCAGTAATATGCGGCTGGCCCTTCTCAATGTCATGAGTCGAGGCAGGCCTCTCCCTGCAGCATTTTACCGGCCCCCGCACCGCGGCATGTGGCGTCGAAGGGCTGGTAAAATTCAGCCCTATAAGTGTATTATTATAGTGATATTGTAAAGGGCTCTTAGTCCATCAGTTGTTGATGTGATGAATTCTAAACTTGTACTGGAATTACATTGCAAATAAGGTTTTAAACATATGCCAAAAACTACATTGAAATTATTTCAATACTCTGATTTTTTAGGGCTTTACATCCATCTAATATATCTATTCATTGCAGATCCAAAATGAAAAAAACTTTGGCCCAGATTTTGTAGACAATAATGAATGAAAGGAAATAAAAACAGAAAGTGCTGGAAAATCTCAGAGCTGAAACATTAACTCTGTTTTTCTCTCCAAAGATGCTGCCAGACCTGCTGAGTATTTCCAGCACTTTCTGTTTTTATTTCAGATTTCCAACATCTGCAATATATTGCTTTTATTTTAGATGAATGAAAGGCACTGGCCATTCATTCCGCTTCCAGTTGCCCATAGAAATTCTGTTGGCTTTTACACTGTTATTTTCAGCTATCAGACTGTCAGGTGGCAAGTAACTCACCTCCTGACTCCCCAAAGCTGGTCCAACATCTACAAGGCACAAGTCAGGAGTGTGATGGAATACTCTCCACTTGCCTGGAGGGGTGCAGCTCCAACAACACTCAAGAAGCTCGACACCATCCAGGAAAAAGCAGCCCACTTGATTTGCACCCCGTCCACAAACATTCACTCCCTCCACCACGGACGCACAGTTGCAGCAGTGTGTACCATCTACAAGATGCACTACAGCTAAGCACCAAGACTCCTTAGACAGCACCTTCCAAACCCACGACCTCTACCACCTAGAAGGACAAGGGCAGCCGATGCATGGAAACACCACCACCTGCAACTTCCCCTCCAAGCCACACACTATCCTGACTTGGAACTGTATCGCCGTTCCTTCACTGTCGTTGGGTCAAAATCCTGGAACTCCCTTCCCAACAGCACTGTGGGTGTACCTACCCCACATGGACTGCAGCTGTTCAAGAAGGCAGCTCACTACCAGATTCTCAAAGGCAATTAGGATGGGCAATAAATGCTGGCCCGGCCATCAATGCCCAAAACCCCCAAATGAATTTTAAAAACAGTGCAGCGCCCTCTACAAGAGATCTGGGAACTGTGCGAACAGGGCAAACAACAGCCTGTCTCTTCGACCAATCAGATTGAAGAATCCCCACTGAGGCACATAGGAGTGAATTTTTGTTCTGGGGTCGGAACTCTGAAGTTGGGTGAATTTCTGGGTCACGTCGGCATCTGATGCCGGATGCGGTTTTTGAAGAGCAGGCCAATTAGTGGTGAGGGTGCGCACTTGTCATCCAATTAAGGATGGCAGGTGGGCTCCCAAGGCTGGAGAACCAATAGGAGACCCTCCAGCAATGACAATTTGGCAGCCCCACTGATCGAGGTGGGAGCTGTCAATGTAGGGGGAGAACAAGAGGTCGCTTCAAGACGGAGATGTCCTCTGAAGAGATTTTAAACGTTTTGAACCTTAAAAAGGCCACAGCTGCTGGGCCGTCATCATGGAGGGATAACTCCCCCACTGGACAGTCAGCAGCCGCAGCTATGGCACGACAGCTATGGTGGGTGCAGGGGGGTTTCATAGGATCCCCCCCCAGGTCTGCCACCAGGAGACTGTCTCCGTCCGTATTTAGGCCTCGGGGGGGCCTGCATGCCGACTGGAAAACTCCAGTTGACCTCTGCTGAGCTGCTGAGTGGCCTTAATAGGCTATTTAATTGGCCTAATAGGGTAGATGTTGCTTGCGGTGGGTAGCTGTCACACCCCCCACCCCCCCACCCCCTCGCTCGAACCTCCTGGAACAAAAATTCCCTGGAAATAGGACCACAGCAGGAGAGCGGCACGCCAGCCAGTGGAGGGAAATTGCAGGCTTGTCCGCCTCCGGTCCCACCTCCGCGACCCCTTGAAAATTTGGCCCATAGAATCTAAACCACGAAGTGTAAATTCGAATACTGAATTCGATGTAAAATCGTATACAGAAAGCAAAATAAAGAGAGGGAAAGAAATATGGGATTAAGAAAGAGATAAAAGAGACAGAAAAAAGTAAAAAATAAGTTTCATTTTAATTTTTTTAAATCTCCAATAATAATTAAAATCTGAAGAAATGGGACTCCAAACTTGTAAAAATTAGTTTTTAGTGCCAGAGAGGTTGTTTGGCAGTAATTAAGACTTACCACACCATTAAAAATTCACTTGAATGAACAAAGCCTAAATTATTCTGGCATGTTCAGTAGGTATCTAGTGGGTAAGTACTCAACTTCATGTGCTTTAGGTGTTTCGTGGCGCTGTGCCGCTGTTGCAAAGTTTGTGGAAGAGCAGGACAAATTGGACAGAGATCTCTGGATGTCCATGTTTAATTGTACATGTGCAGATGCTGGACATTGCAGACTTATTTACTCCTTAATAATGGTGAGTGCTAATAACCTCAGTTATTCTTCCTGCAAAATCTGTACCATTATCTTCATCCATTTTCAAGATCATAGGCTAATTTTCTGCTCTAGTATTACAGGGCTGGATCTTGTTCTCCCCCAGGTGTAGGTTTCTGTAGCGAGGGGGGGGGGGGGGCGGCTGAAGATGGCTCCTTGGAGGTAACGAGAACACAATTAAAATATTCAAATCATTAAAATGAATGAATTAACATACACTTACCTGCGATCTTGAGGGCCCGCCATGATCTTCGGCACATGCAGTCGGCACTCCCACACCTTTAAGTCCGCATCCAGAGAAAGGCAGCGCCACACTGGTGGGGAGTGGGGAGGAGGTAAGATTCTCAGTGTTGGGGGGGCGGGGAGTAGGGTCAAATAAATGTAATGGTGCAGGGGATGATGGAAAGGGTTGAACTGTAAACTTTGTGCAGTTTGGGAGGTAAAGGTCAGATGTTAAAGCTAAGTGTTTTGGGGGGGAAGGGCAAATAGTTAATGTAATTGTTATTGGGGGGCTGGGAAAGGGGCATTCAAAATTTATTTATTTAATTTTGGGGGCTCTGTCTTTAAAAATTAAATTAAGTGGCAGGGCTAGCTGCCCATTAAAAATGACACCAGCGTCTGCGCACTGGCAGGGGAAGCCACTGCCGGGGATGGACAGCCTGTCCCCTTCACGAGATTGGGGAGGGGGTTTGGGCCACCCCAGCTATTTAAATGAGCCGCCGCATTTATGCTCACAGCAGCACTTTGGCGTGCAGCCTGCGCAGGGTGCCACCATTTTTTGAGCTCGCGCCGAGATCGGCGACAGGCTCTTAAAATCCAGCCCACACTTTCTGAAAGCATTTTCAAAATAATAATTGTACCTTTGACCTATTGAACCTTCCCAACTAATTCTGTGTCAGCTACAAGCTTTGAAATCTCACTACATGTATAATTCATTTAAGGTTGTGCAGTACACCATTTATGCACCTCACAACAAAACATTGGCCTGATGTTTCTGCTCATGTGCACTGTTTCCCCAATATTGCCTAATCGCACAAAAGATTACAGGAATTTTAAGCGGAAATTGTGCTCAGTGGAACTTGAGTTTCCGAAATCTTTTGCTTTTAGTTTTAAAAACATCATGCTAAGAAGCAGGTCCTGCCCCCAGGGTGAACTCATCACCATTAGGAGTTTCTGTTAATTGCTCCCTGGGTGGTGGTGGATTGGTACTGTGATTTAAATTGTTTGTATTTTTGTGATACACTTTTTCAGCTGTATTAATCAAACCTTACCATGTTAACATTGTTAAATATATCAGGAATATTTTTAAGGTAATTTTAAAAAAAATGTTTTAAAACACTGCCCAATTGTGCAGGTTCATGGCAGATTTTGCATTCCGTGATACGCAAAAGGAGTTTGAGTGGAAGCTCAGGGAATAAAAACACTTTTCAAAAAGGGTGCAATTTTGGGCCGGAATTGTCGAGTGTGCCCAAAGCAGAAATTCTCTCACATTATCTTTAATAACAACCATGTTGTCGACTTAATGACTTGTTAAAATTATGCCATTTTCCCCATTCACATAATTTCATGGGCTTTGTAGCAACATAAAATGGAACATTTTACATAGAAGTTAATCGAGAGCAGTCTGGTGTTCTAGGAAATATCTGCATTGTAAGTTTTATTATAACATTCAATATTATGATAATATGAAGATTTTTATTGCTCAGGCTGGGAAAAGTTGGTAAAACATAGAGCAAAGAGACAGATGGGGATAAAGAGCTTGAAGCACCCGCACATGACAAGATCTGCTAAAATTGTCATAGAGAAGACTGATTATCTGTCAAATCTAATCAGACCAGTTATAAAAATCCCAGATCCTAATAACAGACAGTGGCAAACTGTCACATGGTAATTATAATTGCAGCCATTATATTAAATGAGGAAAGGTGCTCATGACAACAGTGTCTTGAACTGAGGCATGGTCATAATGATACCAACCTTTTCTGAGGAATGGTAGAAAAACTTTGCTAGCTTTAACAATTAGCAAGGAACACTTCTCTAGCAGTGCTCCAACATTTAGTGAGTAATGCTTTTTACCTTAAACTAGACAAGAATATATCCAAATTTCAGCCGCAGAAGAAGATACATTATAATAATAAATTATCACGCGTTATGGTTAACCAACTGCAGCCTTCCCCAATAAAGATTAGGTCTTATCCACATTTTTTTAACTTCACAACACAGAAAGGTCTGAGCAGTATTGAGCTGAGGCAGGCAAACACAACAAATAAGATGTGTCAGTTTTGCCCTGCTGTATACTAAGAAACTTAAAAACATGACTATGATTTTTAAAGGTATCAGGATACCTTCAACTCTTCTCTCATATATTCAGAAGAGCAAGATAGTAACCTGAACTTGTTCTGGAAATCATATTGCCAAATACACCACAAATTCAGCAATCCTTACTACACCAGTAAAGCATTTTGATATGTCTGGTACTAGAGTTGAGCCTACATGTTCTCATCACCCTAGTATTCAATCCTGTATATTGTCACCTTTTTCCAACTGAATTGATTTCAATACTTCCCATTATTTTTATCTGATATCAATCATACCCACTGGCACTAACAACAAAAATTGCTGCGCAAAATACTTCACAATCATCTACTTTTCACACCAATCAAACACTGAGTTATCCCAGCTTCCTCGAAATTGACAATGTGATCAAAATTTTAAGGAAAACATAATAGCAAGTCAGTCACTGGAAAAATGTGATAGATTTTTATTACACAAGTTATTACAACCAATTCATCTTGAATATTTCTCTAAGGGATCACATCATATTCATGTGAAGCCAGAGGTCGGCAACATGTCTGTACACAGACACCAGTGTCCATGGTAAAAATTTTGAGGTCCATGGTAATTTTCAATGTCTTGCAATAAGCCTTTAAAGTCTTGGAGCAAGACATTTAAAATTAGCATAGGCAAAATAATTAGAAAATATCGGGCTCATCTGGGCATCGGGCTAGGTCCTAGAACATGAAGCAGCAAGTAACATTATAGAGCACTCTGTCAATTACAAAGAAATCAATGCCAGAGAAAAAGTTATGGGGTTAAATTGGTGATTGTACGTAGCACAAATGGGATAATAGTGAATTGGCAGTCTGTTATACACATTGGATGATTTTCTATTAATAAAATTGATTATGCTGTAAAACCAGTTGACAATTTTTCATCAGCCCATTGTACGGTACTGGCATTGACCAGTGACATCTCTCAAGCTGCTATCAAGAGCCCTTGAAAGCTGAATTGTCATGGTGACCATAAATATAAATTTGCACTGCATAGATGTACCAGGTGAGGGCCCACTGCCTAAATTAAACAAATGAGCTCGCTTCATTGTTAGTGTTAACATTTCTACCTCCTCCTTTGCTTTAAATCAGGCTCCTCTGCGGCTCGATTTCAATCCGTCCGGTTTAAATCGCTTGCTTTTAATGTCCACTCATTAGGGTTGTCAAAGTCAGACCTTGAATTTGGTCCACCTCAGTATTAAAATGCTTTGAATGTGACAATTCTCATTGACTGTTGTAATGTTATGATATGTACTTTAAATTCCACACAAAATATTATTAATTAAACTGAAAGCTCAAAGCTATGGGGATTCTGGGCAAAATTTGGATCTAGATTTTAAAAATTGGAGGAGAACAAGTAACAGCTGTTGGTTAATATTGGGGTTGGTGGTGGTGGGGGAGCAGTGGTGAAATACTTAATGGGTTGCCCCATGGTTCAGTATTGGCCCACAGCTATTTCTGATTTACGTCAACTTATTATTATTAACTAACTAGGATAGCTAGCTAATCTCTTTTTCCAGTGTGGAAAATTATTTGCTACTTTACTGGTTGAATGAAATGAAGTTACTCCACACAGTCCTGATTTTTATCACGTAATGTTTACTGGCTGGCTACATGCTAACGCAACATTAGCACATGGTGTAGCTAGCTCTAGTCTGTCAACAAAAGTAATTCACATTGGCATTGCATACTGTTTTGCTTGCTAGCTAGCTAATATAGCTGTGCTGCTCTCCATTGATGTTTGTATGCTTTGCTACTTTATTTACAGAGTGAATTGTGTTTTAAAGCAGAATCTGTTTTGATGGCATTAGGTTGGCTATACTCTTTATATACAGATTAATTGCCCCCATGTCCGTGGCTGAGTCAATAATTTTCTCAGATGCCTGTGGTGCAACTTGTTGGTACCTATCCCCGTGTGAAGCCCTGTTATTTACATTTCAAAATAAGTCACATTTTTGGTTGGCAACAGCTTGATTCAACTGTATAATTTTCAGAGCTCTGAGGGTAACATTGCTAAAGATTCAGGACATCTCAAACTTAAAGATGTAAAAGCATATTTTCCTCTGGTCAATAGGTTCAGCAAAATTTCATGACAACACTTTAGTGAGGTGGGGGAGGAAAATGGGATGGGGAGCTCCCTGCTACCTAACACCATATCAGGGATTTTCCACTGGCTGTGAAGGGAGGTGTATAATACAATTTCCAAAATATGGCAGGTGTATTATAATGGGAGGCAAGTGACAGGATGACATCACATGATATATTTTGCATTATCTGTGCTCAAGCCATACTGGGTACAAGGGATTCAGCAAAGCATGATTCTAAAAAGATGCCATCAAACCATATCTGCACACCCCGATACACCTGATATATCTGGCAATGACCTGCCCTTTGAGTTGCTCTGTCACTTGCCTGTAGACACTGGCCTGCACCGAAGGTTCCCTATCCATTCACTTTTGTCTGTTTCTTCTTAGTCCCTGTCACTTCAGCTTTGGCAAAGAAAATGAATGGGTTCAGATGCCTTTTGAGGCTTCAATGCTTTCAGAATTCTTGACATCCTATTAAGGCATCCTTTGCATGCCCTTTAAATCCCTTTAAATATCAATTACATGCAATTTTCCACTTGTACCACTAGTGTGCTTCTAACATCTGTCCAAAACTATACCTGAAGCTATGCTAAAGAGTTGACAAGGGGAAAGGCACACTTCCATTTAGAGTAAACTCTACACTTGCCTTTTGGATCTAAATTATGCCAAAAACAGAATATCTAGACCATAGAATCTAAAGCATTGGAGCAGCAAACAATCAGTCCTATCTAGACGTGTTTTATGTTTTTCACTTCTGTTGGAAGGATTTTTAAACCTACATTCTTGATTGCTCCTATTACAACCATACCAGTGACAACACATAAGAGGAGAACTAAAAGTGACATTGTGTGGAAATGATGCAACCAAGTGAAACAAGAGTATGATTTTATTGTGCCTTAAAGGAAAATTATAAAGAGACACATATGCATTATCCATAGGTAGAGCTAAATTCAGTAAAACACCTATTGTGTCTTGACAAAGTCATAAGAGATGGAGAATGAGCAATTACTTACTGAGACTAAAGGCTATGGTTCCCTACTGGAATTCTTGTGGTATGAATAAATTAAATGATACACAATCAGAACAATAACAACTTGCAGTTATTAACTGCATTTAACACAGCAAAATGTCCCAAAATGCTTCACAGAAGCATAATCAGACAAAAATGGATGTTGAGTCCAAGAAGGAGATATTGGGCTGAATTTAGTGCAGCCGTTTGGAATGGGAATGGAGGTGCTGGGGGGGGGGCAGTGAATAGTGTTGGATGGGTCCACCCAGAAACCCAATGTCGTAACATCAATTCTAGATTTAGTCAGCAGCAGGAAAGCACCAAGGGGGCGTGTTGCCCCAACACAACGGGAGTGTAATTTAAATTGAAAACCAGTTAGTTTTGATGTATTTGCATGAAATTGTAAGTGATTTAATGGGGTGGAATTAAATGGAAAACATGCCTTTGGAACTCCTGTCATTGAAAACTGGCGGCACTGAGGCGAGGCCTCCATGCCACAATGAGTAGGCAGTCATGACCAGCACTGCATAGGGGAAGAGCAAGGAGTGGAAGCCATTGTTGAACTGCAGTGCTGTGTGCTCTGCATGGGTTGGCTGGGTCTTGGGTGGCAGTACTGGGTGAAGAGATTCTTATGTGGCAGTACCAGATGAGCAAGGTCTCGGGTGTTGCGCAAGGGGATGCTGGGTGGTCTTCAAGAGGGGGGTTTGGTTTTGGGTGGCAGTATCGAGTGCCCATGCTGCAGAGTGAGAGGGTTGGCCATCAGCAAGGGTGGGCAGTGAGGGCGATTAGGGAGTCTACCAAGAGAAGTAGCAAAGAGAAAGCTGCCAAGACAGATTTGTCTCTGCAAGGACAGCACTCTGGAAACCCACTGATCACCTGGCATGGGTCTCATATACCCTGTCTTTTGGATCCCCCTGGCATGATTCAGCACCTCCGATGGAGGGAGGGCCAGGAGGCAGCTGTGCCTACCTGTGAAGCTCCGCGATGAGAGCAGCAGCAGCGGGCCCTGCCAAGAAGGGCCCACCTGTGCTAGAGAGTGTACCGGACTCGAGTCAGCTACCTCCAAATGTCCAAGAGGCATTGTCAGTGAAGACTATTGCTCTCCAGGCAGGCTGTCACTGACTTACGTGCCCTGCTGCAAGACAAGTTGCCACCAATGGGATTTGGTGGGCATAATATGCCCATGGCATTGAAAATCACAGTGGCACAACTTTTATGCATCTGGATCATTCCAAGGATCCACTGGGGACATGTGTGGCATCTCCCAGGCAGCAGCCCACGCTGCATCAAGGAAGTGACCAATGCCCTGTTCAAAAGGGCTGGCAACTATGTGCGCTACCGGACTGACCCTGACAGTCAAGTTCTCAGGGGAGTTAATGGGGGTGAGATGTGAAAGAAGGTGGCCTTTGTCTGAGATGCAGCCATATATCTATCAGGATGTGGTGATGCCTAACCCTCTCTGCCACCACCTTTTTGATGCCTCCCTCACCATGTCCCATCTCCATCTGCATAGCCACTTGCAAACCCACAATGCACTGCAGCAAATGCCTTCATCAACAGGAACAGCTTCCATTCCATCAACATTCAGTTTGTGTGACCAGGAAAAGCGTTTCCTGCAGGTGTGTACCTGCTTTCCGGAAAGCAGCCATGACACTGACATACTTCGACAGTCCCAGCTGCCACAACTTTTCAGGCCTCCTGCTCGCCTTCAGGGCTAGATTCTCGGGATAAAGACTACCCATTGAAGACATGGCTACTCATGCCTGTGAGGAACCCTCACACTGCAGCAAAGGAGAGGTACATTTGTCATGGCTCCACCTGAGCAACCATCGAGCTAGCCGTTGGGCTGCTGAAGATGAGATTCCGCTGGATTGATCCGGTGGAGCCCTGCAGTATGTCCTAGCGAGGGTCTCACATATCATGGTGGTCTGTTGTGCTCTGCACGATCTCGCATTGCAGAAGGGGGAGGCCTTGCATGAAGAGGACATGATTGAATGCCACTCCTCCACTGACAAAGAGGATGCAGGGGAGGGTGATGAGCAGGCAGCACTGGATCTTGAACCCTTTGCACTAGAAACAAGACACATTGAGTGACAGGCAAAGGAAGCAAGAGACAATCTCATTCTTACCTGCTTCCAGCCATCATGATGGCCTCTCAGAGTAAATTCAATAAAGAATCACCTCCTGTCGCCTCCTTTCTATTTATCTTCAGTGCCTAGCGCCAGCTGAACCATGTGCTCTGGCCATGTGAGATGCTAATCAAATGAGGATTGTGCCTACATTGGCATCCACTAAGGAGGAAGGGAGAAGGCAGAAGGGAAAAGCCAACAGCTCACAATTAAGACATGATAAAATAATCATTTTCCACAATGAAAGTTAATTTCAAAAACAAAAGAATTTTATATAAGAAAACAAATGTCAAACACCCGTGAAACCCCAAGTGTCTCAAGGTGGTTTTCTTTATAAGTTTACAAGTGCTTCTGTGAGGTGAAACCCCTGTGCTGACAGCTGGGCTGAAGGCAGGCTGCTGATCACGCTGCGCTGTGGTCTGTAATGACTTTGTTGGCTGTCCTCTGGCTGCCTGAGGCCTGGAGGGCCCCAGCTGCATGAGGGTTTACTGTACTGCTGCAGGACCCTCCTCAGGCGTCATGGCTACAGAAGCTGGGCTCACTGGCGGAATGGCTGAGCAGCCACTGTCTACACTCAGAGCACCCTAAGGGGAGCCCTCAGCTGTGGAAATCAGCCTCTCTTCCTCCCTTTCAAGGCTCACTTGAACTGCCCTGCTGACCAGAGAGGAATGAAGAGCTGGAGATGACTCTAGTGGCCTTGTCCTTCTCTCGCATTGCCACTGCTGCGTCAACTCATGGCCAAGGTGATGGTGTGCAGGTCTGCACGCATTTGTAGGATCTGGCTCTCCATGAGAGTCGCCAATCTCTTGATGGAGAAAGCCATGTGCTTACATGCCTGAGATATGCCAGTATTCATGGCATGGATGGACTTCTCCATTGTTCACTCATGGCTTCCCCTCTCTGCAACTCCAGCATGTCCTCTGCTGTCAGCACCAAAAGCTCGTCATGAGCCTGGGGCTCAGCATGGGCCTGGCTACCCACAGTCTTCCGACGTCAGTGGCCTCTACTGTCTCAGCCTCAGCCAGCTACTCGGGTGAGTGTGCAGTGCTCTCACCAGCTTGCGCCCCTGATTCTACAGCCGTGCAGAAACCCGCCGAGGTGAAAGTATCTGCGCTGGTGGAAGGTGCAGGAAAGTCATGGGATGGCTCCTCCTCAGAGGTAGAATTAGGTCCCCGTTCTACTAGAGTCTCCTGCAGATACCAACCTGCATGAGAGAACACAAACATGTGTGGGTTAGGATGAGCAGATCTCATCATGCCGGCCACAACTGATGTGGGTCTCCAGAAGTGATCTGTATGTCGATGGAAGACAATCCTCACCCTCTTGCATGGCGACTCCAGTCTCACCACCCGCTGTGGAGTGGCTGCCCTGGGTTGTAACTAGTTCAAGTGCCTCCACCTCAACCGTGGAAAGTGGCCTCCATCAGTCCGGGATGTCTCCCTGCTGTTATGGGCCCTCTTGTCCTACAAGTGGAAAGAGGGAGATAGTCATACTTTGCAGAGAGATCAAAATGACAGTTCTGCTAGTGGCAGCCCTTTGTCCCCTACTGGGGTATCTTATATAGCTCATCCTCCCATCAGCTCTCAGGGGAGCTAATGGGGGTGATCTGTGAAAGAGGGTGGCCTTTGTCCGAGATGCAGACATAGATCTGTCAGGATGTGGTGATGCCTAACCCTCTCTGCCAGCGCCTTTGTAATGCCTCCCTCCCCATGTCAATTTCCTCCTGCAAAGTCACATGCAAATCCTAAAAAGGAGAGAGGTATGAAGCAATCACCTGGGCAGAATGAAGGAGGTCGTTGACACTCTTGCAGCATTGCGCCATGTATGGGGAGACCCTATGGCTTCTGATCTCCTCAGCAATCTCCATCCAGGCTTGCTTGGTCAGGCGGGAGGACATCTTTGTGTCATCGCTGGGGAAGAGAGCCTCTCGCTTTTCCCTTGCAGTCTGGAGGAGAATCTCTAGGGAGGCATCGCTAAAACATGGGCCTTCCTTCAGTCATGGGCATTGCAGGCTTGTATTCAGTACCTTGCCTACCAGGCAGTAGAGACAGCAGAAGGGGTCCAAGGGCAGCAGAGGGCACTCTTTTAAACCAGGCAGGAGTGAATGCAGGGCTGACAGACCTTTAAACATGGCGCCGGCACCTGCTCTGGATTCATCTGACACCGTATTCGGTGTCTCAAATCCTGCCCTGTCACGTGATTGGCCGGACCTGTGTCTCCATTATGATAAATGGCCACCTGCCGCATGATCATGGTGGGCCGGCCGCACATGTGATGAGCAGGGACAGCGCCCACTTCCAGGTCCATCGCCGGGACCCGCGACAAGCTCACTAAATCCAGCTCATTAGGAGTGGTGATTGAAAGCTAGGGAAGAGAGGCAAGTTTTAAGCAAGGTCTTAAAGTAGCAGAGGGAAGTGGAGAGACAGAGAGGTGTAGGGAGCGAATTCCAAAAATAGAGACTAGAAAGCTGAAGGAATGCCACCATAATTGGAGTTCCTCAGAGTAGTGTCCAAGGCCCAACCATCTTCAGCTGCTTCATCAATGACCTTCCCTCCATCATAAGGTCAGAAGTGGGGATGTTCGCTGATGATTGCACAGTGTTCAGCACCATTCACGACTCCTCAGAAACTGAAGCAATCCGTGTCCACATGCAGGAAGACCCGGACAACATTCAGGCTTGGGCTGATAAGTGACAAGCAACATTCGCGCCACACAAGTGCCAGACAATGATCATCTCCAACAAAACAGAATCTAACCATCTCCCCTTGACATTCAACAACATTACCATCGTTGAATCCTTCACCATCAACATCCTGGAGGTTACCATTGACCAGAGACAAATACTGTGGCTACAAGAACAGGTCAGAGGCTGAGAATTCTGCGGAGGTTAACTCGCATTCTACCTTCCCAAAGCCTGGCCGCCATTTACAAGGTACAAGTCAGGACTGTGATGGAATACTCCCCACTTGTCTGGATCAGTGTTGCTCCAACAACACTCAGGAAGCTCGACACCATCCAGGACATAGCTGCCTGCTTCATTGGCACCCAGTTGCCACCTTAAACATTCACTCCCTCCAGCACCGGCACACAGTGGCAGCAGTGTGTACCATCTACAAGATGCACTGCAGCAACTCGCCAAACCTCCTTCAACAGCACCCTCCAAACCCATGACCTCTACCACCTAGAAAGACAAGGGTAGCATGGGAAGACCATCACCTCCAAGTTCTCCTCCAAGCCACACACCATCTTGACTTGGAACCGTATTGCCGTTCCTTCATCGTTGCTGGATCAAAATCCTGGAATTCCCTTCCTAACAGCACTGTGGGAGTACCCACACTAGATGGAATGCCGCGGTTCAAGAAGGGGCTCACCATCACCTTCTCAAGGGCAATTAGGGATGGGCAACAAATGCTGGCCCTATCAGCAACACTCACATCCCATGAAAGAATAAAAAAAAGAGATCTGGGATGGTTGTAGGGATGAAGAATACCAAGATGAGGGGAGTGTGGGGGGTGGGGGTGTGCAAGGCCATGAAGGGATCTAAATACAAAGATGAGAATTTTGAAATTTGAAATATCTGGCGACTGGGCAATGTAAGTGAGCAAGAACAGAAGTGGTGGGTAAGTGAGGTTTGATGCAGGGTAGGAAATGCCGGCAGAGTTTTGGATGTGCTGGAGTTTATAGAGGGTGAAGGATAGGAAGGCAGCCAGGAAATAACTGAAATAGTTAAATTTGGAGGTGACAAAGGTATGGATGAGAGTTTCAGTGGCAGATAGTCTAAAACAGGGGTGAAGACAAATAATGTTACAGAGGTGGAAGTTGGTTATATGCGAAAAACAGCTACATTGAGTATTTTAAATACAGTCCATAGTATGATGATTTATTTAACAAATAAGAAAGGAAATCATCTTCTTGCACAAAAATATATACCTATTCAAAAATATTTTAATTAAATATTTTAATGCCGTCAGTGTTTTGGTACTAACTATTGCTGTAGAAAGTGCTTGGCCCCATCTGTCTCATGACAGAGTTAGATGTCAGGAGCAAACAGCTCTTGAGTACAGAAACCATGGAATAACGATCCTCATCTCTACTGTAGAAAGCTTTTAAAAATATTCAAACAAATGCCAGAGTTTTTTTTAATGAGACAATTATGTATAACTCTTGCCTGTACCTGAAGTTAGTTACCAGGCAACTGTGAGCCACTGCGACTTCAAATGATTCGCAAAAGCTATTATATAACCTAAAACATCTGTTCAGACAGAAACTCTGCACTTTATATACTGCATTCATTTTAAACATTTCAGGTTTCCTGTAACCTCATCTGATGGAAATTTATGTAAAACAAAAAATGAAAATGTAGCTTGAGTCAGGTCTGGATTGCTGTATGAATGAATGTGTTCTAATTTACTAGAACATATGAAACATGAGACAGCAGTGTTATACTCTGGATTAATCAGCCGGAAGTAGATTTCCATGGGGGGGGGAGGGAGGGGTGGGGGGTGGAGAACAGCTCGTGTCAGTTCTGAAGGTGGAATGCTCCACCTAGTGGTTTAGCTGTGAAAAGTATTGCACATTATCAAACTGGTTGGATTTTCAAAATTCAAAGTTATAGTCAGAGAGACAGGGAAGCAAGCAACATCGACAGTACCAAGTCAAAGATAGCTGATATTAACATAATAGATGATTGTTAATTTCAGAAGACAATCCTTTGTGTAAAATTAAACTTTCGATGATTCTATGAGCCTAACCTAAGTACAAAGGCACCCTCTGCTGAACAAAGTAGGAATAACAGCACAACTGCTCTTTTACATGACAGTACACGTTCTCTGCATCAAAACTTTGGTACAAAAACAGAATGATTTTGCAATACAATAATTTCAACTCAGTTATTTTTACACAACAGCCATAAAGAACGTGGCACTGTATTTCTATTATAGTAATGACATACACACCAATGTTGTTTTGCTGAAGTAAAGAAAAAATTGTCAAGGTCATTTTCTGATTTCACACTCCTGGCCGGGAAACTCATCCACTTGGACAGCATATTAGAGATTTGGACATTTATACAACTGTTATTTAACTGGTCAGAAAATGCGTGCTGTACATACCCAAAATTCCATGAGGTGGTCCCATCAGTCAATGCTTCCCAATGGAGTATGACACTGGAAAATTAATTTTTGTGATTCCTGAATCTGAATTAGAAAATGCTGGCAATGCATATAGTTTTATTCCAATTTAACTTTTCATTAGAACT
Source organism: Heterodontus francisci (assembly GCF_036365525.1). Classification (NCBI taxonomy): domain Eukaryota; kingdom Metazoa; phylum Chordata; class Chondrichthyes; order Heterodontiformes; family Heterodontidae; genus Heterodontus; species Heterodontus francisci. The sequence goes on from NC_090389.1 coordinate 49,543,545, forward strand.
GTCATTAGAAACATTAGAAAGTACCTTTTATAGGAAGGACTAGGGGCAACTCAGGGGATACACATTATTTTGATAGTACTGACATTTGTTTTGAGAGAAGTTTTTAAAGAAGTTTTTCAGCACACTAAAATGTACTATGGCAAGAGAAAACAGCCTCTCTATGCTTGAACCATGCCACCAAATTTTGTAACAGACACATTGAGCAATAACATTCCCATAACTATTATTTCAGATCCAGTTTATAGCTCCTTCCATTTGTGAGCTTGATGACACCATCTTTTCCCAACACCTCCACTTCCATTGTCCAACTGGTTGGGGCTATGCTCACTTGGTTCCATTCTTATCCATCCAGTCATAGCTAGAGAATCACCTGCAATGGCTTCTCTTCCAGCTCCGACACTCCCACCTGAAGGATCTATGCTTGGCCCTTTCTATTACTCATCTACATGCTGCCCTTCAGCGGCATCATCATTCCACATATACACTGACAATGTCCTGCTCTACCTCACCACCATCTCTCTCAATTGCTCCACTGCCTCAGATTTGTCATGCTCCTTGTTCGACATCCAGTATCAGATGAGGAGAATTTTCATCAATTAAAAATTGGGAAGCCGAAGCCATTGCCTTTGGCCTCTGTCACAAATTCCATTCCCTAGCCACAAACTCCATCCCTATCTTTGGCCACTGAAGCTGAACCAGGCTGTTTGCAACCTTGGCATCCTATTTGACCCTGACCTGAGCTTCTGACCCTATATCCTCTCCATCTCCAAAACCACCTCCGTAACATCACCAGTCTTGACCCCGCCTCAGATCACCTGCTGCTGGAACCCTATTCCATTCCTTCGTTACCTCTGGATTTGACTATTCCAATTCTCTTCTGGCCAAACACCCACCTTCCAAGTTTGCAGACGACACTAAGATTGGTGGAGTAGCGGATAGTGAAGGGGACTGTCAGAGAATACAGCAGAATATAGATAGATTGGAGAGTTGGGCAGAGCAATGGCAGATGGAGTTCAATCAGGGCAAATGCGAGGTGATGCATTTTGGAAGATCCAATTCAAGAGTGAACTATACAGTAAATGGAAAAGTCCTGGGGAAAATTGATGTACAGACAGATTTGGGTGTTCAGGTCCATTGTTCCCTGAAGGTGGCAACGCAGGTCAATAGAGTGGTCAAGAAGGCATACGGCATGCTTTCCTTCATCGGACGGGGTATTGAGTACAAGAGTTGGCAGGTCATGTTACAGTTGTATAAGACTTTGGTTCGGCCATATTTGGAATACTGCATGCAGTTCTGGTCGCCACGTTACCAAAAGGATGTAGATGCTTTGGAGAAGGTGCAGAGGAGGTTCACCAGGATGTTGCCTGATATGGAGGGCGCCAGCTATGAAGAGAGGGTGAGTAGATTAGGATTATTTTCATTAGAAAGACGGAGGTTGAGGGGGGACCTGATTGAGGTGTACAAAATCATGAGAAGTATCGACAGGGTGGATAGCAAGAAGCTTTTTCCCAGAGTGGGGGATTGAATTACTAGGGGTCACGAGTTCAAAGTGAGAGGGGAAAAGTTTAGGGGGGATATGTGTGGAAAGTTCTTTACGCAGAGGGTGGTGGGTACCTGGAACGCGTTGCCAGCGGAGGTGGTAGACGCGGGCACGATAGCGTCTTTTAAGATGTATCTAGACAGATACATGAATGGGCAGGAAGCAAAGAGATACAGACCCTTAGAAAATAGGCAACAGGTTTAGATAGAGGATCTGGATCGGCGCAGGCTTGGAGGGCCGAAGGGCCTGTTCCTGTGCTGTAATTTTCTTTGTTCTTTGTTCTCCCCAAACTTGAGCTCATCCAAAACTCTGCTGCTCATATCCTAAATCACACTAATTCTGTTGACCCATTGATCCTATGCTCGCTGACCCTACATTGGCTCCCTGTCCGGCAACGCCTCAATTTTAAATTCTCATTTTTGTTTCCAAATGCCTCTGTGGCATCACCCCTTCCTATTTCTGTAACATTGTCCAGACCAACAATCCTCTGAGATCTCTGCGCTTCTCCAATTCTGGCCTCTTGCACATCCTTGATTTTTATCACTCCACCATTGATGGGAGTACCTTAAGATGCCTAAGCCCTAAGATTTATAATTCCCTCCATAAACCTCTCCAACTCTTTACTTCTCTCTCCTCCTTTAAGATGGTCCTTAAAACGTATTTCTTGACCAAACATTTTGTCATCTATCTAATTATGTGGCTCTCTGTCAAATTTTGTTTGATAACAGTTCTATGAAATGCCTTGATATGTTTTACTATGTTAAAAGTGCTATATAAATGCAAGTTGGTGTTGAGGTCTATGATCTATTTGGGAGAGTAGCTGAGTACAAATTGAGCCATCTTAGCAGCTTTACTGAGAATGCACCTCCACCACCTAACCACAAATTTTGGATTTATAATTCTCAGAAGGCAGATAAATTTTGCCATGAGCAATATCTTCATAGCTCCCCAGATGGCACATCTCATTACACAGTCTGTTAAAGAGCTGGGGTTCACTCTGAAGCCAATTATTGTCTTCTTTGCACAACAGTAGAGAAAGTTCAGCAAGTGTTTGAGGCAAATAGCTTAAATTCTTTCAAAAGCAAACTAGATAGTACTAGAGAGAAAAGGGAATAGAAAGATATGCTGAAAGGCTGAGATGAGGCACACCGAATGGGAGAAAATTCATGTGGAGTATAAACACCAGCGCAGATGAGTTGGGCCGAACAGCTTGTTTCTGTCCTGTATATTCTTTGTAATTCTATGTATGCCTGAAGTTACCAGGCAACTGTGGGCCACTGCAACTTCAAATTCCTAAAAGGTATTATGTCACCTATGCCATCTGCTCAGACAGCAGCTCTGCACTTTATATACTGCATTCATTTTAAACATTTCAGGTTTTCTGCAATCTCATCTGATAGGAATTTATGTAATTCAAAAAGTAAAACTGTAATTTAAGTCAGGCCTAGAGTGCTGTAGGAATGAATGTATTCTAATTTACTGGAATCTGCTCAACATGAGGCAGAGGAATTATGCTGTTTTGCAACAGAAGACAAAAGTCACCCCCCATTGTCTCTTGCCAAGTTTACCAAATAGCATTTAAATGAAAATAAATTATAAATCAGGAAATGCTGAAATGATCAGTCTTAATTCTTGACTGTATTGATCGCAACAATCATCTCTAGATGCAATATTCAGACATGTAACACCCATTTTTTGTCTGCTACGGGTGGCCTTAGAGCTCCAAAATGGTGTCTATGGCAAGAGCGCACACTTCTGGTGAGAGTTGCACCAGATGCCATTTTTGTGAGGGCAGAAGCCTATGCGCAGTGAGCGTCCACCAGAATTATGCAGTTTAGGAATATCATGATGTCAATCAGTATGATTTGACACCAGCGCTGCCATTTTGGAGCTCAGTGCTCCAGCTAATGTGTCTCTCAATCACGCATGGCAAAACGCGCAGTCAGCAGCAGGAAGAATAAACCCCCGCCACCTACCCCACCCCCCCCTCCCACCAACCACCTGTGCTATTTAAAACGATCATCAATGACTTTCAGTTTAGTTGCTGATTGATTTCTACTGGCTGTTGCTGTGATTGGAGAAGTGTTTGGTGGCTTCTAGAGTTCTTTAAAGTTGCTCAAGTCTACAGGGAGCAGTGTGGCACATACTGAAGGACTTTGTCCTGACTTCAAGGATTCTGCACAAACCACTTGTTTCCAACCATCTGTGCAGTAGCATGCATCCCCTTGGAATACAGCATGACTAGGAGAATGAGCAGAGGCGACAGAGAGCAGAACAAGCTGCTAGAAAAGGGAGGAGGAGGGGAAGAACGGCTCTCAGCAGGAGGGTATATCTGCCCAGGGTGTTGAGAGAGCAATTTTCCTACCTCAACTTCAGCGATGAAATGTGTCCGATGTCTGCACTTCACTAAGGATGTCCTCATTGAAATCTGCCATTTGCTGTAGCCGCAACAGTACCCTCACAGCAAGGCGTGGACAGCATTGCCAGTGGCTGTGATGGTGACCGTGGCCATGAACTTTTATGCATTGAGCTCATGGCAGGCTGGAACAGGGGATATTTACAACATCTTCTAGTTTGCCATCCGCTGTTGCATAAGGTAGGTCATTGAGGCTCTGAATACATTTCAAGTTTTCTTGCCAGAGAACAGCAGGTGGAACTATACTGCCACACAAATGTGATAGAGCAGACAATTGGCACGCTGAAACAATGCTTCCGCTGCCTGGACCGCACTGGAGAAGCCCTGCAGTACTTGGCAGAGTGAGTGTCAAGATTCGTGATGGTCAACTGTATGCTGGACAACCTCACCATCATGAGGGCACAGCCCTTGCCATGAGATATATGGTGACCAGCCGAGGAGCAGGAGGAGGAAGAGGAAGGGAGGAGTCAACCAACACATTCCCTTTCTGGCCGGGATCTCCATGAACAATTCATCCAACTGCGATACCAGTAACCACAACCCCAATTCCCCATTCATCAACAATCTCATGCCTTACCTTTGCTCTGTTACTGATCATCACAGTGGCTGCTTAGTCACAATGCAAAAATAAAAACCAGCACAACATAAACATTCCAAACCAAATTTATAAATAAAATCGTTCCATATTGCAGAACCGTCAACTAATCACCTTGTGCATTCCCTTTGCCTGACCTAGTGGTGTAATTAAGGGTATAATTTTAAAAATTTGTGGGCAATGCCAAATTGTGCAGTGAAGTTAATTAACACAAAAGAAGGGCTAGATTTTGTCGTCCCGTGGCCGCGATTACAGGGCGGGCGGCCACTTACCATAATGACGACAGACACCCCCCCCAATCACGCAGCAGGGCGGCATTGCTGATGCCGTGAATGACGTCACCTGATGCAGGAGCAGGTGCTGGTCCCATCTTCAAAAGGCTGCCAGCCCTGCAAACAATGTATCGAAATGCAGAGTCGCCCCCTTCCCCCCATCCATAAAATAATGCAGAATTTCCCCTTCCCCCCATCCATAAAATAATGCAGAGTTTCCCCTTTCCCCCATCCATAAAATAATGCAGTGTTGACACCTTCCCCCACTTATCCATACATACAATGCAGAGCTGACACACTCCCCGCCTCGGTCGCACCAAAGGGAAGCTAGATAAGCACATGAAAAGGAAATAAATAGAAGGATATGCTGATAGGGTTAGATGAAGAAGGGTGGGAGGAGGATCATGTGAGGCATAAATGCTGACATAAACCAACTGGGCCATATGTCCCGTTCCTGTGCTGTAGAATCAACAGCAACAAGAACAACAACGTATATTTATACAGCGCCTTTAACGTAATAAAATGTCCCAAGGCCCTTTACAGGAGTATTGTAAAACAAAGTATGACACCGAGCCACAAGAGCAGATATTAGGTCAAATGACCAAAAGCTTGGTCAAAGAGGTAGGTTTTAAGGAGTATCTTAAAGGAGGAAATTGAGGTAGAGAGGAGGAGAGGTGTAGGGAGGATATTCCAGAGCTTGAGGCCTAGGCAACTGAAGGCGCGACCACCAATGGTGGAACGATTAAAATAGGATGCACAAAAGGCCAGAATTAGAGTAGCACAGATATCTTGGAGGGTTGTGGGCTGGAGGAAATTACAGAGGTAGGGATGGGCAAGTACAAGGAGGAATTTGAAAACAAGGATGAGCAAAATCAAGGCATAGCTTGACTGGGAGCCAATGTAGGTCAGCCAGCACAAAGGTGATAGGGGAGCAGAACTTGGTGCGAGTTAAGACATAGGCAGCAAAGTTTTGGATGACCTCAAGTTTATGGAGAGTAGAATTGAAAAGTAGAATGTGGGAGACCAACCAGGAGTGCATTGGAATCGTCAAGTCTAGAGGTGATGAAGGCATGAATGAGTGTTTCAGCAGCAGATGTGGGCCGAAGTCAGGCAAATCGATGTGACTTGGTGTAAATATAGAACATAGAACATTACAGCGCAGTACAGGCCCTTCAGCCCTCGATGTTGCGCCGACCTGTGAAACCATCTGACCTACACTATTCCATTTTCATCCATATGTCTATCCAATGACCACTTAAATGCCCTTAAAGTTGGCGAGTCTACTACTGTTGCAGGCAGGGCGTTCCACGCCCCTACTACTCTCTGTGTAAAGAAACTACCTCTGACATCTGTCCTATATCTTTCACCCCTCAACTTAAAGCTATGTCCCCTCGCGTTTGCCATCACCATCCGAGGAAAAAGGCTCTCACTATCCACCCTGTCCAACCCTCTGATTATCTTATATGTCTCTATTAAGTCACCTCTTCTCCTCCTTCTCTCTAACGAAAACAACCTCAAGTCCCTCAGCCTTTCCTCGTAAGACCTTCCCTCCATACCAGGCAACATCCTAGTAAATCTCCTCTGCACCTTTTCCAAAGCTTCCACATCCTTCCTGTAATGCGGTGACCAGAACTGCACGCAATACTCCAGGTGCGGCCGCACCAGAGTTCTGTACAGCTGCAGCATGACCTCGTGGCTCCTAAACTCGATCCCCCTACTAATAAAAGCTAACACACCATATGCCTTCTTAACAGCTCTATTAACCTGGGTGGCAACTTTCAGGGATTTATGTACCTGGACACCAAGATCTCTCTGCTCATCTACACTACCAAGAATCTTCCCATTAGCCCAGTATTCTGCAATCCTGTTATAATCATGATGTGTATCAGTAATGACAAATAGAATCAACAATTATTTATCTGAAATCCATTGTATGGGACACAACGACTGCCTTTTGGTATAAGGTAGGCATCATGTGGAATAGGGTGAGTGTTGCCACACGGTCTCAGGTATCCTGTGGTGTATGGTCAGTGTCCATCAGATAAAATGCAAACTTATGGAAAAAGAATGAAATGTAATTCCAAAAGAAGTGTGAATGTTTCATATCGAATTAAGTGGATCCCTGCACAAGATAATAGACTTTCCAGTGTCGTGTATGCAACATATTTATAGCAGTACAGCTTAATTATCCTCTGCCATCTGGTGATCACTGTCTGTTGTGAATAGATAACTCTCCATTGACAAGGAGTCAAAATACTGCATAGTTTACTTCATCACTTTCCACTCAGCAAATGCAGCTCAGTGTTTTTTTTAATGAATCTTTGCTGAGTGTTATGAAATATCACCTTGAGCATTGCTAGCAAGGCCTGCATTTATTGCCCAGCTCTAAATGCCCTTGAAAAGGTGGTAGCAAGCCACCCTCTCGAACTGCTGTAGTCCACGTGGTCTAGGTACACCTGCAGTGCTGTTAAGGAGGGAGTTCCAGGATTTTGATCCAGCGACTGTGAAGGAGCAACGATATAGCTCCAAGTCCAGATGTTGTCTTGAATAAGAACTTGAAGGTGTTGGTGTTCTTATGCGCCTGCTCCCCTTGTTCTTCTAGGTGGTAGAAGTCAGTGATTTGGAAGGTGCTATTGAAGGAGTCTTGGCGAATTACTGCAGTGTATCTTGTATATGGTACACACTCTGCTGATGGTGAAGGGAGTAAATGTTTAAGGTGGCGGATGGGGTGCCAATCAAGCGGGTTGCTTTGTCTTGGATGGTGTCGAGCTTCTTGAGTGTTATTGGAGCTGTACTCATTCAGGCAAGTTGGGGGTATTCCATCACACCCCTGAATTGTGCCTTGTAGATGGTGGACAGGCTTTTAGGATCAGGTGGAATTCACTGCAGAACTCACTGCAGAATTCACAGCCTCTGACCTGCTCTTGTTGCCACAGCATTTAAATGGCCGGTCCTATTAAGTATCTGGTCAATGGTAACCCGCAGGATGTTGATGGCAGGGGATTCAGCAATGGTAATGCTGTTGAATGTCAAGGGCAGGTGGTTAGATCCTCTCTTGTTGGAGATGGTCATTGCCCAGCACTTTGCACAAAAATTGAATTGAGTTATTATGCTACCACAATAGGAAAATATTTATCAGGAGTGAAAATGTCATTTTATTATATTATGTTTTATTCCCCTTTTCTAAATATAAAAAGGTAACTAAACGTCTGATCAAACGCTACTAACGAAGTAGTTGAGGAACTAATAAGCAGTCAACAAAAGTTACAAATTAAAACAAAGAGAAGCAAAGTAATGTGGGACATCCACGTGAGACACCCTGTCTATCCTCACCTGTATCCCATCCAAATCACAGGGAAGTTGTTATTTGAATATTAAGGGCAGGCACCTGTGTCAGTGCTGGTGCTATTGAGGTGCTTGCCCCATCGACCCAGTGGGATTTCAGAGGACTGACATAGCTCCATTGGTGTGAAGTGGTGGGGGCACAGGTTGGTCTGGACTGAGATTTTTAATGGAAAGAAACTTCTCCAAAGGCATGCCATCACTTATCTCACCAGATCCAAATGGTAATTGATGTCTTTTAGATTGATTGCCATTGGAATATGGTATTGTGGGTCACATGCAGTCCTGCACAGCAAATACAACTGCTTTATGTCAGTTCATACAATACTGTACAATATTATTGATACACTATAGTAATCACTAATTGTATCTTCTTTATTTTAGTTCAATAACTGCATTATAATGTAGAGTAATTTCCAACATCAAAATAATTTTTCCATTGTTACAATTGGCAGGGGGGTGGGAACCAGAGCAGTCGGACAGCAGGTGAAATAAATGAGGGGGAACTAGTAAATAAGGCCAGTAAGACTAAGAGGAAGAGCAGGCAGGGAAATGTTGCAGAGCACAGCGGGACTGGTGGTCTGAAGTGCATTTGTTTCAATGCGAGAAGTATAACAGGTAAGGCAGATGAACTGAGAGCTTGGATTAGTACTTGGAACTATGATGTTGTTGCTGTTACAGAGACTTGGTTGAGGGAAGGACAGGATTGGCAGCTAAACGTTCCAGAATTTAGAAGCTTCAGGCGGGATAGAGGGGGATGTAAAAGGGGTGGGGGAGTTGCATTACTGTTAAGGAGAATATCACAGCTGTACTGCGGGAGGACACCTCGCAGGGGTCATGCAGCGAGGCAATATGGGTGGAGCTCAGGAATAGGAAGGATGCAGTCACGATGTTGGGGGTTTACTACAGGCCTCCCAACAGCCAGCGGGAGGTAGAGGAGAAGATATGTAGACAGATTTTGGAAAGATAGGGAAGACGGTGGCGTAGTGGTATTGTCACTGGACTAGTAACCCAGAGACCCAGGGTATTGCTCTGGGGACATGGGTTTAAATCCCACCACAGCAGAAGGTGGAATTTGAATTCAATTAATAAATCTGGAATTAAAAAGCTAGTCTAATGATGGCCATGAAACCATTGTCGATTGTTGTAAAAACCCATCTGGTTCACTAATGTCCTTTAGGGAAGGAAATCTGCTGTCCTTACCTGGTCTGGCTTACATGTGACTCCAGACCCACAGCAATGTGGTTGGCTCTTACATGCCCTCTGAAAAGGCCTAGCGAGCCACTAAGTTGTATCTAACCGCTACGAAGTCCAAATGGACTGCAGCGGTTCAAGGGCAATTAGGGATGGGAAATAAATGCTGGCCTAGCCAGCGACGCCCAAATCCCATGAATGAATTTAAAAAAAGATGAAAAGGTAACAGGGTTGTAGTGGTGGGTGATTTTAACTTCCCCTATATTGACTGGGACTCACTTAGTGCTAGAGGCTTGGATGGGGCAGAATTTGTAAGGAGCATCCAGGAGGGCTTCTTGAAACAATATGTAGATAGTCCAACTAGGGATGGGGCCATACTGGACCTGGTATTGGGGAATGAGCCCGGCCAGGTGGTCGAAGTTTCAGTAGGGGAGCATTTTGGGAGCAGTAACCATAATTCCATAAGTTTTAAGGTACTTGTGGATAAGGATAAGAGTAGTCCTCGGGTGAAGGTGCTAAATTGGGGGAAGGCTAATTATAACAATATTAGGCAGGAACTGAAGAATTTAGATTGGGGGCGGCTGTTTGAGGATAAATCAACATCTGACATGTGGGAATCTTTCAAACGTCAGTTGATTAGAATCCAGGACCAGCATGTTCCTGTGAGAAGGAAGGATAAGTTTGGCAAGTTTCGGGAACCTTGGATAACGAGGAATATTGTGAGCCTAGTCAAAAGGAAAAAGGAAGCATTCGTAAGGGCTGGAAGGCTAGGAACAGACGAAGCCCTTGAGGAATATAAAGACAGTAGGAAGGAACTTAAGCAAGGAGTCAGGAGGGCTAAAAGGGGTCATGAAAAGTCATTGGCAAACAGGAGTAAGGAAAATCCCAAGGCTTTTTATACGTATATAAAGAGCAAGAGGGTAACCAGGGAAAGGGTTGGCCCACTCAAGGACAGACGAGGGAATCTATGTGTGGATCCAGAGGAAATGGGCGAGGTACTAAATGAGTACTTTGCATCAGCATTCACCAAAGAGAAGGACTTGGTGGATGATGAGCCGAGGGAAGGGAGTGTTGATAGTCTCGGTCATGTCGTTATCAAAAAGGAGGTGTTGGGCGTCTTGCAAAGCATTAAGGTAGATAAGTCCCCAGGGCCTGATGGGATCTACCCCAGAATACTGAGGGAGGCAAGGGAAGAAATTGCTGGGGCCTTGACAGAAATCTTTGCATCCTCATTGGCTACAGGTGAGGTCCCAGAGGACTGGAGAATAGCCAATGTTGTTCCTTTGTTTAAGAAGGGTAGCAAGGATAATCCAGGAAATTATAGGCCGGTGAGCCTTACGTCAGTGGTAGGGAAATTATTAGAGAGGATTCTTTGGGACAGGATTTACACCCATTTGGAAACAAACGAACTGATTAGCGAGAGGCAGCATGGTTTTGTGAAGAGGAGGTCGTGTCTCACTAACTTGATTGAGTTTTTTGAGGAAGTGACGAAGATGATTGATGAAGGAAGGGCCGTGGATGTTTTCGATCTGGACTTCAGTAAAGCCTTTGACAAGGTCCCTCATGGCAGACTGGTACAAAAGGTGAAGTCACACAGGATCAGAGGTGAGCTGGCAAGATGGATACAGAACTGGCTCGGTCATAGAAGACAGAGGGTAGCAGTGGAAGGGTGCTTTTCTGAATGGAGGGCTGTGACTAGTGGTGTTCTGCAGGGATCAGTGCTGGGACCTTTGCTGTTTGTAGTGTATATAAATGATTTGGAGGAAAATGTAGCTGGTCTGATTAGTAAGTTTGAGAACGACACAAAGGTTGGTGGAGTTGCGAATAGTGATGAGGATTGTCAGAGGATACAGCAGGATATAGATCGGTAGGAGACTTGGGCGGAGAAATGGCAGATGGAGTTTAATCCAGACAAATGTGAGGTAATGTATTTTGGAAGGTCTAATGCAGGTGGGACGTATACAGTAAATGGCAGAACCCTTAGGAGTATTGACAGGCAGAGAGGTCAGGACGTACAGGTCCACAGGTCACTGAAAGTGGCAACGCAGGTGGATTAGGTAGTCAAGAAGGCATACAGCATGCTTGCCTTCATCGGTCGGGGCATAGAGTATAAAAATTGGCAAGTCATGCTGCAGTTGTGCAGAACTTTAGTTAGGCCACACTTAGAATATTGCATGCTATTCTGGTCGCCACACTACCAGAAGGACGTGGAGGCTTTGGAGAGGGTACAGAAGAGGTTTACCAGGATGTTGTCTGGTCTGGAGGGCATTAGCTATGAGGAGAGGTTGGATAAACTCAGATTGTTTTCACTGGAACGACGGGGGTGGAGGGTCGACATGATAGAGGTTTACAAAGTTATGAGCAGCATGGACAGAGTGGATAGTCAGAAGCTTTTTCCCAGGGTGGAAGAGTCAGTTACTAGGGGACATAGGTTTAAGGTGAGACGGGCAAAGTTTAGAGGGGATGTGCGAGGCAAGTTCTTTCCACAGAGGGTGGTGAGTGCCTGGAACTTGCTGCCGGTGGAGGTGGTGGAAGCAGGTACGATAGCGACGTTTAAGAGGCATCTTGACAAATACATAAATCGGATGGGAATGGAGGGATACGGTCCACGGAAGTGCAGAAGGTTTTAGTTTAGGCAGGCATCAAGATCGGTGCAGGCTTGGAGGGCTGAATGGCCTGTTCCTGTGCTGTACTGTTCTTTGTTCTTTGTAAAAGCAATATTTTTTTGAGTCACCAGAGGGTGCTGTCACCTTTACTACTTTATGAAAAGGTTAAGTGAATAAACAAGCTGGTAAACCAGTAAAATGCACTGCAGGTACTTAAAGGGAAAAGATTCCCAATGCAGAAATTTACAACAAAAGAACAACAATCTACTTTGTGAAAGCTGTTGAATTTTACTTGCTGTTTCACATAATTGGAAATAGAGCAACCTGAAGGGGACAGGAGCAGCAAGTAAGTTTCTTCTCTTCCGGTAGCAAGCAGTAGACTCCAAGGCCTAAACTGCCTTCCTGTTTCCGCTCCTGAACTCAGCTCACGATGCTGCCAGGAAGTGGGCTGGCGTCAGGATTGTGTTTGGACCATACTAGTGGCCCACTGTATCAAATTCAATCATACGAATTAGGAGCAAGAATAGGACACTCGGCTCCTCAAGCCTGTTCCGCCATTCAATAAGATCATGGCTGATCTGATTGTAACCTCGACACATTCCCATCTACCCTGGATAACCTTTCACTCCCTTGCTTATCTAGAATCTATCTACCTCTGCCTTAAAAATATTTAAAGACTCTGCTTCTACTGCCTTTTGAGGAAGAGAGTTCCAAAGACTCACAATCCCAAGAGAAAAATTTCTCCTCATCTCTGTCTTAAATGGGCGACCCCTTATTTTTAAATAGTAACCCCTCTCACAAGGGGAAACATCCTTTCCACATCCACCCTATCAAGACCCCTCAAGATCTTATATATTTTAATCAAGTTCCCTCTTACTCTTCTAAATGCCAGAGGATATAAGCCTAACCTATCCAACTTTTCCTCATAAGACCACCTGCCCATTCCAGGTATTGTCTAGTAAACCTTCTCTGAACTGCTTCCAACGCATTTACATCTTTTCATAAATAAGGAGACCAAACTGTACACGGTACTCCAGATGTGGTCTCACCAATGCCCTGTATGACTGAAGCATAACCTCCCTAGTTTTGTATTCAATTTCCCATCGCAATAAATGATAACATTCTATTAGCTTTCCTAATTACTTGCTAAACCTGCATACTAACCTTTTGCGATTCATACACTAGGGCACCCAGATCCCTCTGCATCTCAGCTCTGCAATCTCTCACCATTTAGTTAATATGCCTCTTTTTTATCCTTCCTGCCAAAATGGACAATTTCACATTTTCCCACATTATACTCCATTTGCCAGATCTTTTCCCACTCATTTAACCTATCTATATGCCTTTGTAGCCTCCTTATATCCGCTTCACAACTTACTTTCCTACCTATCTTTGCATCATCAGCAAATTTAGCAACCATACCTTTGGCCCCTTCATCTAAGTCATTTATATAAATTGTAAAAAGTTGAGGCCCAGCACTGATCCCCGCAGCATACCACTCTTTACATCTTGCCAACCAGAAAATGACCCATTTATGCCTACTCTCTGTTGTTTCCTGTTAGCTAGCCAATCTTCTATCCATGTCAAAATGTTACCCCCTACACCATGAGTTTTTATTTTCCGCAATAATCTTTGCTGTAGCACCCTATCAAATGTTTTCTGGAAATCTAAGTACAGTACATCCCCTTTATCCACAGCACATGTTACCTCATCACTGAACTCCAATAAACTGGTTAAACATGATTTCCCTTTCACAAAACCCATGTTGACTCTGCTTGATTACCTTGAATTTTTCTAAGTGCCCTGCTATAACATCTTTAACAATAGCTTCTAACATGTTCCCTATGACAGATGTTAAGCCAACTGGTCTGTAGTTTCCTGCTTTCTGTCTCCCTCCCTTTTTGAAAAAAGGAGTTGCATTTACTATTTTCCAATCTAATGGAAACTTCCCAAAATCTAGGGAATTTTGGAAAATTAAAACCAACGCATCAACTATCTCACTAGCCACTTCTTTTAAGACCCTAGGATGAAGTCCATCAGGACCCGGGGACTTGTCAGCCCACAGCTCCAACAATTTGCTCAGTACCACTTCCTTGGTGATTGTAATTTTCTTGAGTTCCTCCCTCCCTTCCATTTCCTGATTTATAGCTATTTCTGGGATGTTCCTTGTATCTTCTGTAGTGAAAACCAATGCAAAACAGTTGTTCAATTCAGCTGCCATCTCCTTATTTTCCCTTATTAATTCCCCAGATTCACTTTCTATAGAACCAATGCTCACTTTGTTAATTCTCTTCTTTTTTTAAGTATCTACAGAAACTCTATCTGTTTTTATATTTCTAGATAGCTTTCTCTCATGCTCTATTTTCCCCTCCTTATCAATCTTAGTCATTCTTTGCTGTTTTTTATATTCTGTCCAATCTTCTGACCTGTCACCCATCTTTGTACAATGATATGCTTTTTCTTTAAATTTGATACTATCTTTAACTTTTTTAGTTAACCATGGATGGCGGGTCCTCCCCTTAGAATTTACTTTCTCGTTGGAATGTATTTATTCTGTGTATTCTGAAATATCCCTTTAAATGTCTGCCACTGCATCTCTATTGACCTATCCCTTAACCTAATTTGCCAGTTCACTTTAGCCAGCTCTGCTTTCGTGCCCTTGTTTAAGTTTAAAGTCTTAGACCCACTCTTCACTCCCCCAAACTGAATGTAAAATTCAATCATATTATGATCACTGCTACCTAGGGGCACCTTCACTCCGAGGTCCTCAATTAATCCTATCTCGTTGCACAATACCAGGTCTATTATAGCCTGTTCTCTGGTTGGCTCCAGAACGTGCTGTTCTAAGAAACTATCCTAAAAACATTCTATGAACTCCTCATCTAGGCTACCTTTGCCCATCTGATTCTTCCAGTCTGTATATAGATTAAAATTCCCCATGATTATCGCAGAACTTTTCTGACAAGCTCCCATTATTTTTTCCTTTGTACTCTGTCCTACCATGTGATAACTATTAGGAGGCCTGTACACCACTCCCACGAGTGACTTCTTACCTTTATCATTTCTCATCTCTACCCAAACCACTTCTACATCCTGGTTTCCTGAACTTAGGTCATCCCTCTCTAACATGCTAATACCATCATTATTTAAGAGAGCCACCCCTCCACCTTTTCCTAGATTCCTGTCCTTCCTAAATGTCATGTACTCTTCAATATTCAGGTGCCAATCTATGTCATCCTGCAGCCATGTCTCTCTAATGGCTATTAGATCGTACTCATTTATTTCTATTTGCACTATCAGGTCATCTGTTTTGTTTTGAATGCTATGTGCATTCAGATACTGAGCCTTTAATTTTGCCTTTTATTATTTTTTGTAACATCTAGCCTTGATTTACTCTTAGATTTGTACTCTCTATCCCTTCCTGTCACTGCCTGTTTATCATTTCCCATATTAATATCTTTCTCTCTTGCCTTGTCTCTGCTCTTTGATTTTCCACATCTTCCCAAATTTGATCCCTTGCCCCCACTCTTTAACTTCAAACCCTCTCTACTTCCCTAGTTATGTGGCTCGCTGGAAGACCAGCCCCATCATGATTCAGGTGTAGACTGTCCCAACGGTACAGCCCCCACTTTCCCCAGTTCTGGTGCCACTATCCCACAAACCGGAACCCACTTCTATCACACTAGTCTTTGAGCTATGCATTCATTTCTTTAATCTTATTTTCCCTATGCCAATTTACAAGTGGCTCAGGTAATAATCCAGCGATTATTACCTTTAAGGTTCTGCTTCTTAATTTGGTGCCTAGTTCCTCAAATTGACTATGCAGAACCTCCTTCCTTGTTCTGCCTATGTCGTTGGTACCTACATGGACCACAACGACTGGATCCTCCCCTCCCACTGTAGGTTCCTCTCCAGCCATGAGCAGATGTCCTGAACCCTTGCACCGGGCAGGCAACACAGCCCATCTGGACTCATGCTCTTTGCTGCAGAGAACAGTGTCAATCCCCCTCACTAAACTGTCCCCTACTACCACTACATTCCTTTTTGCTCGCCCTACTTGAATGGCTTTCTATACCATGGTACCATAGTCAGTTAGCTCATGCCCTGCAGTCCCACTCTCATCCAAACATGCTGAAAGAACCTTAAAACTGTTGGACAATTGCAAAGGCTGAGGCTCCAGCACTCCTGTCCCCTGGGTCCCTTTACCTGCCTCAGCTGCAGGCACACTCTCCTGTCCCTGACCACTGACCAAATCAGAAGACCCTATTCTAAATGTGGGTGATCCTGTAATATTTAACCGAGGAAGAAAGAGACTGCTGCATTGCCTGTGTTGATAGCATGTTCACTAGGGAATGTCTATAGACACCTGGGTGATAAGATGTTAGGAAATAATTTCCTTGGTGATTCTCCCATTCATTTACACCATCTTCCCATGCTTTCAGTGCCACTTTTTCCTAAGTTACAGCAGACAAGCAGAAGAAAACTGTGAACATTCACTCCCATTATTAAATAATCTGTAGTAGGTCAAAAACTTTGTGTTTCTTTACAAAGACGAACCATGTGCACAACCAGAGGTGTAAAGTTTCCAGAGTGGAAGAATGGCTAGCAGTAGGCACCGAGGCAGACACACTCAAGAATCTGAGAATTGGAAGAGAGCTTTTTTTCATTAGTTCAATGGGATGTGGATGTCACTGGCAAGACCAGTATTTATTACCCATCCCTACTTGCCCTTGAGAAGGTAGTCGTGAGCTGCCTTCTTGAACAACTGCAGTCCTTGTGGTTTAGGTACATGCACGTTGCTGTTAGGAAGAGAGTTTCCATCAGGTTCAGTTTGGTAATGGGATAGTGTGCCTCTACTATTTCACTTTTTTGCTTTCTGCGGTGTCACGGTCATGTATTTTTTTTTCTTCTCCGGGGAATATGCGGTTTGCCTTTAAGGTTTGCAGAGGATCAGTATTGCTTTAAGAAGCAGCAAGTCTCAGGAGTTATAGAAAGGTGCATTTTCGATTGCCGTTAGAAACAGCCATTTGGAGACTGTGATTCAAAGGGTGCATTCTCGTTACCATAGATACAGCCACTGGGAGTGAGTAGCAAGTGATACATTTGTTACAATTCAATTTTGAACTGGCTTTTTAGTTGAAGATCGTTTGTTCTAACAGAACACAGACACAGAACTCACACAGACACAGCTGTGGTGGCAGCACCTGGAAAAAGAGTTCTTAACCATTTAAACTGAAGGAAGAGGATTTTAGTTTGTTTAATGATTATCTCTCAAAATTCTAAAACATCAAGCCAAAACTGAGATCTCTGGTAATTTAAATTGAAGAAAGGGAAGTTAGACTGTGACAATCTTTTATCCCTCAAAAAACTCTAAAGTCAGATTGATTCTATTGAAAGTGTTTGCAAGTCGTTAATTGTTGAAATTCGCTGGAGAAGGAAAGCAACATTCTGTGAGGACTTCAAGCAACATTCTGTGAGGACCTCAAGCAAAATTGGACTGTAAATTTACAAGGACTCTAATTTTTCCTATTTTAAATATTGTTTATATCTTCATAGTGTTTAAGAATTTAGTTCTTCTAATTAAAGAGTTAATTTGTTGATTTAAAGGTTTGGTTAGCCTCATTCAGGGGGTTAATAGATGGTACAATCTGGCTGGGTCTTTCTTTAATTTGGAAAGTTTTAAATGATATGTTAGACGATCTGTGGAGCGACAGGATTGAATTATCAATGTGTTTCTCCCACCACAATCAGAATCATATATTTTGATTTGGGGCTTTGACAGGAGCGGTAGGTCATAACAGCGTGCATTCTGGTGACTTGAAAAGCCTCCTGCTATTGTTCAGTCATGTTTTCTCATTCATAAGTCAGAGAGCATTTTCCTAAAATTAATATCCTTTGCCTCCCTCGCAAGTGCTAAACACTTACAGAAAGAAGCAAAGATAAGCAGACTGGCATGTCCTGAGGGACCCTTCCGCTATTGATTCATTTACTCTGTTATGGCAACTTATTCATTCAAGCAACTAACCCAGATACACCTCCTTTGGATAAGGGCATTACTGAGAAGGAGGGAATATCACTGCATGAATCGCAGAGCACCAGTGAACAGGAAGAACTGAGATGATATGATGAGGAAACAGCCATTTTTCCAAATAGTTGCCTTTGGATGAGACATTGAACCAAGGCCCAATCTTCCCTCTCAGGTGGATGTAAAAGCAATTATTTTGAAGAAGAGGAGGGGCATTATCATTAGTAACCTGGGATAATACTTATCTCTCAACATCACTATAACATATTATCTGGTTGTTGTCACTTTGCTGTGTGTGGCAGTTTGCTCTTGTGTAAGTTGGCTGCCCCATTTCCTATATCACAGCAGTAACTACAAATAAATAAGGTATTTAATTAGCTGTAAAGTGCTTTGAGTCATCCTGAGGTTGTGAAAGGCACTACATAAATGTAAGTCTTTCTTTCTTTGACTGAGCAGCCCACGGAGCAAGATCTCAGGGGTCCAGTCATTAAAATATCTATGATTCAGGAATATTGATCTACTTTGTAGGCAGTGTATACAGTCTTATATGGTGCAAGTGGTGGAAAATTTGGAGGAGTCAACAGTCCAGATCTGTAATACAATACAGGTGGTATAGCATGATGTGAAGAACATCTTGGTGACTGTGGCAATCCAGATCAATGCAGCTGCAAGGTGTCATCAATGCAAGGTGTCAGAAAGTGTCTCTAACAGCAGCTGTTGTTTCTGGAGTGGCTGCAGCAACTGTTTCTATACATGGCCTGAACAGCCCTGTAGCTCAGGGCTTTCAAGACTTAATTGAGACAATACAGTCGATCTTATGCAGACCATTAGCCCCAGTAAGCCAGTGCCCAGCACTAGTGGAGTGAATGCAGATGTTGTTGCTTCTTACAACAATGCCAGTAAAGCCGGCAGCACCCCTCCAGTCCCAGCAGAAGAAGTCTGTTTCCAGTAGGTATTAAATGTGCAACTGTCATGTCACTAGCAGATCCTCAAGGACACCAGCTTCACTGAAACAAGTGCAACCTTGGTCTTCAAGAGCTCCAACGGAACAGTCCCAACACAAACTCCACAACCTCCTGCCACTGAGGTAACATATGTAGGAGTAAGAGCTTTTGATCACATGAATAGAGTTTTAGGCACATGGCACTCATGGTGATTAGTAAGCAGTAGTCATAGGGCACAAAGAAGGGATATGGTGGTAGTAAACATACTGACCTGGACTTCGAAGAAAGCTGCCCACAAAGGTCTAGCAATCCCTGTGATGTGGATTTCCCCTTTCCCAATATCAGGGTGAATCTAGCGCCAAGTCAAGGGGATCTCCAGGCATCCAGCAACAGTAATGTCATCAAGCAGGGTAAGCAGATAATCACATTGAAGTATCCTCACACAGCAAACCTGGAAGTAAAATGCACTGGTATCCTTTAATTTAATTTTGCAGAGAGAGAAATAAATGATTGGAAGATACGCCTGAGATTAAGGTAGAAGCTGAAATATTATGAACAAACTTTAAAAAAAATTATTTTAAAAATGTGGACCTTTAAAATCATAATAGAGAATTTTGACATTCCACAAATATAAAACTAGCTTTCCAAGGCCAGTGGGACTGTTTAGCAATAAATCATGAATTTAGTACACTGTTAAAACCCAGTTACAAACCTCATTCAACAAGGGGTAACTTTTTGAAATGTTACAGTGAGACAGAGTGTGTAAAGGGGCAAGTTCTCATCAGCTCAGTAATTTTTAAATGTTGTAGTCAGGGGGAGACTTCAACAGGGCACCCTGTGGAGAAGTTTAAAATCACTGACAGTAACTTCTGGATTTCCATGTTTAACTGCACATGTGCGGATTCCAGAAATCACTGTCAACTTCAGAGGAGTAATAACAGCAAACACTGATAGTTTCACTGTCATTACTACAGTAAAATCCGAGCTGTACAGTCTTGGCAATTTGGTATATTTCTGTATTTTCCAGAAACATCTCCCTCTTATATAATAATTAATGTCTGTAACTGTCCTCTCCCAGTGGGGATATTGAAGAAATTAACTAAATTGTCTGAGAGCAAAGTAAGAGATCATGAAGGGCTTTATTGTGTCATGCAGATGGAAGGCACTCTTTTCATTTGAAGAAGATGATGATGAATTCCTGCATGATGGCACATGCTGCCGGCAGGCAGAACTGTCCACACTGCTCTCATTGTCACATTTACCTGTGGGTAGTGGTCCTGTGTTATGTCCCCTCAGCCACTGCCAATGGTCTTTTATATGATACATTGCATGCCATTGCCAAGATGCAAGGCTTTACTGCCTTCAGTAACTTCTGTGTGCTGCTTATTGAGTAAGATATCAAAATGTTGGGCTGGATTTTAAGAAGCCCCCAACGTCGGGTTCCATGGCAGGGAGGCCCGAAGATGGCTCCAGAAAAGGCCCACCACGGACCTCGACACCATGAGGGTCCGGCCTGATCCTCCTGGCGGCGGTGAGGCTCCGTGGCGGCCCTCCTCGCCGCTGGGCAACGGGACTGCAATTTACATATTCTAATTAATAAAATTAATGAATTTACATATACTTACCATAGATCTTGAGGGCCCAACGCGATCTTCAGCGTGGCAGCCAGCACTCCCATGCCTTCAGATTCCCGTCCTGGGAAACGAGGCGCAACACTGGTGGGGGGGGGGAGAGGTCAATTTATCAGTGAGATGGGGGTGGGTGGGCGGGGTCAAATACATGTCATGGTTATAAGAGATGGTGGGAAGTGTTGAACCTTAAATTTTGTGCTGTTTGGGGGGGGGAGGTCACGTAAAAGGTCAATAGTTTGGGAGGGAAAGGGCAAGTCATTATCGTAATTGCTGTTGGGGGGTTGGGAAAGGGGCAAAAGAAATGTACTTATTTAATTTTTGTGTTTATTTCTTTAAACATTTAAATAAGCCATCAGGGCTGGCTGCACTTTAAAAATGGCGCCAGCGCCTGCACACAGGCAGCTGACATCATTGCCGGGGACGGACAGTCTACCACTACCGATTGTGGGGCGGGGGGGGGGGGGGGGACGGGGGTGGGGGGGCGGTGGGCCTCCCCGGCTATTTAAATGAGCCGCTGCGCTTAAGATCGTGGCTGCTCTTTGGCGATTTTTTGAGCTCGCCACCAATCTCTCAGAATCCAGCCTGTCAGTTTAACATAAAAGGTAATTTAAGAATGTAAACCAATGACACTAGAAATATATTTAAGAAAAATTTTAAAATTCTGACAAAGTAAATATTGAAATAGTCTGTAAAAGAGGAAAAATCTATGTTTAACATTTTTTTTGAAAAGAGCAATGGAGGAGTTAGACCTCCTGGGGAAAAACAGGGCAAAATGGAAGTGAAATTAAACTTTGGCAGGGGCACAGAGGTATGGTAGTGAATCAGCCACTCATTATACACCCATTTGATTTTAATTTCCAATCAATGGAAAGGAAACTTGAGTGGGATGTGTAACAAAAAACTGATCCGCTATCAGTATTTTGCGATCCCGCTGAAGTTGAATTTCACTCCCTTTAAATCTTCCACACAAAATGTAATGAGGAGAGAGGTCGGCATCAGTGAGGACTAGCTTGGAGGCCCAATTTAGGTCAGTCGGAAACAGGAAGAGAAAATAGCAGGGAGAAATTCACTTGATCGCACGTTATTAAAAAATTTTTTATACAAGGTATAAACATAATCTAAGAACAGAAATATAACAAACGGTGAACTTGCCTCCCTATAGGCTTAATCGCCCTACCTCACATACATAAGCCCCCAGACCACTCCATGCTCCTTAAATCCCAGACTCACTTGCTGGACAGCCTATGCATTTTCATTTGTGTTCATTGACATTCAGTGTGAGGGAATACTATTCCATCACTCAGTCTGTGTTCCCTTGGCTGCTTATTCCCCAGGCGCAATACTCTTCATGGTAGTTTGCTGTTTGAAGACAACAGGTGAGTGCTTTTAAAAGTGCGTGGAGGCAGCAGGGGAAAGTGTGCAGGCAGGAAGGCCACGTTTCCTGTTTTACAGTTGGGAGCAGTGAATTTTTGGGGAAGGAAAGAGACAGACCAGAATTGGGAGCAGGAGGTTCACATTTAGTCTGCATGACAGGAGCAGAGGCAGAACAGGTCCCTATCATGCAATCATGTACTCGGCAGCTCAGCTACTTGGCTGGAAGAACAATGTGCGGAGGGGGAGAGTAGAGAGAAGGAATTTAAAATAAATATTCATACGAGCAGTTCCCTTCATACCAAGCCTTGCCTGTAAGTATATTTTTTTTAAATGATAAAGCTCAGTTCACCTTTATCCAGACCCACTCCGCATCCCTACCCCCACCAAACCCACACCACTGCCACCACCATCTGCTCTGAGGATGTTCAATAAACCCACTATTCAGCCTCACGATAGTACAAATAATCCATGGCCTTAGGTGGTAGTTGGTTAAAATATTTTATTTTTAACCTTAAAAAAGCAAGCCATGCATCTGTACATACAACACTTTCAATACAGTACAGAAGACTGGATGAATCCATGACAGGTATAAAACTGAAAATTCCTATCATAGTGGCACCTACAGGAGTAACAGATACCGCAGGTACTAGAATGGGTTCCAATAAGGCTAAGTCTCACATGATTATTTATTAAAACATACACCCCACATACAAAATTTAATATATACCAGACTGATACACAGTTTTGTCTGAACATACTATTAGGTTCTACGACCATTTACTGCTACAGGTGAATGTTAGAATGGTATTAAATGTCTGCACAACCTGGAACAAAGAAATAAAACCTAATAACAAATACTTTTTAATATTGAAGTACTGTAATAATGAACATCCACCATTCAAAATAAAAGCATACAAGCAGTTGACCAATAAAGCATTCATCAATATGCAATGCGCATATGTCTGGTTCAATGCTTGCGTCAGTAATACAGGACAGGCTGGTAAAGATTACTATCGGTGGAGCTGTCACTTACATCAGTGAAATTGTGACATTTAACTGTCATTTAGCTGTCATAAAACTAGAGTCAAAAGTCAAAAATTGCTTTCTAACGACCAACTGTAAATAATAAATGCAATTTGTACAATTTAATTTTTTTGTGGTTCATGGCTAATAAAAAGTAATTTCTTTTCATTCCTTCAGCAACTAGATTATTTCTGACTGCAAGTGCTTTTCAATTGAAAGATTTTATATCATGGCCAAAGATAAATTTACCCCCAAAACGATCACTGCTAAATATAACAGGGCAGCTTAAATAGATACTAAGATGAATTCATTTTAAGGCATCAAAATCGCACCACTTTGGAACAGGGCTAAGATCCTCAGATTTTCCAGGTTTGTACAATTATGTATTCAATATTCCAGTTTGAGTGTCATCAAAAGATGGAGGATGGAAAATTCTAGG
This sequence comes from Heterodontus francisci, assembly GCF_036365525.1. Taxonomy (NCBI): domain Eukaryota; kingdom Metazoa; phylum Chordata; class Chondrichthyes; order Heterodontiformes; family Heterodontidae; genus Heterodontus; species Heterodontus francisci. Next base: position 49,566,946 of record NC_090389.1, read on the forward strand.
AAAATGAATGGAGTCTGACCAGTTAAAGGAAAATGACTGCATATGGGGTTCAAGTAGATTTTAGCCTATTAAAAGGCTGCACAAGATACAAAACCCAGTTGCTGGCATAGTAATTGCGGGGACAAGAAATGAATTCAGTGAGCAAATGATGGTGTGTCACAGCACCTGAACCCCCTGCATAAACTGGTAACTTGGAGGTGCTGCTGCATGAGGTGGCTGTAAGAGTGGTGCCCTTGTTGGCACTTCATGGCCCGACTACCAGAGGACAGCAGTGCAGCACACCTAATAGAGACTGGGGAGGCCCAAAAGTTAAAGGGAGGAGGTGGTTTTGACAGTTATTGGCATTGCTGTCCTTGGCTGAAAATATCCATGCAACAGGTGGCATAGATATGCAACTGGTTACATCCGGACCCAGAACCTGTGCAGCCAGTTCTTCATTTCATTGCCAAAATTTCAATCTTCCAGCACCAGTTTATTACCTACACAACTAATGCTGTTGGTCAGAAAAGGTATTCTCTTTAATTTCAGTGGTTGTATATTGGAGACATGCTGAGCTGCATTTCTAAGCTGTGCCAATGATCATTAACTTTGTTTCTCTCTCCACAGATTTCCAATGTCCAGTATCCAGAGTATTTTATTTGTGCATTAGTGTTTAATCCATGGCCACTTCTCTTCCAGGAATGCCCACTTTGAAGAAGATCTGCTCTTCTCTCGGACAGGATTTTCACTTGTCTCTTTTACCGTATTCACTTTCATTACTTTCTGTTTCCCATCTCGTGTTTGATCAGGTACTTAAAAAGATTTGCTTTCACAGCCACATCTCCTTCCTCAGTAACTGCCCCGCCTTGGGTTTTTTACACTTAGATTGCAACTGAGATTCCACCCTTCCTATTTCGGATTCCCCCTTGATTACAGGTAGCTCCAAGATAAAACCACTTCCTCTCACCGCATCCTGAGATCCACACTCAACACCATGCGCCACCACATGCACGTTCTTGACCTCACTCTATCTCAATGCTGTCCTAGTCCATAGTTACATTTCATCCTTCACCTCATCCAGTACTTGAACAAAACCTTTCTTCCTTTCATGTGTCAAGAATCACAAGCTGCAAAACCCCTGGATACCAGTGCAACTCCAGATCCTTTTCCCCCTGCACTTTCCTCTGATTCCATTCCTTCATCCAAACACTGAGCTCAACACTGAGCTCTTCTTCCTTTGCTTTCCCCTATGCGTCCACTTCTTTGACTAGGAGTCTTGCCCCCGCACAGTGGATTCTTTCTCCTAACTTCAGAATTCACGTTCCACCTAGATCTCCTCCTGCTGGCCTCTTATTCTCTCCAGATCTTTACACTGGGAACTGCCGGTGTGACATCGGCGGTCTCAATTTTTCTACTCTGCTCACTCACTATAACCTATCTCCCTCTGAACTTGCAGTACTCCATTTTCTCAGGTCCAACCCGAACATTGTCATCAAACCTGCTGACAAGGGTGGCACTGTTGTTGTTTAGCAAACCTTGCAGCGGTCAAATGCCGACTCTCTGAGACCTCCTTTACTTCTCCCAGACTATTACCCCACTATGGGACATAAGCCATAATTTCCCAGATTGTCAGTGACCTCATTTGTTCTGGAGATCTTCCCTCCATGGCCTCCAACCTCACAGTTCCCCAATCCCGCGCAACCCACCTCCTTCCCAAGATCCACAACAGGACTGCCCTGGTTGACTCATCAGGCTGAATTTTATGATGGTGGCTGAAATCCTGCCACCATGATCGAAGGCGGGTGATGAGCTTTGGCCAGCAGCAAAAGCCCAGGAGGCATATTCCCACTGGCGGCCAAATAAGGGGACGTCGCTGGGACTGCTGTTCCTATTAAGTACGCAACCCACCACCCCCCCACCCCCAAGTGCTGCCGGCCCAATCAGAGGGCTGGCAGCTCAGCAGCCTAAGCAGCACCACTGCTAGCAGTGGCCATTGCTAAGGTTGCACCTGCAGGATGAGGATGCAACGATGGTCATGCAACCTCAAAGACAGGTAAGTGAAGTCTGTGGACACCACAGCCAGGCAGGGAGGCCCCAGGCAATTGGAAAGGAGTGTGGCAGTCACTGAGAGCAGCCATTGCCGCCTGAGGGGCACTCCTGGGCGGTGGTGTCCAAAAAGGAGAGCACACTTCCCCCACACCTGGAACCCACTGGGAGGTTGCCAGGTTGCACTGAAAGGTCTCCCCATGTGACGGCGCCCCCCACCCCCCACCCCGACCACTGATGAGGGCAAAGTGCCTGTCCGACACCTTCCCACGCTATTTTGACAGCCTTCCTGCATCCCAGCCTGTTGCCAAGGAGCTGGCAAATTACAGCAATTATTTCAGCCAACTGAACTAATTTCTTCCCATCTCAACTCTATTTTTCTCCCACTGTCTAGTCTCTTCCCGCCTACCTCTGCGACTCTTCCAATGCCCTCCTCCACTTTAATAGTTTACAGTTTTCTGGCCTTAACCATCTCCTTTTCACCATGAACACCCAATCACTCTACAACTCCATCCCCCACTGGGACAGCCTGTGTCCCCCCCCCCCCCACTTCTTCCTTGAACAGAAGCACTGGTCCCCGTCCACCACCACCCTCCTCCACCTGGCTGAATTTGTTGTCGCATTGAACAACTTCTCAATGATTCCACTCACTACCTCCAAATAAAAAATATTGCAATGGGATCCTGTATAGGTTCTAGCTATGCTTGTCTTTTTATGTGATATGTGGAACATTCTTTGTTCCAGTCCTACTCAAGTCCCCTCCTTCAACTCTTTTTCCGGTACATTGCTGACGGTATCAGTGCCGTATCCTGCTCTCACCTCGAACTGGTAAATTTCAGCATCATTCCTTCCTATTTCCATCCTTCCCTCACATTTATATGGTCCATCTCCAACTCCTCCCTTCCTCAACCTCTCTATCGTTATTTCTGCGAATAGGCAGTTGGCAGGTGAGGCTACATGTTAGTAACGAGCATTCATAAACGATGTCACGTTAATTAGTTTGGAAATATTACTGTAAGAACTTAGAAACATGGGCTTAGATTTTCCTATGGAAGTGGGGCAGGATTTCCGCTCACCAAGGAGATGTACACCTGCCCCACAGTATTTCTGGCCCAGACTCATTTAGTGTGGGAGGCAGACTTCCCGGCATCTGCAGAGGTTTCGTGCCAGACCTGGGGAGGAGATTTGATGTGGAATGTCTGGGGGTGTTGGGGGAAAGAGAATAGGAGGGAATCAGTGAACTGTCTATAAAAAAAAATTGTCAAGTTTTGCTGCTATGAATGGGGCCTATGTACCACTGTGCTCGTGAGTGCCACTCGCTACTGGTTCCCCAAGATTCCTTCCAGCACCGAAGCCTAACAAGTGACCCCAGCATTCAGTGTTCCTTTAGGGTTAGCCAAAGGAAATGTGGCAAAGCAGTAGTTGCCTCATTAAAATTTAACAGATATGGGCAGGTGCATTTTAAGCTGCAAGATTCACAAGTAATTGGAAGGGAAGTGGGTCCTAGGCCAAGCACATGCCCCAGCAAATTTCCAACAGCACCCAATCCAGACTTTTCCAAAGTCGACCAGAATGGTGGATGAAAAATCTAGACAGGAGAAACATATGACTTTACAACACAAGAAAGGCCATTTAGCCTATCACACCTGTGCCAGCTCATTAATAGAGATAAAAACTAAAAGTGCTGGAATTACTTAGCAGCATCTGTGGAGAGAGAAGTAGAGTTAACGTTTCAGGTCAGTGACCTTTCATTTTATTTAATTTCATTAATAGAGCTATTCACTTAGTTCCATTCCCCTGCTCTTTCTTTTTTCTCTTTAAGTTTCTCTAACGTTTTAGATCTTATTGTTCTTTAACAATACTTTAAATGGATATATTCTGAAAACAAGTGCATCTCTTAATTTGGCAGAATGCTTTTTTTGTACAGCAGCTACTGTTTCAGTGGATCCTACATAATTAGCTGGACATGTGCAATATATCTTAGGGGAATTCAGGCGTTAAATCATTGCCAACACACATACCCAGGCAGCAGCCTCACACACACCAAATGTGCTGTTGTCAGTGTGAAAGCCAATGGTGGAGGAACCCTGCAGACAGTCTTCAACATAAACAGGAAAATCATTGAAACTACAATTCCTAATCTCAATAGAAACACAATTCTGAAACAGTTAGACTTAATGGGGATTATTTTATATTTTACATTTACATTTCTTACAAGAATTTCAACACAATTAAAAACAAGAGGGTGATATATGCAGACAAGCCAAATGGCAGAGATGTGTAAAAGGCAGAGAATATAATCGGAACATCAATGCAATCTTAAAGAGTGGGTATGAGTAAATTTGTCTGAGGTACAGGGCTGGATTTTCCTAATCTCACCACAGGTGCGTACAGGTCTTGCAACCACTGCTCCAACCCTGCCACGACCTCGGCTGAGTTTCCATGTTTGGGCCTGTTTAAACACACAAGGAGGGCTCCCAGCAGGATGTCTATTACCAAGATGCAACTCAAAGCTGTAAGGAGGTATTTAATGTGCTTATGCAGAGGGGCAACTGCTGCAGCACCAGAGGAGGAGGGAACCCATTTACAGGAAGAAGAACATGCTGAAGATCAGAAGCTCAATTTTCTTTTTAGTTCTCAGGCTGGGCCAACGCCTAAAAAATGGCCAGTAAATGAGTGGGAGAAATGTCCAAAACTAGGCTCTCTCCCTCCAAAACCAACATTATCAGGCCTTCCATTGCTGCTGCATGAACTACATTACCCCTCTCCTGTTATTGTTGGGACCGTCAGGATCAGCAGCAAAAATCCAGGAAATTGGGCAAGTTGCCAGGTCTCATTTGCCTGCTATCATTTACATGAGGTGAGGCAGTGAGTGGGGTGGCTGATGATTTCCCTGTTGGGAACTGGGGAAGAAAATTTCAGTCATGGTGAGAATGCTCATGGCATAGGACTCCTCACTTGGTTTTCCCAGTTTCCATCATTGTACAGTTCAACTTATAGTGGGGTCTAGCAGAGGAACATCCAAGCCATACAATGAAACTGCTAAATGAGAGGCTGTAACTAAAGAGATCCATCACTATCTAAAATTGAATCCTTAAAGAAGGTCCCTTGCAGTTTAAATTGGCCGGTAACAAGAAGATCTCTTAAACAGCTCATTAATTAGGATTTGCTCAATAATTTAATGCTTAATTTCTATCCTTTAATGTTTCTTAACAAGCAAAAGACATCAAAAAATGGAAATTAATTATTAAAGAAAAAACCAGGATGCAAGCGGATAGCTTCACTAATTAATCTGCATTGGCTTAGATTTTATCAAATATAAAGCTGAGAGTCCCACCATTGCTTTCTTCGATCACTTTAAGTAATTTATGGGCAATGAAAGTTCAAACATTTTTGAAATGAATTCTTGTAAAATGGTAATCTTTTGCAAACCTAATTCTTTTCTGACATTTTTAGCAACAACACCAGGAGCATTGAGGGCATTCAATCATTACCAGCCTTGAGATGCTCACTATCAGTCTCATTAGGATGTCATGATGGATAGGGTTGGGACCTGAAAACTTTTTGTGCCTTAAGCTCAAGGAAACTAACAACCACACCAATAAATTAGTTTAAAGAATTAATTGTTTATTTAGCATCAGATTTCTTTGCACACAGAAACCTTCCTTAGTCGAGCTATAGATATAACAGAACACTTCTAAGTATAACAGCAATATAGGCAAAAATATATCAGCTCACTAACAGTCAATCTATTGTCTGCCACTCAGGCAGCTACGGATCATTGGCCCAGGTCATCAGCAGCTACAGTTGAGCAGCAGCTAAGGTTCATCAACCTCAGTCTGTTTTATATCCCTGGGAAACTGGCTGGCTAAGGTTACATTTCAAATGGTGAATCCTTGGAGCAGGTTGGTCATCTGTGACCCCACCCCACCTCTGTTCAAGCCAAATTGGGCAGGTTGGGTCAGGATTTAGAATTTTAATACATTAATCCTGACACTTGACTCAAATTTGCCCTCTTTCTGGAGTTAAAATTGCCCCCCCCACCGCCCCACTCAAGTGTCAGCAGCCAAATATAGAATCTACTAGTGGAAATGTAAGCATATATTGAATATTATGTTAGCAGGACAGTTATAGGCTTAACTTCCATGAGTGCTAAGTACCCTGTATTTGTTGTCCAAACCTACACAGTGTGTTCTACAGAATAATGTATAGAGCAAGCTAATTCCTAATTAATCAAGAACCGAGTGCTGAAGGCAGGGTTAAGAAATTAAGTAGGACAATACCACTCCCTGTTAGATTCTGGTTGATAGATTTTTAACTGACTGTTCAGTTGGACAGTCAACAAAATAGCATTTGGAAAGAGAAAACTAATACTGCATTCATCAACAACAATGAGTCTCAATGTCCCTCCAAATTTATAAAGCTGAAATCTGTATGTTATTTTCCACACAGTAATTTGTTACCTTAACGAGAGGTTCCATTGAATCTGCCTACATTCTGGAGGGGATATTAATACCAATAGAGTGGTTAAGGTGTCTTAATTGTGGCTTATCATTGTTTAATTTGGGAAATTCAGCGTACATCAAAGCACTACTCTCGGCACATCCTGTAATCCACATTCAAGTTAAATGCTACCAAGTGCACCCTCTTGACCTCTCTTCAGCAGCACCAACTCACTCTATTTCAATGCCGTCCTGGCCCGCAGTTCCATTTCACCCTTCACTTCACCCGACACTTTCACAAAAAACTTTATTTCTTCCTTTCAGGTGTCAAGAATCGCAAGCTTCAACAACTGTTTGACACCAACACCCTCTGGATCCTTCTTTGACTTCTACTGAACCCAACCCTTCATCCAATCTCACCATTGCCATGTATTCACTTTCCCCTCTGACCCTCAAATGATCAGTCTTCAACAAAGGCCTCAGCTACCTCCCTTTACACCCCAATCTCAATGCATTTCGATCTTGGCAGGCTGCTGAGCTCTTCTTCCATCACCTTCACCTCTGTGCCCATTTCTTTGGCCAGGAGTCTTTCCCCCGCACAGCAGACCCTTTCTCCCATTTAATGAGTGTGCATTCCACCTGGGCCCCACCCTTTTGGTCTCCTACCCTCTCTGGAACATTTCATTGAGATTTGTGGCATTGCCTGTCTCAATTTCTCTGTTCTCCTGACTCACTCTAACCTGTCTCCCTCTGAACTTGCAGCACTCTGCTTTCTCAGGTTCAACCCTAACATTATCATTAAACCTGCTAACAAGAGTGGTGCTGATGTTGTTTGGCAGACCTCAACTTAGTGGAGGCTGAACGCCAACTCTCTGACACCTCCACCTACCTCCCCTGGATCCTAACCCTACCGAACGTCAGGCCGTCGTTTCCAAGACTGTCGCTGACCTCATGTCCTCTAGAGATCTTCCCTCCAAGGCCTCCACCCTCACAGTCCCCCACAATCCTGCACGGCTCCTCCTTCCCAAGATCCACAAACAGGACCACCCTAGTAGATCCATCATTTCGGCCTGTTCTTGCCCCACAGAACATATTTCTCCTCATCTCAACTCTATTTATTACTCTCCTTGTCCAGTCTCTTCTCACCTACATCCATGGCTCTTCTGACACCCTCAGTCCCTTTAACAGTTTCCAGTTTCCTAGCCTAACTATCTTCTTTTCATCGTGAATGGCCAATCCCGCTACACCTCCATCTTCCACCAGGATAGCCTGAGGGCTCTCCGTTTCTTCCTTGAACGGAGGCTCAAGCAGTCTTCAGCCCCCACCACCATCCTCCTCCACCTACCTGAACTTGTTCTCACATTGAACAACTCCTTTGACTCCATTCACTTCCTCCAAATAAAAGGTATTCCTATGGGAACCCGCATGGGTTCTTGTTACGCCTTCCTTTTTATGGGATATGTGGAACACTGTTCCAGTCCTACTCAAGTCCTCTCCTTCACGTCTTTTTCTGGTACCTTGATAACTCTATTGGTGCCATTTCCTGCTCTCGAGCCAAACTAGAAAAGTTCATCAATTTTGGTTCCAATTTCCACCCTTCCACCTCCAACTCTTCCCTCTCCTTCCTTGAGTTCTCTACCTCCATTTCTGAGCATAGGCCATTGACCAATATCCAAAATAAGCCCACTGATTCCCACAGCTATCCTGATTACACCTACTCCCAACCTACTTCCTGTAAAGACTGTCCCATTCTCCCAGTTTCTCCTATTCCTGTGACCTTTGCCACCTAGAAGAACAAGAGCAGCAGGCACATGGGAACACCATCACCTGCAAGAACCCCCCCCCCACTAAGTTGGACACCAGTCCTGACTTAGAAATACCAGTGTCGCTGGGTCAAAATACTGGAACTACCAACCTTACCACACTGGGAGGGGCTGAATTTTCAATTGGCAGTGGGGGCGAGGTCGGGTGTAGTCACGATTTGAAGAAAACAATCTCAGTTGGAGTCACTTGCTTCTGTCGCCACTGGAACGCGATGTGATTTTCAAAGGGAGGACAGGAGGGGGAAAGCCAGAAACCTACACACCTCCAATTAACACCTTGTTGAGCTCATAGGGGAGCTCATTAAGTGTCTGTGAAGCAAACATTTGTAATTTTGAATTGCAAAGCACGGGCAAAACGAAGGGTCTGGAAGATGTTAGCGTCTAGCTGTTGGGAACACAGCAGGGAGCCATTAATGTTAAAGAATTCAGTGTTCAAAAATTGTGTGAAATTGGAGATTTAAAGTCAGATTTTCCTCCATTGGCACAGAGTTGCCGTCATTGGTGCTTGCATTTGTGAGGAGTGAGTAGTTGGATTCTGGAGAGGCACGTGAGACTACCAGCATCACTTGGGCATCAGAAGTGGGTAGAGGAAGCCCTGGTAAACCAATAAACAGCAGGTGAGGTTCTTGAGATGGGAGCAGGGCTACTCTGACATTGGACAGAGTGGCAAGGAGGAGCAAGGATTATGGGGAGGCCAGGCAGGTAAGTGGATTTGAGGTCACCATCAGATCAGCCATGATCTTATTGAATGGCAGAGCAGTTTAAATGGGCCAAATGGCCTACTCGGGCTCCTATTTCTTATGTTCTAATGTTATTTTGGTGCACATTAATCTGAGGTCTTGTGGCCCCCATGGCAGTCCTGTACCTGTAGCCGTCAAGGTCATCGTGCACTGAATATTATGCATCCAGGTTGTTCAAGGGATCAGCTGTGGAACTGGGTGGCATGTCACAGTCAGCAGTTCATCATGCCATCAGGCAGGTCACGGATGCCCTATTCCAGAGGGCAAGGGTCTACATCCATTTTGAGACACATGGGCCAGCGCAGGCACAGACAGCAGTGGGCTTTGACACTTTTGATGGATTCCCTCAGATCCAAGGGGTCATCAATTGTATACACATAGCCATCAAGGCATTGACAGACCAGGCAGCCAGATATAGAACAGAAAAGGCTTCCACTCAACGAATGTCCAATTGGTCTGTGACCACAGAAAGTGCATGTTGCAGGTGCACGCTCAGTTCCTGGGCAGCTGTCACAATGCCTTTATCCTCCAAGAGTGCCAGGTACTGGACATCTTCAGGCCAACATATAGACTCCCTGGGTGGTTGCTGGGGATAAGAGTTATCTCCTGAAGAGATGGCTCCAGACGCCCATCGGTGACCCAGCCATAGATGCAGAGAGGCACGAGAACCAAAGCCATCTACTAACATGTACCTGCATTGAACAGACCATTGGCATCTTGAAGATGCGCTTCCATTGCCTTGACCAGTCAGGTGGTACCCTCCAGTACATGCCAACCAGGGTGTCTCGTATTGTGGTCATCTGCTGCACGTTGCACAACATGACAATACAAAGAGGTCTGGAGCCGGATGAAGAGGAGGACCTGGAATGCCACTCTTTCTCAGAGTAGGATGGGGAGGAGGAGGAAGAGGAGGATGAAGGGGGCACTACAGAAGAGCCCGATGCCCAGACATTGAAGGAAGTCCACCAAGGCTGTCCCAGGGATAAGGGCGATCAACAGGCTAGCATGACTGCAAGGGCCATGCTAATACAGCAATGTTTCACCTGAGTACCCCAGCTCTTATTACAGATGACTCTGTCACTCACCTTCCATCAGAGAGAGGAATTATCAAGTAAGCACACACATCTGAATGATCCCATTGCCACCCACATTGAATGAAACTTGTGTCTCCCCCGCCAACATTCTCCCCCAACACAGGCCTTGGCATTGAATGAAACCCAGCCCCCCTTCCCACCTCCCCCGCCCCGGCCTTTCACTCTATGGCCCTTTTGACATCAAGCAATGATAGCACACAAGTCTGCTTGTTGCATAATCAATAATATAATAAACTATAAGTCAATGAGCAAACAAACTCAAAGTGCATTTAATGATGTGATGCCTTGTGCTCACGATCACTCCGACAGGGAGCTCCCCCCTGGAGGCAGTCTGCTCCCTTGTCTCTGCTTGCAGCTGAGATGCCCATGGCTTCCATCCTCATCATGGAGGTGCCCATGGGGGCTCTTCCACAGGCTGCTGCACCTGCATCATTGCAGGGGCAGTCTCTGTCATAGGGCCTTGCTGTATGGACGGTTCCTCAATCTGAGCAGCCGAGAAGACGAAGGATGATGCCTCAGCCCCTTCATGGTGCCCTAGCATGCTGGATGTGGCCACCAGCTGGCACACAGCTGGCATCCACTCCTTGCATCAATCCGCCATCAACAGAACTGAGCAGTCAATGCTACAGGGAGTGTCACTCTTTCGGTGCATTTTAGCGTGCTGCTCCTGCATCGACTCAGAGTGGTGCTGCATATAGCTCTCCAAGAGGTTGGCCACTGTCTCAATGGAGGAGCTTGTATGCTCAGAACTGTGAGACATTACGGAGCAGATGAGCTGCATGGACTCTTCCACTGTCTGATAATGGCTCCGCAATGCCTCAGGGATCTCTGACATGCAGGAACTCATCTGCCTCTGATGCTCCAGAAATACCTTCCTTGTGTGTGACATCTCCACGGGGGACTCTAACTCACTCTCCTCCTGCTCACTTGTGAGGTACAGTTCACCCAGTGACGCCTGTTCTAAGCTATATTGAGGCGCAACCGAGGTGAGTGTGTCTGCGCTGGTGGAAGGTGCAGAGGAATGATGTGACGGTGCAGCTTCAGGGATATCTCTCCCCGCCGAGGAGGCCGGTGACAACTGAGCCTCTGCATCTTGCTCCACCTCCGCAACTGGCCCTGTGAGAAACGCAAGAAGGTGGTCATGAGAACTCGATATACCCAGCAGGTGCCTCAGCACAAGCAACCCAATAAATGACAGTGGTTGTATAGCTATAGCATGCATTAGGCAGGAGTGACCTTCTTGCCCTTCACCTGTAGATTGAGCTATCAAATGACTCCCACCTGTTCTCGACGACCTCTCGTCTCACCATCGCCCATGGCTTGAGGCAATGGCATCCTCACCATCTCCAGGGCTGCTTCCTCCACAGGGGTCAGCGTGGCGAGCTGCAGCACACCACCACCAGTCCAAGACATCTCCTATTGATTATGCACCCTCTTCTCCTACAGGATGACGAGACAAAGATTTATGAGTGGGCTACTCTCCCTCACCCATTCCAGCATGACATTCACATGAGATGTTGGGCTCCTCAGTAATGCCCTCTGCTCAATTGCACCCCATTATTGAGGATTGCTGACATCTCAGTGATGCAGCTGGCCACTTGATCTGACAATGTCAAGGAGAACTATAGGCACTCAGTCTGCTCAGCTCGTGTGGATGCTGCTGTATACCGAGTTAGAGGCCTGTCACCCTGGTATCAATTGCCACTTACCTTTCCAGACTTTAGCAGATCATTAAAATACTTTCTGTACTGCACCCACATCCTCTGAATAACTCCCCAGCTGCTGACCTCTGCAGTGACCTCCATCCATGCCCTCTCGGTCTGGTTGGGAGGATTTCTTCTTCCAGAAGGAGGGAAGAGCAAAGCTCTCCTCTCCACAATGGCATCAGTCAATGCCTTAAGGAAGGCATCAGAAAAACATGGGATCACCCGGGGAAGCCTGCCCAGGCCAGCACTGCCCCCCCTGACCATCCTGCTGCTTCACTCCTCCAGGCAACGGCAAGCCCAGTTATGGCTGCCATTTGCCTTTTAAAATCACCCTCTGTCTCGAGATCCCGCCGCCAGAACACTCCCTGTGCCACTAATTGGCCGCTAAATTCACCTCTGGCTTAATTAGGGCCTTTGCCTTTAAAATTCGCGTTGCGTCATTGACAATGATGCAACCAGGAAATGATCCGACCGTCAGGTTCTCAACCTCGGATTGAAAATTCAGCCCTGGGTATACCTACACCACATGGACAGCAGCGGTTCAAGAAGGCAGCTCACCACCACCTTCTCAAGGGCAATAAGGGATGGGCAATAACTGCTGGCCTTGCTAACGATGCCTACATCCCATGAATGAATAAAAAATGTCAGTTTGGACCCATGCCACCTTCCATACCAGTGCTTCCGGCATGTCTTCCGTTTTCCTCAAGTGAGGATTTCCCTACACCGAGGTTGACAGGACCCTTGACTGTGTCCATTCCATTCCCCATATTTCTGCTCTTATCCTTTCCCTTCCCTCCCAGAAACATAACAGGGTTCCCCTTGTCCTCACCTTCCACCCCACCTGCCTCTACATTGAACAGATCAGCCTCCACCATTTCCACCCAGCTCCTGTGTACTAACACACAAGAACAAAAGAATTAGGAGCAGGAGTAGGCTATTTGGCCCCTCGAGCCTGCTCCACCATTCAATAAGATCATGGCTGATCTGACTGTGGCCTCAACTTCACTTTCCTGTCTACCCCCCATAACTCTTGACTCCCTTGTCTATCAAAAATCTGTCTAATTCAGACTGGATATATTCAATGACCATGCATCCACTGCTCTTTGGGGAAAAGAATTCCACAGACTAATGACCCTCAGAGTTAAAAAAATTCTCCTCATTTCAGTCTTAAATGGGAGACCCCTAATTTTTAAACTGTGCTCCCTAGATCCAGACTCCCCAACAAGGGGAACATCCTGTCAGCATCCACCCTGTCAATTACCCTCAGGATCATATATGTTTCAATAGGATGGGCGGCACAGTGGCGCAGTGGTTAGCACCGCAGCCTCACAGTTCCAGCGACCCGGGTTCAATTCTGGGTACTGCCTGTGTGGAGTTTGCAAGTTCTCCCTGTGTCTGCGTGGGTTTCCTCTGGGTGCTCCGGTTTCCTCCCACATGCCAAAGACTTGCAGTTTGATCGGTAAATTGGCCATTATAAAATTGCCCCTAGTATAGGTAGGTGGTAGGGAAATATAGCGACAGGTGGGAATGTAGTAGGAATATGGAATTAGTGTAGGATTAGTATAAATGGGTGGTTGATGGTCGGCACAGACTCGGTGGGCCGAAGGGCCTGTTTCAGTGCTGTATCTCTACATAAAAAAATAAATAAATAAAAAGATTACCTCTCATTCTTCTCAACTCCAATGGGTATAGGCCCAACCTGCATGATGTTTCCTCATAAGATAACTCCTTCATCCCCAGAATCAGTCACTTGAACCTTCTCTGAGCTGCTTCCAATGCAAATATATCCTTTCTTAAGTAAGAAGACCAAAACTGTACACAGTACTCCAGGTCCGGTCTCACAAAGGCCCTGTACAGCTGTAGCAACAATTCCCTACTTTTATACTCGATTTCCCTTGCAGTAAACACCAACATTCCGTTTGCCTTTCTAATCACTTGCTGTACCTGCATACTAACTTTCTGTGGTTCATGTACCAGGACACCCAGATCCCTCTGTACCGTAGAGCTGAAAAAGTCTCTCTTCATTGAATTAATATATTGCTTTTTTATTCTTCCAGCCAAAGTGGACAAGTTCACACTTTCCCACATTATACTCCATCTGTCAAATTTTTGCCCACTGACCTAACCTATCTAAATCCCATTCTAGACTCATTATGTCCTCTTCACAACTTACTTTTCTACCTATCTTTGTGTCATCAGCAGATTTAGCTACCATACATTTGGTCCCTTCACCCAAGTCTTTGATATAGATTGTAAATAGTTGAGGCCCCAGCACTGATCCCTGTGGCACTCCACTAGTTACAGTCTGCCAAACTGAAAATGACCTGTTTATCCGTACTCTCTGCTTCCTGTTAGCTAACCATCCTCTATCCATACTACTATAATACCCCCTACACCACGAGCTCTTATTTTGTGTAGTAACTTTTGATGTGACACCTTATCAAATGTCTTTTGGAAATCCAAGTACACATCTACAGGTTCCCCTTTATCCACCTTGTTTGTTACTTCCTCAAAGAACTCTAATAAATTAGATAAACACAATTTCCCTTTCACAAAACCATGTTGACTCTGCCTGATTGTATTATGATTTTCTAAATGTCCTGCTGTTATCTCCTTATTAATGGATTCGAGCATTTTTCCTATGGCAGATGTTCAGCTAACTGGCCTATAGTTTCCTGCTTTCTGTCTCCCTCCTTTCTTGAATAGAGGTGTTACACCACCAAATATATTGTCCCTTCCCTTCCCCTTTCAGCACTCTGAAGGGATTGTTCTTTCCACGATACCCCAGTCCACTCCTCAATCAATCCCAAAATCCCCTTCCCTTTCAACAGCAGCTTCCCATCAAATGCAGGAGATGCCATACCTGCCTTTTTACCTCCTCTCTTCCCACTGCCCAAGGACTTTCCACACCCCTTCCATGTTAAACAGCAACTTATTTGTACTTCTTTCAATTTAGTATACTGTAATCGCTGCAGTCTCCTCTAAACTGGGGGAACCAAACACAGGTTGGCTGACCACTTTGCAGACACCTGCGTTCAGTCTGCAAGCGTGACCCCGTGCTTCCAGTCACTTGTCATTGTAATTCTCAGCTCCACTCCCACTCTGGCCTCTCTGTCCTCGGCCTCCTACACTGTTCCAATGAAATGTAAACTCGAGGAACAGCACCTCAGTTTTGATTTGGCACCTTACAGCATTCTGGGCTCAACACCAAGTCCAATAATTTCAGATCATAATCTCTGCCTCCTTTCTTTTTGGAGCCAGCTACTGGTGATGATTCTGCTCTTCCATTTGCACCTCCTCTAGACCCACCTTTTGTTTCTCTACTTGTCCCATTATCAGCTCCTTTTGCCTTGCACCATCATTCCTTTTGTCATTTAATCTTACCTGCTGTCGACTCTATCACAGACCTTCCCTTTTGTTCTTCCTCCCTTCCCCTGTTGCTCTCCTTTGTACTTTCTTAAAACTGTTATAACTCTAACTTTTCCAGTTCTGATGAAAGATCATCAACCTGAAACATTGGAGGAAAAATTTGATTATCCCTGTTTTCTGGCAGGGGTGGTGGGGGGGGGGGGGGGGGGGGGGGGAGGGGGGGGTCAGGTTTCGCATATGGTCCTGTTGAGGCAGGTGGCATGCAAACTTCATGCTGCCTCCTCATTTGAATGATTTCAATGTGCATCTCAGTGCCAAAAGTACTGCTTACTGGCTGCATGCTCAGTAGGGAATCCAGCAGCATGTGACCCAGCATGTGTTTCAGCTAACCTGCACATCTTAAAGGCAACCCACCCCTCTTAAAGGGGGAGCTGAACTCTATACATAAGATGCTGCTGACTGTCTGAGCAGGAATTGAGTACAAGAAGAAGCACAGAAAATGGAGCAACTGGCTCCCAAGTTTTCCAATGCGGCACTGGAGGCATTAGTAGAGGTAATGGAAAGGCGGAGAGATACAATGTTTTTGCAGGGATCCAGGAGGTCTTCAAGGCACACCCTGAGAAGTGAATGGGAGCAGGTTACCAGAGATGTCAATTCCTGAAGTCTCACCTGGAGGACCTAGCAGCAGAAGTACAAGAAGTCAATGATCTCACATGGGTGGTCAAGGTCAGTGAATGTATCTTCAAAAGACACCTCCTATCCACAGCAGCACCAACCTCTCACCCTGCTCAATGCACCACAGCCTCATCACTCACCCATCACCAATCCCTAGTAATCAGGACTCAGGTGAAAATTCAGATACTCCACCTCACCCTCAAACACCTTTCAATGCTGCCAGCCTCATACCCACATCTTGCTGCTTCCAGTTACCTCCAGCTATTCATTTAGGGCAGCCACATCACTGAAGCACATTGCAACACAGTCACTGACATTCTTCCCTCCTTCTTGCAGGACAAGGTTGCCCGTAACAGGAGGGAGCAGAGCAGAACTGGAGGGGGATAGGCACACCTATATCACCAGAGCCCTCTGGAGGAGATGGTACTCTGCATCATAGGAATAGATGTAAGAGAGGCCATTGCATTTGGCATTGCCAAGAACATTCAGCATGATTGTGCTCCTTCTCAAATCCCACTTCACCTTCATTCTGCTATTTGGCATGAAATGAAAGCTGCTGATGCTGTGAGCATGGATTCTTGCTTTTCACTCTACCTCACCCTTCCCTCACCCCATCCCTACCCTTCTGCATGTATGCTTTCAGATCCACAACAAATCTAGATCTCTGACGAAGAAGCACCATCACGTGATCTGACACGTGCATCCACCAGCTCAGATTCTGACACTGCATGTACCTGAGAGGGTAGCATAGAGTCAGAATCTACATGTGGTGAGTCACCAGGCAGGAGTGGGCTGCAGGAAGGCCAGGGGGAAAGGACAGCACATGTGTTAGCTCCCTGAAGGGCAAGGTCACAGATGTGTTCTGCTGCAGGGGTCTCAGATGAGGGCTTCAATGGGGCGACATACAGAAAAACACAGAGGAGCATGCACACCGAGATGGTTGGTGCATTGACAGGCCTGCCAGACAGCCTGTTGTCTTTGTCAAGGAGCATGGAGAAGTCTGGTTCCAACTTGGAACAGGGCTATGCTCAGAGTTTGGAGCCCACGCTTTCCAACTGAAAGTGATGGCCAGCTCCAGGACTGCACTTGCTGATTCATTGGCGATGCAGCGTCTAATGGCCTATGTCTCAACCTTCATTGCAGCACAAGCAGGAGGCACCCAAAGTCTCAGTGCTGCAGATCAGACTGAGATTATGATATCCATGCTTGCTGCTACACAGGCTCAGACTGCTGCCATCATGGACTGCTGTAAAAGCCTGCATGGCCGTTTGAGCAGAGACCTTGCAGTCCAGCAATCTGTCCTCCCACAGATTACTAGGATTGCTGAGGCCCTAACCCAGGGGGGTGGCAGTGGCTCCGTGGTGCAGAAACCTGCTGTCCTCTATCAGGATGACAGCATTCATGCTCCCACCACTGCAACTCTGCCATTGGCCTTGCTGTTGCCTCCCAGCTAGCCAGGGTACTGCCACCATTGCCATGATGGTGCAGTCCTAAGCTGGGCCCTCTAGGCCCAGAGCTGCTCAAGATCCTCCCACGAGGCCATCTGCAGTCTCCCTCAGTGGAGGTCAGCAACCTTCCACCAGTCATACTGTAGCCACAGGGGTAGCACTGTGCAGGAGCACTAGGACAGGCAAAAAGGCACCAGCAAGACAGGCACTAAGGGGATGCACAAGGGGGAATAGTTCCGTTTTGTGTGTATTATTTGAAGTGTTGTTGGATAAAGTTGTTATGGAATGGTTTTTTGGTAGTAGTTTTTATTTCAGGATTTTGGCCAAAAGAACTCTGTGATGGTACATAGCAGATGGGTCGAAAGGTGGGGAGTTGTGGATCAACGGCAACGGTGAGATGACATCTTAGTGGGACCGGGGTCTCAGCCGCCACTCACGGACAGCCTGTCGGCATGAAGATGTCCCAGATGACTCAACCCTGTCTCCTCTTGCTCTTCCTTCTCCTCCTCCTAAGGTGGCCTCCGAATGCCTGGTGGCAAGAGCTGCACATTCATGATAGCAAGATTGTATTTTTCTGGGGGAAAAATATAGTGTTTAATTTAGCTAGACTGCGGTAGGTGGGGAACTTTAATTGATATGCTACGACCTGTGGAGTAGTGGGACTGAATTAACAGTGCATTACTCCCACCTTGGTCATAACATATTAATTGAGGGCTCTTGTCGGGATCATTTCCAATGCTAATTACATTAATTGTGAGGGAAGTAATAATTTGAAAGAGGAAAAAAAAGAACCAGGTTTCTTGTACAATAGGGTATAGGTTATACCATCAGAATGGCATTAGCAGTTGCAGCAGATTTTCTGGGAAAGGGGAATGTGTCCCTTGGTGACTTGAAAACTTTAACCAAGATTAAACTGAAAGAACTGGCAGCACAGTTGGGGTTAGAATTGAAATCAGGTGCTAAAAAAGCAGAGATAATTGACGTTATAGCCAACATCTAAAACTTGAAGATGAGGGTAATGCTAAAGAATGAATTGGCTAAGATTCAGTTACAACAGAAAAAATCTGAGGCTGATTAACACATGGGAATATGATATTATTACTATCATAGAGATATGGTTGTTGGAAGGGCAGGCCTGTCAGCTTAATATTCCAGGGTATAGAATCTTCAGGCATGATAGGGGGGAGGTGTAAAAGAGGAGGTGGCATTGCACTATTGATCAAGGAGTCAATTACTGCAGTAAGGAGGGATGATATCTTAGAAGGTTCCTCAAATGAGGCCATATGGTTTGAACTTAAAAACAAACAGGGGGCAATCACTTTGCTGGGAGCGTACTCCAGGTCTCCAAAAATGTAGGGAGTGATAGAGGAGCAGCTATGTAGGCAAATCTCAGAGAGCTGTAAAAATAATGGCTGCGTTTGCTGACAACGCTACCATGCACAAATGCAGCATGTGCCACTAAAATGTCACAGTCTGCAACTTCAGGCAGCTGCCAAGACTAAAGATGGCGCTGCTCAAATAATCACACGAAGGCAACCTAACCTAAACACATGGCAGCACACAATGGCGGGAGGGAGAGAGTGAGCGAGCGAGCCTGGAGGGGGGGAGCGGAGCGGGCCGGGGAATGGGGGGGTGGGGGACGGGGAGCGCAGCAGGCCGCGGAGGGGGTGAGCGAGCGGGCCGGGGACGGGGTGGGGGGGAGTGGAGCGGCCAGAGAGAGCAGCGAGGGGGGAAGCGGAGCGGGCGAAAGAGCAGAGTGGCCGGAGAGAGCAGCGAGGGGGGGAAGGGGGAGGGGAGCTTGACGTATGGGTGAATACCCTTTAGCGTTGCATTGCTGTACGCGTAAAGCACATGCGCAGAGGCCTATCAGGCGCATTGCCCGAAGATGCACACGTCACGCGATGACGTCATCGGCGCATGCACTAAACAGTACTGGCAAGTCGGAACGCAGCGCACGTGCCGAGAGCATGAGACGGTCTGCGCATGTGTGCATCTTGGCGCAGCCTGATGACATCAGTGGCCAGCTGCGTTGTCAGGAATCACTTTGAAAAATAATAGGGTAATAATATTCGGCGATTTCAACTTCCCCAATATTAACTGGGATAGTCTTAGTTCAAAAGGCTTAAAGGGGCCGGAATTCTTAAAGTGCTTTCAGGAGAGCCTTTTAGTGAGCACATAGAAAGTCCCACAAGAGAAGGGGCGGTACTGGACCTAATCTTAGGGAGTGAAGTCGGACAAGTGGTAGAAGTGTCTGTGGGGGAGCATTTCAGGGATAGTGACCATAACTCTGTAAGATTTAAGATAGTTATGGAAAAGGACAACGATGGACTGGAAATAAAGGTAATGAATTGGGGGAAGGCCGATTTCAATGTGATAAAACAGGATCTGGCAAAAGTGGACTGGGAGCAGCACCTTGTAGGAAAGTCAATATCAGACCAGTGGGACTCATTCAAAAAGGAAATAGTGAGAGTTCCGGGCGAATATGTTCCCGTAAAAGGTGATGGGTAGGACTAATAAATCCAGGGAACCCTGGATGTCAAGGGGTATAGAGGATTGGATAAGGAAAAAAAAGGAGGCTTATGGCAGATTCAGGGGGCTGGAAACAGCGAAGGCCCAAAAGGAGTATAGAAAGTGTAAGGGGGTACTTAAAAAAGTAATTAGGAGAGCGAAGAGGGGGCATGAAAAAATACTGGCAGGCAAGATAAAGGAAAATTCCAAGGCATTTTATATTAAGGGCAAGCGGATAACCAGGGAAAGGGTAGGGCCCATTAAGGAGCAAAGTGGCAATCTGTGTGTGGAGCCGGAGGATGTAGATGAGGTTTTAAATGATTACTTTTCATCTGTGTTCAATATCAAGAAAGACGATGTAGGTGTAGATACTTGAACAAATTAGCAGTGAAAGGGAGGAGGTATTAGTAGTTTTAGCGGGCTTAAAAGTGGATAAATCCCCAGGCCCAGATAAGATGTATCCCAGGCTGCTATGTGAGGTAAGGGAGGAGATTGCAGGGGCTCTGACACAAATTTTTACATCCTCTCTGGCCACAGGAGAGGTGCCAGAGGACTGGAGGACAGCGAATGTGGTACCATTGTGATAGTCAGCATGGCTTTGTCAGGGGGAGATCGTGTCCAACAAATTTGATTGAATTTTCCGAGGAGGTGACGAGGTGTGCAGATGAGGGTAAAGCAGTTGATGTAGTCTACATGGACTTCGGTAAGGCTTTTGATAAGGTCCCGCAGGGGAGATTGCTTAAGAAGATAAGAGCGGCACAGTGGCGCAGTGGTTAGCACCGCAGCCTCACAGCTCCAGCGACCCGGGTTCAATTCCGGGTACTGCCTGTGTGGAGTTTGCAAGTTCTCCCTGTGTCTGCGTGGGTTTCCTCTGGGTGCTCCGGTTTCCTCCCATAAGCCAAAGACTTGCAGGTTGATAGGTAAATTGGCCATTAGCAATTGCCCCTAGGATAGGTAGGTGGTAGGGAAATATAGGGACAGGTGGGGATATGTGGTAGGAATATGGAATTAGTGTGGGATTAGTATAGATGGGTGGTTGATGGTCGGCACAGACTCGGTGGGCCGAAGGGCCTGTTTCAGTGCTGTATCTCTAAACTAAACTAAGCCCATGGGATCCAGGGCAATTTGGCAAATTGAATCCAAAATTGGATAATGGCAGGAGGCAGAGGGTGATGGTCGAGGGTTGTTTTTGCAATTGGAAGCCTGTGACCAGTGGGGTACCGCAGGGATCGGTGTTGGGACCCTTGCTGTTGTAGTGTACATTAATGATTTAGATGTGAATATAGGAGGTATGATCAGTAAGTTCACAGATGACACGAAAATTCGTGGTGTCGTACATAGTGGGTAGGAAAGCCTTAGATTACAGGACAATATAGATGGGCTGGTAAAATGGGAACAGCTGTGGTAAAATGGGAACAGCTGTGGCAAATGGAATTTAATCCTTAGAAGTGTGAGGTCATGCATTTTGGGAGGACTAACAAGGCAAGGGAATATACAATGGATGGTAGGACCCTAGGAAGTACAGAGGGTCAGAGGGACCTTGGTGTACTTGTCCATAGATCACTGAAGGCAGCAGCACAGGTAGAAAAAGTGGATAGGAAGGCATATGGGATACTTGCCTTTATTAGCCAAGGCATAGAATATAAGAGCAGGGAGGTTATGATGGAGCTGTATAAAACGTTAGTTAGGCCACAGCTGCAGTACGGTGTACAGTTCTGGTCACCACACTACAGGAAGGATGTGATTGCACTAGACAGGGTGCAGAGGAGATTCACCAGGATGTTGCCTGGGCTGGAGCATTTCAGCTATGAAGAGAGACTGTATATGCTAGGGTTGTTTTCCTTAGAGCAGAGAAGGCTGAGGGGGGACCTGATTGAGGTATACAAAATTATGAGGGGCATAGATAGAGTAGATAGGAAGAAACGTTTTCCCTTAGCGGTGATGTCAATAACCAGGGGGCATAGATTTAAGGTAAAGGGCAGGAGGTTTAGAGGGGTTTTGAGGAAAACTTTTTCACCCAGAGGGTGGTTGGAATATGGAACACACTGCTTGAAGGGGTTGTAGAGGCAGGAACCCTCACAACATTTAAGAAGTATTTAGATGAGCACTTGAAATGCCATAGCATACAAGGCTATGGGCCAAGTGCTGGAAAATGGGATTAGAATAGATAGGCTTGATGGCCGGCGTTGACAGGGTGCGCTGGAGGGCCTGTTTCTGTGCTGTATAACTCTATGACTCTATGAAAAAGAATTAAGGAAACTTGAATTGGAAATAGAGGAAAGGGAGAAAGAGACAGTACTTCAGAGAGAAAGTGAAAGAGGAGAGAGGGAATTTAAATTAAAAGAGATGAAACTAAGACAAAAGGGTAGTCTTGACTCCAGGGAAAATTCTCATCAGGTAGAATCTGAATCCAGCCCAGGACCCAGCAAAAAGCTGTTTAAATTCATACAAGCTCTCCCTACGTTTGAGGAAAGGGACCTAGAGGCATAACAAGGCTACTCACAGCATTTAAGAGAGTCTGTAGGGATAAACCAGGATGTAGTGGATGTAGGGGAATCCCATTTCTTTAAAACAGCATCCTTACCACTTACGTCCAGACAAACAGGCCCAAATAAAAGCAGAAATCCAATACATGCTGGAAAACAACTTAATTGAACCTTGTCAAAGCAGCTGGAGTTCACCAATAGTATGAGAGCCTAAACCTGATGGGTCAACCCGACTTTGCATAGACTACAGAAAAGTCAATGCAGTAGCGAAGGCAGACTCCTACCCAATTCCTCACTTAGAAGACTGTTATGACAGAGTGGGCAGTGCCAGGTTTCTTACAAAGATAAATTTGTTGAAGGGATACTGGCAAGCCCTTTGACACCTCGAGCTAAAGAAATATGAGCTTTTGTCACACCAGATGGTCTTTATCAGTGCCGAGTGTTGCCATTCAGGCTGAAAAATGCCCCAGCAACTTTTCAGAGACTAATGAATCAAGTGTTGGCCAGTGTTCCAACTGTGTCGTGTATCTTGATGATGTACTAATATACAGTAACATTTAGAAGGAACACTTAAAACAGCTAGAAACTGTTCAAAAAATTAAAAACAGCTGATTTAGTCGTAAATCTGGCAAAAAGGAAATTCGCAAAAGCAAGAGTAACCTACCTTGGCCATATAGTGGGGCAAGGATAAGTGTTGCAAAGAATGGCAAAAGTACAAGCCTTAGTGAAGTTCCCTATCCCTAAAACAAAGCGTGAAATCATGAGTTTTCGGGGTGTGGTTTTTACAGAAAGTTTGTACCGAATTTTAGTGCTGACAGTGAAGGAAAAGCAATGTAGTTCCAAGCCAGGATGGTTTGCCTTACAAGGGATCTTGCAGGTGGTGGTGTTCCCATTCATCTGCTGCCCTTGTCCTTCTAGGTGGTAGAGATTGCAGGTTTAGAAGGTGCTGTACAAGGAGCCCTAGCAAGTTGCTGCAGTGCATTTTGTAGATGGTACACATTGCTACCACTATGTACTGGTGGTGGTTGGGGCTGTTTTGTCCTCAATGCTGTCGAGCTTCTTGTGTGTTCAAGTCGGTTGCTTTGTCTTCGATGCTGTCGAGCTTCTTGTGTGTTCTTGGAGCAGCACCCATCCAGGCAAGTGGGGAGTATTCCATCACACTCCTAGCTTGGGCTTTGGAGATTATAGACAGGCTTTGGGGAGTCAGGAGGTGAGTTACACACTGCAGAATTCACAGCCTCTGTCTTGCTCTTGTTAGCACAGTATTTATATGGCTGGTCCAATTCAGTTTCTGGTCAATGGTAATCCTCAGGATGTTGATGGTGGAGGATTCAGTAGTGGTAATGCCACTACTGAATATTCTCTCTTGTTGGAGCTGGTCATTGCCTGCCACTTGCGTGGTGAAAATGTAACTTACCACTTATCAGCTCAAGCCTGAATGTTGTCCAGATCTTGCTGCATGTGGGCACGAACTGCTTCACTATCTGAGGAGTTGCAAATAGTACTGAACACTGTGCAATCATCAGCGAACATCCCCACTTCTGACCTTATGTTGG
Source organism: Heterodontus francisci (assembly GCF_036365525.1). Taxonomy (NCBI): domain Eukaryota; kingdom Metazoa; phylum Chordata; class Chondrichthyes; order Heterodontiformes; family Heterodontidae; genus Heterodontus; species Heterodontus francisci. The sequence goes on from NC_090389.1 coordinate 49,590,818, forward strand.
AGGGAAGGTCATTGATGAAGCAGCTGAAGATGGTTGGGCCTAGGACACTACCCTGAGGAACTCCTGTAGTAAGGTCCTGGGGATGAGATGATGGGTGTCCAACAACCACAACCATCTTCCTCTGTGCTAGGTATGACTCCAACCAGTGGAGAGTTTTTCACCTGATTCCCATTGACTTCAATGTTGTTAAGACTCTTTGATGCCACACTCGGTCAAATGCTGCATTGATGTCAAGGGAAGTCATCTCACTCTGGAATACAGCTCGCTCCATGTTTGGACTAAGGCTGCACTGACGTCTGAAGCTGAGCGGCTGTGGCGGAACCCAAACTGAGCGTCGGTGAACAGGTTATTGGTGAGTAAGTGCCAGTTGATAACACTGTCAACAACACCTTCCACCACTTTGCTGATGATTGAGAGTAGACTGATGGGGTGATACTAGGCCATATTAGATTTGTCCTGCTTTTTGTGGACAGGACATACCTTGGCAATTTTCCACATTATCAGGTTGATGCTAGTGTTGTAGCTGTACTGGAACAGTTTGGCTAGGGACGTGGCTAGTTCTGGAGCACAAGTCTTCACTACTGATGAGGGAAGGGCTGTAGATGTCGTATACATGGACTTCAGTAAGGCGTTTGATAAGGTTCCCCATGGTAGGCTGATGGAGAAAGTGAAGGCGCATGGGGTCCAAGGTGTACTAGCTAGATGGATAAAGAACTGGCTGGGCAACAGGAGACAGAAAGTAGCAGTGGAAGGGAGTTTCTCAAAATGGAGACGTGTGACCAGTGGTGTTCCACAGGGATCCGTGCTGGGACCACTGTTGTTTGTGATATACATAAATGATTTGGAGGAAAGTATAGGTGGTCTGATTAGCAAGTTTGCAGATGACACTAAGATTGGTGGAGTAGCAGATAGTGAAGGGGACTTTCAGAGAATACAGCAGAATATAGATAGACTGGAGAGTTGGGCAGAGAAATGGCAGATGGAGTTCAATCAGGGAAAATGCGAGGTGATGCATTTTGGAAGATCCAATTCAAGAGTGAACTATACAGTAAATGGAAAAGTCCTGGGGAAAATTGATCTACAGACAGATTTGGGTGTTCAGGTCCATTGTTCCCTGAAGGTGGCAACGCAAGTCAATAGAGTGGTCAAGAAGGCATACGGCATGCTTTCCTTCATCGGACGGGGTATTGAGTACAAGAGTTGGCAGGTCATGTTACAGTTGTATAGGACTTTGGTTCGGCCACATTTGGAATACTGCGTGCAGTTCTGGTCGCCACATTACCAAAAGGATGTAGATGCTTTGGAGAGGGTGCAGAGGAGGTTCACCAGGATGTTGCCTGGTATGGAGGGCGCTAGCTATGAAGAGAGGTTGAGTAGATTAGGATTATTTTCATTAGAAAGACGGAGGTTGAGGGGGGACCTGATTGAGGTGTACAAAATCATGAGAGGTATAGACAGGGTGGATAGCAAGAAGCTTTTTCCCAGAGTGGGGGATTCAATTACAAGGGGACACGAGTTCAAAGTGAAAGGGGAAAAGTTTAGGGGGGATATGCGTGGAAAGTTCTTTACGCAGAGGGTGGTGGGTGCATGGAACGCATTGCCAGCGGAGGTGGTAGACGCGAGCACGATAGCGTCTTTTAAGATGTATCTAGATAGATACATGAATGGGCAGGAAGTAAAGAGATACAGACCCTTAGAAAATAGGCGACAGGTTTAGATAGAGGATTTGGATTGGCGTAGGCTTGGAGGGCCGAAGGGCCTGTTCCTGTGCTGTAATTTTCTTTGTTCTTTGTACTACAGTCAGGGCCCATAGCCTTTGCTGTATCCAGTGCCTTCAGCCATTTCTTAGTATCATGTGGACTGAATCGAATTGTCTGAAGACTGGCATTTGTGATGGTGGGGACCGCAGGAGGAGGCCGAGATGGATCATCCACTCAGCAGTTCTGGCTGAAGATGGTTGCAAATGCTTCAACCTTGACGTCTGCACTGACATGCTGAGCTCTGGCATCATTGAGAATTGCTGGAGTCTCCTCCACCAGTTAGTTGTTTGTCTGCCACCATTCACAACTGGATGTGACAGGACTGCAGAGCTTTGATCTGATCCATTGGTTGTGGGATCTCTTCGCTCTTTCTATAGAATGTTGCTTCTGCTGGTTAGCATGCACATAGTCCTGTGTTGTAGCTTTACCAGGTTGGCACCACATTTTTAGGTATGCTTGGTGCTGATCCTGGCATGCCATCCTACACTCCTCATTGAACCAGGGTTGGTTCCGTCTTGGTGGTAATGGTAGAGTGAGGGATATGCTGGGCCATGAGGTTAGAGATTGTGATTGAATACAGTTCTGCTACAGCTGATGGCTCACAGTGCCTCATGGATGCCCAGTTATGAACTGCTAGCTCTGTTCTGAATCTATCTCATTTAGCACAGTGGTAGTGTCACACAGCATGATGCCGTATGCCCTCAGTGTAAAGATGGGACTGTGTGATGGTCACTCCTACCAATACTGACATGGACAAATGCATCTGCGACAGGTAGATTGGTGAGAAGGAGGTCAAGTAGGCTTTTCTCTCTTGTTGGTTCTCTCACCACCTGCCTCAGGCCCAGTCTGACAGATATTTCCTTCAGGACTCAGCCAGCTCGGTCAGTAGTGGTGCTGCCAAGCCATTCTTGGTGATGAACATTGAAGTCCCCCACCCAGAATACATTCTGTGTCCTTGTACCCTCAGTGCTTCTTCCAAGTGATGTTCAGCATGGAAGAGCATTGATTCATCAGCTGAGTTGGTAGGATTGGTGGCAATAAGCAGGAGGTTTCCTTGCCCGTGTTTGACCTGATGCCATGAAACTTCATAGAGTCCAGAGTTCCAGGGCCACTCCCTGATGACCTTATACCATTGTACCCCCATCTCTGGTGGGTCTGTCCTGATGGTGGAACAGGACATAGCCAGGAATGGTGATGACAGAGTCTGGGACATTGGCTGTAAGGCATGATTTAGGGAGTATGACTATTTCAGGATGTTCCTTGACTAGTCTGTAGGACAGCTCTCCCAATTTTATCACAAGTCCCCCAGTTGTTAGAGGACTTTGCAGGGTCGACTGGCATGGTGTGCCTTTGTCATTTCAGGTGCCTAAGTTGGTGTTGGGTGGTCCGTCCAACTTTATTCTTATTACATTTTTCTGTAGTGCTTTGATACTACTGAATGGCTTGCTAGGCCATTTCAGAGGGCAGTTAAGAGCCAACTTTATTTCTGTGGGTCTGGAGTCACATGTAGGCCAGACCAGGTCAAGATGGCAGATTTCCTTTCCTGAAGGACATTAGTGAACCAGATGGGTTTTTACGACAATCCGATAGTTTCATAATCCTCATTATTAATGACTGGCTTTTTATTCCAGATGTATTAATTAATTGAATTTAAGTTCTCCCAGCTGCTGTGCTGGGATTTGAATTCATGCCCCCAGAACACAGGTGTTCACTTTGTGAACACCACACTCTACTGTTAAACCAAATCACCTGCGATTGGATGCAAAATTGTGATTAACCAGCAATTATGATTATCAGGAGACCCACTGAACCTGCAAAGTATGAAATAATTCTCACAACAAACACTTTAAAGGTCTTAAATGTGTAACAATGTCTATCTCATTACTTATTCAGATTAAAGCACTGTAATTACCTCACAGTGGCACTGTATAGTTAAAATCACATGTATCTGCTCTGCCAGGCTCTGGTTTTTTCATCTCCTATTCATCTTTTCTGACTATCCAATGACAAAAGTGTCACTTAAGTGTAGATACTATGCTATCAGCTACTCATCTGAATTGAAGCTGACAAACATTCTGTCATGAAATATGCAATAATCTTGGTTGCTATTTATACTTCTGAGCATAGATCCCAATTCATTTACACCTTTTCAGGATGTTGCTATTTCTATGTCAGCATGATTAATTGGTTGTTCTGTGAATTGTTCTATCTTAGGTTCGATGTCAATCTTCTTACATGATTTTTCTAGATAGTTAAGATCATCTGAAGACAGTCTTAAGTAAATTGAAAGCAATGAAAGTTCTATGACTATGTAGCATCAATGAAATATAAATTTTTAAGAAAAACACATTTTTATTAGGAGGATTCAACTGCATCCATTTCCTGTGAATGGATCACAATTGCAGTCTAAATGGAATAAAGGAGCAGAAGATCTAGGGGTACAGAGGGATAAAGATCACAGTTTTTAAAACATGCAACAAAATCCACATTCATAACAAAAGGGAAACTTCTAACGTGCAAGTTGAACCAGTTGGAGTTGAAATAGAAAGAGAAGTATTGGAATGGAGCCATAACAGAAAAAGTCTGTGCCCTGCTTCACTGATGCCTCCCTGATGTGGTGTTAGGGGCTATAATGACCCAAAGGGTGATCCTGTTCCCTAATATCGGGAGGAATAAGCCCGTTGCTGAGACAAAGAAGGAGTGGATGGAGGTTGCCAAGTAGCTGAGCAGCAGGAATGAAAGGCACAATTCAGCATAACAGTGCATCATCAGACTCTTTTCCCACCCTGTGTGGTGTGAAACAGGGCTGTGTTCTTACACTCACACTGTTTGGGATCATCTTCTCACTGCTGCTCGCTCATGCAAGATCAGATGGCAGGTTGTTCAACTTTGCCCGACTTAGAGCGAAGACTAAAGTACGGAAAGTCCTCATCAGGGAACTCCTCTTTGCTGACGATGCTGCATTAACATTCCACATGGAAGAGTGGCTGCAGAGACTCATCGACAGGCTTGTGGCTGCCTGCAATGAATTTGGCCTAACTATCAGTTTCAAGAAAACGAATATCATGGGACAGGACGTCAGAAATGCTCCATCCATCAATATCGGTGACCACACTCTGGAAGTGGTTCAAGAGTTCACCTACCTGGGCTCAACCATTACCAGCAATCTGTCTCTCAATGCAGAAATCAACAAGCGCATGGAAAAGGCATCTGCTGCTATGTCCAGACTGGCCAAGAGGGTGTGGGAAAATGGTGCACTGACACAGAACACAAAAGTCCGAGTGTTTCAAGCCTGTTTCCTCAACACCTTGTTCTATGGTAGCAAGGCCCGGACAACATATGTCAGCCAAGAGCAATGTCTCAATGCATTCCATCTTTGCTGTCTCCAGAGAATCCTTGGCATCAGGTGGCAGGACCATATCTCAAACGCAGAAGTCCTCGAGGCAGCCAACATCCCCAGCATGTATGCCCTACTGAGCCAGTGACGCTTGGGAGGCTTGGCCATGTGAGCCGCATGGAAGATGGCAGGATCCCTAAGGATGAGCTCATCACTGGTATTAGACCCACTGGCCGTCCATGTCTCCGCTTTAAAGATGTTTGCAAACGCGACATGAAGTCTTGAGACATTGACCACAAGTTGTGGGGGCCAGTTGCCAGCAATCGCCAGAGCTGGCAGACAGTTATAAAGGCGGGGCTGAAGAGAGGTGAGTCAAAGAGATTCAGCAGTTGGTGGGAAAAGAGACAGCAGTGTAAGGAGAAAGCCAACTGCGTAACAGTCCCGACAGCCAACTTTACCTGCAGTGTCTGTGGAAGAGTCTGTCACTCTAGAATTGGCCTTTATAGCCACTCCAAGCGCTGCTCCACAAACCACTGACCACCTCTAGACGCTTACCCATTGTCTCTCAAGACAAGGAGGCCAAAAAGGAAAAGGAAAAAGGAAATTTAAATGTAGAGAAAATCAAGTTTTTCAGGCCCACAGAATGTTAAAGAGCTTAATTATGCGTACATAATTATGCAAATAAAGGCATTTATATGTATGCCTGGCTTTTCTGAAATCCTGGCAAAAGTCTATCCAATATTAATCCTGTTCAAAGTGCACATTAAAGACAAGCTAAATTTCCACACATGCAGAAGAGCAATCTGAAGACCATTTACCATTAATGATGGGGTTTGCTAATGAAGCAACAAATTGCAGAGCTTAGGAACATACATCATACATGCCAACATGCAAAACTCTGGAATCTACAAGAAAGTTTATTATGTTTGAATGGTAAATGTTTCAGGCTGTCCTTTACAATGCCTCATGTGGTCCATTCAATGCATTAAATAATTTAAACAGCGAATGTACTTTTGCTAGGTTTCCACAGTTCCATCTTGAAGTGGAACCAGTAGGCCAATATTAGTAGATTATTTAGCATTAGGATACGTTAACAGTCTTAGAGGAAATATGGAAACACTGTAGTTGTGGGGAACCAGGGCATGATGGGATACGTGGCCATGGTTCTGGGAAAGCTGTACAACCCAGTGCCTAATTGCTTCCACATCTGTGTAAACATGCTGTCCTTGCTTCACTAATCAAAGAGATAAGGGTGTGACTGAAGATGGGACAGGATGCCATAAACTATGGGAACTGCCAGCTTCAAGGCTGGAGAGGAGACGGCAGGAGAATGTTAGTGGGACAATACAATTCAGTTTATTGATCAAGCTGCAGACCTGGAATGTGTAGGGGTAGTGTGAACAAATGAGTAACGGTGATTGTACCGTATAAATGTGTGTTTCAAATTCTGTTTCACTGAGAGGCCTCTGGATGAACTTCAGATATTTCTGCCTTGCATCATGCTTAATAAAAAACCTTTATTTACTTTAATCCCGAAGACTCGAGAGTGGTTATTTTCTCCACAACACATGTGCATCCTCAATAAACTGGTTTTGCATTTGTCTTTTAACATTTTAGGAACAGGTTTTCTTAACTATGAGATTACAAATACTCTAAATCCTATCTTACATCTACATTTGTATCCCTCCCCACCAACCCTGAACAACTTGTATATTTCAGCCTTTTCAATGACTATGAGAAGATCATAGATATATGAGATACAGCAGAACATGTCTCAAATATCTGCTGCCTTCTTAAGCTTGTGAACTGGATAGTAGGCACATTCTTATACCATTGCAATTGTTTGCCTCTGAAGGCTGCTAATACATGTTCTGACTTTTAATAGATTGGGGAAGAACTTTCTGAAAGATTTATAGTCTAACAGGATTGACACAGCTTTCTGAAGCACAATTTTACTTCACCCGAGTGTCACTGTTTACAATCAGTTTTCTATGAAATGTAGGAGGAAACTAATATCTGTGGCTCTTCCAGACACCATTACAATGAGACTATGCCTCCCTATGGATGGTACCAAGATACCTGTCACTGCTTGTCTCGTGATGGATGGATATCAGAGTGAGAAATATTTCTGTGATTGTGATTTTGAAAACGCTGACTCAAATGGTTGTGGTGAATTAACCTTGATGTAATCTATCAAACCTTGATCTAAGATCTCCACTGGCAAAGCAAAAAATTAAAAACTGAATGATTCCATAAGTTTTATTATCAAACAGATTATTACCACTGCCTCATAACAGAATCAGAGAATCAGAGACACACGGGAAAATGAAACAGAAGAAGGTGGTCAGTGTGCAAATAAGAAAGAAATGCACCTGCTTCTTCAATGACAAACGTAGGACCCATGTGGGTTGAGGACCAGACTGAGGCCTGGGCCCCTGAAGAGGTCCAACTTTTTTTTTTACATTGGCCCCTTTGCAAAGAGGCTAGCAGCTGATTTTTTTCTGAAGCAACTGCTTGCCCTGGCACCAAAAATGCATCTTTCAAGCTTTGCATGTCAGGCAGATGCCCAAGATGGTCTTCTGGTAGACCGCCGCCTGCATATAGATGAGGTCACCTCCACATATTGCAGCAGAGACACTAGTTGCCAGCGTAAGTACCAGCATCACAGACTAAAGAAATCTCAGGACCATAATAGTCTATCAAATTGCAGTATGAAGCACAGTGAATAATGCATGGTTATGAAATATGTTTTTCCTGCCTCTTGTACTATAACCAAGCATTGACTTCAACTGCTTGAAAAGAACTTGTGAATGAAATATTTCAGCATTGAGTAAAACTGTATCCCTCGCCAAAATGAGTCGAATTAAATCTTCAATTGCTAGCTTAATTTCCTTGGAAAACATCCTAAACCTACATCTCAGCATCCACTGTAACAGGTGAACAACTGTATTTGATGCCAAATTTGACTTCATTTGACTTTGTCTTAATTAGTTTCGGATTAGGTTCTAAGTATAATATTGTAACTAGGATAAAAAGGTCAAAGACTGGCAAAAGTAGTATTAATCTTAAAATATTTGCTGTTAAGCCTGAGCATGACAGTCCTCTTAAGACATCTACCATTATCCACTGGTAGCACTTCATCCTCTGAGTCAGAAGGTTGTAAATTAAAGTCCCAGACCAGAGACATAAGCACAAAATCTAGATTGATGGTCAAGTGCAGTACTGTGGGAGTGCTGTACTGCCAAAGGTGCAGGGGGCTAAATTCAATTGCTCCTGAAGGCAGGTGTAGGGATGGCAATGCGATATTAACCTGTGCCCATTGCTTCCAATGCAGGTAGCATGCCAACTTTCTGCTGCCTGCTAATTTGTATGATTGCTGCACACAACCAGCACTAAACTTGCTGTTGAGTGGCACCACACCTCAGCAGGAGGCCCAAGTTTGTAAAATGCTTGCACTGCTTAAAACCAACCTGCACTACATAAAGCCAGTTTTCATCTCTTAAAAGAATGGTGCATTCTGGCTGGAGCAGGAGCTGGAACTCTGTGTAGAAGAGAGTCTATGCAGGAAGAAGCGTGAATTACGGTCCAATAGGGGAGAACACATGCTCCAGGGTTCTGGTGCTGCTCTGGATATCATGGTGGAGAAGGTGGACAGGAAGAGAGAGGTCCTCTATCCACAGGGGCACAGGAGGCCCTCCAGACAAATTGTGCAAGGCAATGGGGCCAGATAGCTGTCATGCCTCACATACTACCAGCTGTTCAACCATGTCAGTCACATCATCCAAACAGATTGCACCACACTCACTGATACACTTTCCTCTCTCTTGCAGGACAAGTTGGGTGCATAACCTGAGGCAGCAGGAGCTAACCAGTGGGGGATGGGCACGGCTGCATGTCCTTATACCAATGGAGGAACCAATGGTCGCCATCATTGGAGTCGCCATCATTGAAGCCGTGAACAGTGGTGTGGCTGAATCCGTCAAAGATGGTGGTAAACTCATACCTAATCCTCCTTCTCATATTGCACTCCCCCCTCATCCCATAATCTCTTCTGATTTACAAGCTGCAGATGGTGTAAACCTGCACCTCCAGTATGAGTACTGTTGCAGTAATTTACTTCTAACCTCATTATAAAGGGGCCGTTTTATAAATCATGTTGTGAACTTGAACCACATGAATTCCCAGCTCTAGCGAGGTGCTGGGCATTGAGTTGATGGGCCCGACCTCCTGTGTCACAGATTATTAAAATTGCTGCCTGCAGATGACTAAATAGCAACCCCAGCACAGCCAGTGTCTGCTAAGGGGAAGGCAGAGCCTGTGACAAAGGCTGGATCTGTGGGGGTGGGGTGCAGGGAGGGCCGGGGGACAACTCATCTGGTTAACTGTCAACACCAATCCCCTGAGGGGAAATGTGACTTACCTAGATGTTGTAGCATTACTGCCTCCAGGTGAATTGCTAGGACTATCCCCATGTGCCACCGTCTGTCTCCTGGTGCATCCTTCACCTCCGCAAGCTGCTTTATAATAACTCACCCTTTTCAAACATTGCGCTCCTGCTTTGGTTTCCAGTTGCTGTCTGCTTTCCAGTGACTTCACTACACTGCATACACATTGTAGGGCTGTTCCGATTTGAGAATTGGTGTTGCCATATTTTGTTAGGGCAAATAAAGTATTACCTTGCCTACACATTGATGGACCACTCAAACTACTCGCAGATCCCTAGAGGTGTAAAGCCCCAGTTGAGAACCCCTGATTTAGAGGATAGCATACAGCAGGATCTGCATGTGGTGAGATACCATACACAGCTGGCCTGCAGCCAGAACAGGGGCCACGGGTAGCACAGCAGTCAAATCACCTGAGGGAGAGGTCACGCATAAGTTCTGCAACAGAGGGCTCAGATGAGCACTTTGCTGGGGCGGGCTACAGAGGAAGGCTGACTGGTATGTATAATGAAATGCTTCATGCATTGGCAGACCTGGCAGAAAGCCTGTGTATAATGTCAAAAAGCATGGAGGAGTCTGGCACCCATGGCACAGGGCTTTGAGCAGAGCTTGGAGCCCATCCTTTCCAGCATGGAACTGACAGCTAATTCCATTAGCACACTTGCCGATGCAACCATAATGCAGTGTTAGATGGCCACTGTTTCAGTTTCCATTGCAGCACAAGCAGAAACCCCCAACATCTGGGTGTTGCAGTGGAAGCCAGACTGAAGTCATGCAATGTCAGCTTGCTGCCATGCAATTTCAGACTGCTCTCATGAAAGCACAGCTTGTATACACACACTCTCAGACTGCTGCAGTTACCAGTGTTCAAAGGGGCATGCAGGGTGTCACAGCAGTCCAGCAATCTGTATTCCAACAGATTACTAGGATGGCTGAGGTGCTGCCCAGAGGAGAGAGGCAGTGGCTCCATGAAGCACAAACCTGCTGTCCTTTCTCATGATGACATTTGTTCTTCCACCCCTGACACTCCACCAATGCCTTACTGTTACCTATCAGTCAATCAGTCCAGACTGCTGTCGCCCATGCCAAGATGGTGTAGTCCGAAGCCGGGCCTTTTAGGCCCAGAGCTGCTCGAGGTCATCCTGCAAGGCCATCTGCAGTCTCCCACACTAAAAGTCTGCAGCCTTCCTTCCACCAGAAATGCTGCAGCCTTTGTGGTAGCACTGCATCGGAGCACTAGGATAGACGAAAGCACATGGAAGACAGGCACTAAGGGAATACACACGGTGATTAGTTGACGTTTGTATTCAATATGAATGGTTTGATTTATAAATTTGTTTTGGAATATTTATTTTGTGTTGGCTTTGTGGCCAAGCAGACGCTGTGATGGTTAGTAACAGAGGGAAGGTAAGATGTGGGATTGTTGGTGAATGGGAATTAGGGTTGTGTTTACTACTATCGCAGTCAGATGAGTCAATAATGGACCGCTCAGCCAGAAAGGGGCAGTGTTGATTCCCTCCTTCCTTCCTCTTCCTCCTCATTTCCCTCCTCCTCCTGTTCCTCAGCTGGTCACCGAATAGCTGATGGCAAGGTTGGGCAGCATGCAGCAGCCCACCACAAATCTTGACACGTGCTCTGCTGAGTACTGCAGGACTCCTCCAGAGTGGTCCAGACAGCAGAAGCATTGTTTCAGCACACCAATAGTCCACCCTATCACATTTCTTGTGGCAGTATGGCTTTCCTTGCATGTATGCTGCCCACAAATATGCAGGTTGCATACCAGAATCTTGAGCCACACGGAGCCACAAAGCTACATGCATGCAGTCAATGGCGCCTTGCATCATGGGGAAGCCTCCAATCCTCACGAAGCAACGTGTTCGCTCCACCTGCTATTTCTCTAGCAGGAGAGAATGAAATGTATTCAGCTCTCTTGTAACACAGAGCATCAGTCACCTCCTTTATGCAACAGTAATGGCAAACTGGGAGATGTTGCAAATATTACCTACTCCAGCCTGGAAGGAGCCCAGCGCATGAAAGTTTATGGCTTGGTCACCTTCACAGCCACTAGCAATGTCATCCTCACCCTGCTCTGACATTACAGTTGTGATGGAAGCAGGTGGCAAATTTCTGTCATAACATTCTTACTGAAACACAGGCATCTGACACAGTAAGCTTCAGGTAGGAGAATTACTCTTGAACCTTCTGGGCAGATATGGCATCGTGCTGAGAGCAGTTCTCCTCCTCCTCCTCCTATCTCTTCCAGCAGCTTGTCTTGCTCTGTGTCGCCTCTGCTCATTCTCACTGTAGTCCAAGGGGAATGCATACTACTGCACCCATGTCTGGGAGCAAATGTAATCCATTACGTAAGGTCAAAGTCTTTCAGCATGTGCCACACTACTCCCTGTAGACTTCAGCACCATTAAAGAACTCTAGAAACTCTGCAATCGCAGCAGTAGCCAGTGGAAATCAGTTAGCAACTAACCTGAAAGTAGTTGATGATCCTTTTAAATAGCGCTGGTGGGTTGGGGTGAGGAGGCCTTCTTGCTGCTGAACATTTGTCCAGCCAAACGTCTATAAGAAATGGCATTAGCTGGAGCTCTGAGCTTCAAAAGGGCAACATTGGTGTCAAATCAGCATTATATATTGATTAATGTCACAATCTGCCTACTCTGCATACTTCCAGCAGACACTCCCTGTGCACATGCTAGTGCTCTCACCAAAATGGCACTCAGTGCGGCTTGCACCAGAAGTGTGCTCCTGTGCCACGGTGCCATTTTGGAGACAAACAGCACTTATAGGCCAAGTGCTGAGGAGCCAAATTTGGGGGCCGCAGTCTTTCGGATCATACATTAAACCAAGGCTCCATCTGCTCTCCATGGTGGATCCTGTAGCACTATTTTGAAAAACAGCAGGGGAGTTATTCCCAGTGTCCTTGTCAACATCTATCCTGCAATTGACATCACCAGAAAACATATGATTTGGTGATTATAAAATTGCTGTTATTGTGCAAATTATGAGTAAATTTCAAAAATATTTCATTGGCTGTAAAATGCTTTGGGACATACTGAGGTTGTGAAAGATGCAATATAAATGCAAGTTCTTTCTCTTTCATATAAATCATTGCAGCAGAGGTTTGAAGCCATGGATTTACAACAATAATTCAAACTCAAAGAATTCTGCTCAGTTCATAGACTACCTTTGTTTCAATTTCATGGCTTCAAGCATCATCAAAGCAATATGACTGAATGGTCCTGCAAAAATAATTTCAGGAGCTAGGTAGCAGATTAAAAAGTAAGACCTCAAAGGTTGTATCTCTGGGTTTCTTCTGGTGCCACGGGCTAGTGAGTATACGAATAGGAGGTTAGAGCAGATGAATGCATGATTGGGGAGATGGTGCAGGAGGAAGGGCTTTAGATTCTTGGATCACTGGGCCTGTTTCTGGCAAAGGTGGGATCTGTATAAGATGGACGGGTTGCACCTGAACCAGAACCAGAACGGGACCACCCAGCATCCTTGCTGGGAGGTTTGCTAGTGCTGTAGGCGGGTGGGGGGGTTTAAACTAATTTGGCAGGGGGATGGGACACAGAGTGGAAGCACAGTAGGGGATGATGTACAATCAAATATATATGTGAAGCTAAGTCAGTCCGGAGGACAGAGTAAATGTAGACCTGTTAAGGCTCAGGCAAATAATGCAAGGCTGGATTGTATCTATTTTAATGCAAGGAGTCTTACTAGTAAGGCAGATGAATTGAGGGCGTGGATTAACACATGGGAATATGATATTATTGCTATCACTGAGACATGGTTGAGAGAAGGGCTGGACTGGCAGCTTAATATCCCAGGGTATAGAATTTTCAGACGTGATAGGGGAGGGGGTAAAAGAGGAGGTGACATTGCACTGTTGATTAAGGAGTCAATTACTGCAGTAAGGAGGGGATACCCTGGAAGGTTCCTCGAATGAGGCCATATGGGTAGAACTTAAAAACAAAAGGGGGGCTATTACTTGGCTGGGAGTGTACTCCAGGCCTCCAAACAGTCAGGCAGTGGTAGAGGAGCAGATATGTAGGCAAATCTCAGAGAGGTGCGAAAATAATAGGGTAATAATAGTAGGTGATCTCAACTTCCCCTATATTAGAGGGGATAGTATTAGTGCAAAAAGCTTAAAGAGGGCGGAATTCTTAAAATGCATACAGGAGAGCATTTTGAGCCAGTACGTAGAGAGTCCTACAAGAGGAGGGGCAGTACTGGACCTAATCCTAGGGAATGAAGCTGGACAAGTGGTAGAAGTGGCAGTGGGGGAACATTTCGGGGATAGTTACCATAACTCTGTAAGATTTAAGGTTGTTATGGAAAAGGACATAGAGGGACCGGAAATAAGAGTACGGAATTGGGGGAAGCCGATTTCAATTTGATAAAACAGGATCTGGCCAAAGTGAACTGGGAGCAGCTTCTTATAGGAAAGTCTACATCAGACCAGTGGGACTCATTTAGAAGGGAAATTGTGAGGGTTCAGGTGCAGCATGTTCCTGTAAAGGTGAAGAGTAGGACCAACAGGTCCAGGGAACCCTGGATGTCAAGGGATATAGAGGATTGGATAAGGAAAAAAAGGAGGCGTATGGCAGATTCCATAACAACCTTAAATCTGAAAACAGCAGAGGCACTAGAGGAGTATAGAAAGTGTAGGGGAGTACTTAAAAAAGTAATTAGGAGAGCGAAGAGGGGGCATGAAAAATCACTGGAAGACAAGATAAAGGAAAATCCCAAAGTGTTTTATAAGCATTTTAGGGGCAAGAGGATAACCAGGGAAAAAGTGGGGCCCATTAGGGATCAAAGAGGCAATCTGTGTGTGGAGCCGGAGGACATAGGTGAGGTTTTGAATGATTAATTTTCATCTGTGTTCACTATGGAGAGGGACAATGTAGGTGTAGATCAGGGAGGGGGATTGTGATATACTTCAACAAATTAGCATTGTAAAGGAGGAAGTAATGGCTGTATTAGCGGGCTTAAAGGTGGATAAATCCCCAGGCCCAGATGAGATGTATCCCAGGCTGCTTTGTGAGGCAAGGGAAGAGATAGCAGGGGCTCTGACACAAATTTTCAGATCCTCTCTGGCCACTGGAGAGGTACCAGAGGATGGGAGGACAGCGAATGTGGTACCATTATTTAAGAAGGGTAGCAGGGATAAACCAGGTAATTACAGGCCGGTGAGTCGACCATCAGTGGTAGGGAAATTACTGGAAAAAATTCTGAGAGACAGGATTAATCTCCACTTGGAGAGGCAGGGATTAATCTGGGATAGTCAGCATGGCTTTGTCAGGGGAAGATCATGTCTAACTAATTTGATTGAATTTTTCGAGGAGGTGACTGGAGGTGTAGATGAGGGTAAAGCAGTTGATGTAGTCTATGTGGACATAATAAGGCTTTTGATAAGGTCCCGCATGGGAGATTGGTTAAGAAAGTAAAAGCCCATGGGATCCAGGGTAATTTGGCAAATTGGATTCAAAATTGGCTTAGTGGAAGGAGCCAGAGGGTGATGGGAGAGGGTTGTTTTTGTGAATGGAGGCCTGTGACCAGTGGGGTACCGCAGGGATCAGTGCTGGGACCCTTACTGTTAGTAGTGTACATTAATGATTTAGACGTGAATAAAGGAGATATGATCAGTAAGTTTGCAGATGACACGAACATTGGTGGTGTCGTAAATAGTGAGGAGGAAAGCCTTAGACTACAGAACGATATAGATGGGCTGGTAAGATGGGCGGAGCAGTGGCAAATGGAGTTTAATCCTGAGAAGTGTGAGGTGATGCACTTTGGAAGGTCTAACAAACCAATGGAATATACAATGGATGGTCGGACCCTAGGGAGTACAGAGGGTCAGAGGGACCTTGGTGTACTTGTCCATAGATCACTGAAGGCAGCAGTACAGGTAGATAAGGCATATGGGATACTTGCCTTTATTAGCCAAAGCATAGAAGATAAGAGCAGGGAGGTTATGATGGAGCTGTATAAAACGCTGGTTAGGCCACAGCTGGAGCGGAGAAGGCTGAGGGGAGACCTGATTGAGATATACAAAATTATGAGGGGCATTGATAGGATAGATAGGAAGAAACGTTTTCCCTTAGCGAAGAGGTCAATAACTAGGGGGCATAGATTTAAGGTAAGGGGCAGAAGGTTTAGAGGGGGGTTGAGGAGAAATGTTTTCACCCAGTGGGTGGTTGGAATCTGGAACACACTGCCTGAAGAGGTGGTATAGGCAGGAACACTTATGACATTCAAGAAGTATTAGATAAGCACTTGAAATGCCATAACATACAAGGCTACGGGTTAAGTGCGGGGAAATGGGATTAGTTACGACGGGTGCTTGATGGTTGGCGCAGGCACGTTGGGCTGAAGGGCCTGTTTCTGTGTTGTAAAACTCTATGACTCTAATTATTGTTTTGTAATTCACTGCTAATAAGCTATTCTAAGTAAACATGCCTACTTTGGAACATTTAAATATTAAGTTCTAAATAATGATGCCACTGACTTCTGTAGATAAATTAAATCTAAGGAAGGGAAGTAGCAGTTTACTCAAGCAGATCCAAGAAACCGCCCAAATGTTTACTTGACCATTCATTTCTTTGTTATTTGTGGAACGTTATGTGAAAATCGGTTGTCCTGAATGCCTCCATACAGCTATAACTACACTTTAAGAGTAATTTCTTGACTGTGAAGTGTTGGAATGTCCTGAGGATGCGCAATGCTATACATAAATGTATGTATTTCTTACTCAGCAAAAGCATAACTCCACATCAGGATGTTTGGGAGCATTAACCAAAAGATCCATGTCATGGGTCAAGGAAGGTGTAGTTTTATTATTGCGTAAGTTATTTATACTTCCTATTTACCCTACTTTTAAATAAATCTGAAATTTAGCATTATTATTTTTCTCACTTCTGTTAAAAAAAAGCTTTGAAAATTCAAATACAAAGCATTGCATAATACAATTTTAAGCACATAGGCACAGAAAATATGTTTTTCAAAGATATGTTAATGGTGTGTTGAAAGACAAAGCATTAGTATTGAAAATTGAACAGCCGCAAGTACAAACATGAAAAAACAGTGGGTAAGCAAACTGAACGAACTAAGATGAAATAAAATAAAATAAATACAAAAAATATATATTAAAAAAAGGAAAAAGAAAAAAATAACTAAAAATAAAAGTAAAATGGGGGGCCTGTCATACTCTGAAATTATTGAACTCAATGTTCAGTCCGGCAGGCTGTAGTGTGCCTAATCGGTAAATGAGATGCTGTTCCTCGAGCTTGCGTTGATGTTCACTGGAACACTGCAGCAATTCCAGAACAGAGATGTGAGCATGAGAGCGGGGGGAGTGTTGAAATGGCAAGAAACCGGAAGCTCGGGGTCCTGCTTGCGGACTGAGCAGAGGTATTCTGCAAAGCGATCACCCAGTCTGCGTTTGGTCTCCTCAATGTAGAGGCGACAACATTGTGAGCAGCGAATACAGTATACTACATTGAAAGAAATACAAGTAAATTGCTGCTTCACCCGAAAGGAGTGTTTGGGGCCTTGAATAGTGAGGAGAGAGGAGGTAAATGGGCAGGTATTACACCTCCTGCGATTGCAGGGGAAGGTGCCATGGGAAGGGGATGAGGTGGTGGGGGTAATGGAGGAGTGGACCAGGGTGTCACAGAGGGAACGATCCCTTTGGAATGCTGACAGGGTAAGGGAGGGGAAGACGTGTTTGGTAGTGGCATCACGCTGGAGGTGGCAGAAATGGTGGAGGATGATCCTTTGGATATGGAGGCTGATGGGGTGTCAAGTGAGGACAAGGGGAACCCTGTCAAGGTTCTGGGAGGGAGGGGAAGAGGTGAGGGTAGAGGTGCGGGAAATGGGCCGGACACGGTTGAGGGCCCTGTCAACCACAGTGGCGGGCGGGGGGTGGGGTGGGGGGGACTCCTCGGTTGAGGAAAAAGGAAGACATAAGGCCAGGGTGTAGGTTGGGACTGATCTTCAACTAGACTTATGGCATTTGGTAACAATGCACAAGGGGAGATTTTCATGGGAATGTGTGCAGGTACACTAAGTGCCTTGGCACATTTTACTACCTTAAAGGCACTACATAAATTCAAGTCGTTGTTGTACACTGGATCACCTGGGTTCAGAAAATACTGGAAAAGTGCTGAGATCCTTTAATGCTTGTGCAGCGACCCATCGATTTCATGGTATTTTCTGCACCCAGGCAATCCAGCACAACCAGGCTTTGACACAGGAAAATCATATGTGCCCTTTTTGAAAGAAGAAAAACACAGCAACTACAAAGCAAATGATCATAAATAAATACATGTGGGGAAAAAGCTAGTACTAGTTGGTGATTGCGAGAAATTAGTTGCTCTCACATGATCACAAGATTGTTTGAGATGAAGAAGGCTAATTGATTTCAACTTTCCAGAATACCTATCCTAGCGTCTTCCCATTACTCTATCTAGCTAAATGTCTGGGCCTTAACTATCCTTCCCGGCAACTTCAGTGTAAAGAAATATTTCCTAACTTTTATTTTTTAATATGGCCTTTATGGCACTGAACCTGTGCCCCTTTATTATTCTGACTTGCTCATCCAGGATGAAAGTCCTAGCTTATCAAGTTGTTCCTCATATTTTTTCCCTTTGATGCTAAGGATTGTTGCTGTCCTCAACATTGCCAATAGGAAGTGGATGACTTTCCAATGTCACAATGATCAGAACTGTAGGCAATACTTCATATTGTGGGCTGATCAAGACACTCTATAGTTTCAGCATGACCTCTGGGAATCAGAAGACAGCTGATTTGGCAATATAACCCAGCATCTTATCTGTCTTTCACCACACTATCAGCACACTCCTTTGCCTTGGCACACGACCTCCTTGTCAGTTAACCTCTCCTGACCTCTGCCTAGCACACACCTTCCCTTTTGTTCTCTTCCCCCTTTACCCCCACTTCACTTGCTTAAAACCTATTATATTTCTAACCTTTGCCAGTTCTGATGAAAGGTCACAGACCAGAAATGTTAACTCTGCTTCTCTCTCCACAGATGCTGCCACAGCTGCTGAGTATTTCTAGCACTTGCTGTTTTTATTTCTTATCTGCTTTGTTTCCCTTCTGATTCTCTGCATTTTTCAAACATTGTCACAAAAGGCAGTCAGTGAAGAGAAGGAACAATAAGCTCTCTGCGCACTTCTGCTTGTTGTTTTGCTGAGGTCAGTGGATTGATTGAAAAGTGGCATGTGAGTAAATCTGTATATTTTTGCCTAATTTTTTATATTTTGTGCTCTACTGCATTATGTTATTTTTTGGGGTAGATAGGAAAAGTTAACAAGGCAGCTGTTAGATAGGGAAACCTTTTTTTAAAAAAAATTAATTTGGGGGAGAAAAAAATTGGAATAATGGTTTTATATAGCATGATAGATGAGCTAACAAAATGGAAAATATACAACCAGAGAGCTGAGGAGCACAAATACGACACAGAAAAATTCCAACTCCATAGCAGAAGAGGTAGAAAACACACACTTAACCTGTGAAGAAACTGACACAATCATGACAGACAATATGTTTAGAATGTTCATGATGGTCAGTACAGAACACAGGAAATTTTATTATATGATGAGTATATTTTACAGATCCTTACTTTTTACTTAATACTCGCTCGCTATGTATTATTATTACATCATTTTTGTTCCAAATACCTTATATTTATTAATATAAGAGTCTTGGATAATAGAAAGCATTAAATGTGAAATGTAAGGGAATTACAAAAATACCATCGTTTTAATCATCTTTTTTTCCATGTTTCAGTGCATGTATTTTATTTTTAAACTGAATAGATTCATTGATGGTTCTTATCATCAGGCACAGCAGCAACCAACATCACAAAAAGCTTCACCAATCATTAGATGGCAAAAACTTCAATTTATTTTGATAGCAGAGATTGTAGCCCCAGGAGTTGCTATGGTTACTTGATCAGGTGACACATAATACAGCCTTCCCTGTCCTGTAGTCATTGCCACTATGGTTCTTCAGCAGGCCACCCACTGGGATTTAATTGGGTAAAAAACATTGACAATATCCTTTACATGCTGCATAATGAGCTCTGCCAATATCCAAACTGGAACTGAGAAACTAATTCAAAAATGGCATAAGGAACAGTACTTAATGTAAAACAAACAGAACAAATCTTAAGACTAACTGAAAATAGTGATGGAAAATTATTTCCCTTTACAATGTGTGCAAAAACAAAATTCCAAATTCAATGGATTCTATTCTGGTCTTTTAAAATGATTACCAGTATCTGACACTGCAAAACAATTCTTCCACAAATATACCTCTATTTTGATGGTTCAACAATATAATACAGTTGAGACAGTGTTGGCCTATAGACAAGACAGGTTTCACTGGCATTCACAAAGCTTGCAGAATACTTACACAAGAAATGAATTTACAACAGAACTTGTAGGATATGGCATTACATGACAAACAAAACATTCCAAACATTCTTTTTCTTAAAGTTCTTAATAATAGGGCTGAATCTGCCATAGTAAACATAGGTTAAAAATTTGATAGTCCCCAAAAATGGGTGTGGGACTTGCTATGCGCAGTTTCGCCTGCACCCATTCAAAGTAATGCAGACAGCACACAAAGTTAGTCTGAGTGATGCAGTGGAAGCGCAGATGAGGTCACGAAATCGGAAATAAAGACGCAAAATGCTGGAAATACTCAGCAGGTCTGGCAGCACCTGTGGAGAGAGAAACAGAGCTAATATTTCAGATCCATGGCCTTTCATCAGAACTGGGAAAAGTTGGAAATGTAATTGGTTTTGAGCAAGGGGAGGGTGAGAAAAAGGATAAAAGGGAAGGTCTGTGATAGGGTAGAAGACAGAAGAGGTTAAATGACAAGAGTTAACCCTGCAGTACCAAAAGGAGTGGTGAATGAGTAAGAACAGAAACAAAAGGTGTGCCTAGAGCAGGTGTGCAGATGTCTGAAAGCAAAAAAACTGAAACATAAAACAAAGGAAACAAAATGGGGGCAGAGATCATGATCTGAAATTGTTGAACTCAATGTTGAGCCCAGAAGCTGTAAAGTTCCTAATCAAAAGATGAGGTGTTATTCCTCGAGCTTACGATGAACTTCATTGGAACACTGGAGCAGGCCAAGAGCAGAGAGGTCAGCTCGAGAGCAAGGTGGAGAATTAAAATGACAGGTGACCAGTAGCTCGGGGTCATGCTTGCAGACTGAAAGGAGGTTTTCCGCAAAGTAGTCACCCAATCTGCATTTGGTCTCTCCAATGGAGAACCAACCACATTGTAAGCAGCGAATACAGTGTACTAAATTGAAAGAAGTACAAGTAAATAATTGTTTAACTTGAAAGGAGTGTTTGGGGTCTTGGATGGTGAGGAAAGAAGAGGTAAAAGGAAAGGTGTTGCATCTCCTGCGCTTGCACAGTAAGGTGCCATGGGCAGGGGAGGGTGTGTTGAGTGTGACTGAGGAGTGGACCACAGTGTTGTGAACACATCAGTCCCTTTGGAATGCTGAAAGGGGAGGGGAGGGGTAGATGTGTTTTTGGTGTTGGAAACAAACTGGAGGCAAGGGCTAGGGATGATTGTTGAATACAGAGGCTTGTGGGGTGGAAGGTGAGAACAAGGGGAACCCAATCATGGTTTTGGAAAGGAGGGGAAGGGGCATAAGTGTGGGAAATGGAACAGTCACGGTTGAGGGGTCTGTCAACCATGGCGGGTGGAATCCTCAGTTGAGGAAAAAGGAAAACATATCAGAAGCGCTGGTATGAAAGGTTACATCATCAGAACAAATTCAACGGAGATGGAGAAACTGGGAGAATGGAATGGAGTCCTTACAGGAAGCAGAGTGTGAGGAATTGAAGCCAAGGTAGGAGTCAGTGGGCTTATAGTGAATATTAGTTGATAGCCTATCTCCAGAAATTGAAACAGAGAAGTTGAGGAAGGGAAGGGAAGGGAAGAGTCGGAGATGGACCATGTAAAGGTGGGAGAAGGGTGGAAATTGGAAGCAAAGTTCAGTTCAGGACAAGAGCAAGAAGTGGCACCAATACAGACATCAATGTACTAAGAAAAAGCGAGGGAGGTGGCCTGAGTAGGACTGGAACAAGGAATGTTCCACATGTCCCACAAAAAGGCAGGCATAGCTAGGACCTATGCGGGTACACATAGCAACACCTTTTATTTGGAGAAAATGAGTTAAGTTAAAGGAGAAGTTGTTCAATGTGAGAACAAGTTCAGCCAGGCGGAGAAGGGTGGTGGTGGATGGAGATTGGTTGGGTCTCCATTCAAGGAAAAAGCAGAGAGTCCTAAGACTGTCCTGGTGGGGGATAGAGGTGCAGAGGTTGGACATCCATGGTGAAGAGGAGACAGATAGGGCCAGGAAATTGGAAACTGTTAAAGTAACGGAGGGCATCAGACAAGTCATGGATATAGGTAGGAAGAGACTGGACAAGGGGAGAAAAAATTGAGTCCAGATAGGAAGAGATCTGTTCAATGGGGCAGGATCAGAGTCTACCAGGGCAGGCCTGTTTGGGAAAGAGGTAGAAGCGGGCTGTCTGGGGTTGGAAGACTATGACGTTGTAGGCTGTGGGGGGAAGATCTTTAGAGATGAGGTCAGTGACAGTCCTGGAGACAATGGCTTGACGTTCGGCGGTGGGGTCATGGTCCAGGGGGAGGTATGAGGAAGTGTCAGAGAGTGGCGTTCAGCATCTGCTAGGTAGAGGTCAATACGCCAGACAATAGCACTGCTCTGGTCAGCAGATTTGATGACAATGTTCGGGTTGGACCTGAGAGAACAGAGTGCAGCAAGTTCAAGGGGAGACAGATTACAGTGAGTGAGGGCAGCAGAGAAATTCAGACAGTCATGTCACACCGACAGTTCTCAATGAAAAAATAAAGAGGGTAAGAGGCCAGAGGGAGGGGTTCAGGTGGAGGAAGAATACTGGAGACAGGTAAAAGTGTCCGCTGTGAATAGGTGCAGAGACAATGGCGACAGAAGAAGAGCTCAGCGTCGTGCCGAACTCGAAATTCACTGAAGTGGGGGCCTAAGGGGATAAAGCTGAGGCCTTTGCTAAGGACAGATCGTTCAGAGTCAGAGAGGGGATGGTTGGAGGGTATCGTGAATACATGACGAGAGGTAATATTACAAGAAGGGATGGGGTCAGAGGGAAGTGATAGGGAAGAAAGATCCATCCTCCCAGTTTCTCCATCTCCATCGTATCTATTCTGATAATGCAATCTCCATACCAGCGCTTCTGACATGTCTTCCTTTCTCCTCAACTGAAGATTCTGCCTCATCATGCTTGACAGGGCCCACGACCTTGTCCGTTCCATTTCCTGCTCTCACCCTTCCCCTCCCTCCCAAAACCATGATAGGGCTCCCCTTGTCCTCACCTTCCACCCGGCCAGCCCCCGTATTCAATGGATCATCCTCTATCATTTTTGCCGCCTCCAGCGTGACGCCACCACCAAACACATCTTCCGTGCCCTCCTCTTTCAGCATTCCAAAGGGACTGTTCCCTCCGTAACACCCTGGTCCACTCCTCAATCCCCCCAACACCATCTCTCCTTCCCATGGCTTCTTTCCATGCAAGTTCAGAAGATGTAACACCTGCCCTTTTACCTCCTCCCTCCTCACCGTCCAAGGTCCTGAACATGCCTTCCAAGTTAAACAGCGATTTAGATGCACTTCTTCCAATTTAGTAAACTGTATTCGCTGCTTACAATGTGGTCGCTCTACATTGGGGGAACCAAATGCAGTTTTGGTGACTGCTTTGCAGTCCACAAGCTCAACCCCGAGCTACCAGTCGCCTGCCATTTTAATTCTTCACCTTGCTCTCATGCTGACCTCTCTGTCCTTGGCCTACTGCAGTGTTCCACAACAATTTCAGACTATAATCTCTGCCCCCATTTTGTTTCCTTTCTTTTGCATGCTTCAGTTTTTTTCTTGTTTTTTGCTTTTGGATGCTGCACACCTGCTCTTGGCACATCTTTTGTTTCATTGTTGCTTTTCTTGCCCCATCACAACTCCATTTGGCCCTATATGACTAACTCTTCTGTCATTTAATCTCTCCTGTCTTCTACCCTATCACAGACCTTCCCTTTTGTTCTTTTTGTCACCCACCCCTTGCTCAAAGCCTATTGCATTTCTATCTTTTCCCAGTTCTGATGAAAGGTCACAGGCCTGAAACATTAACTCTGTTTCTCTCTCCACAGATGCTGCCAGATCTGCTGAGTATTTCCAGTATTTTCTAACTTTATTTCAGATCTCCAGTATCCGCAGTATTTTGCTCACGAAATCTTAGCTTGGTGCCATGCAAGCTCAGACAGCTACCATCATGGCTGCAGATATCAGTTGTCAGAGGGGCTTTCAGGGTCTCACAGCAGTCCAGTAATCTGTGCTCCAGGAGATTACTCATATTGCTGAGGTGCCAACCCAGAGGCAATAGAAGTGGCTTCTTGTAGCACATATCTGTTGTCCTCCTTCATTTGTTCTCCCATTCCTGCCACCCTGCCAGTGCCCTTTGTGATGCCTGTCAGCCATGATGCTGTTGTCCATGCTGAGGTGGTGCAGTTAAAAGCTGGGGGTTCTAAGCCCAGAGCTGCTCAAGGGTGTCCTACAAGGCCATCTGCAGTCTCTCCCACTGAAAGTTAGAAGTCTTCTACCAGCCATGCTGCAGCCACTGGGGTAGCAGTGCATAGGAGCACTAGGACAGGCAAAGGCACCCACAAGACAGGCCCTAAGGGAATGAACAAGGATGAATAGTTGAGTTTTGTATGGAATATTGGATATTTTGTTGGTATGGAAAAGTTGTTTTTTGGTTTTATTTACTTTTACAGCGTTGAGATACGGTGTCCGTTGTAGTGCGTTCTTTATGTTGTCTTATGCAACATAAATGAGATGCGTGGAGTCCAGGTTGTTGAAGATCTCAAACAGGTTTATTACAGCTAAACTATTATATACACGGTTGGTGTGTTGCCTCCCAGGTGCCAGGGTACGTGATGTCTCTGATCGTGTTTTTGGGATCCTTAAGGGGGAGGGGGAGCACCCCCAAGTCGTGGTCCACATAGGCACCAACGACATAGGTAGGAAGAGAGATGGGGATTTAAGGCAGAAATTCAGGGAGCTAGGGTGGAAGCTTAGAGCGAGAACAAACAGAGTTGTTATCTCTGGGTTGTTGCCCGTGCCACGTGCTAGCGAAGAGAGGAATAGGGAGAGAGAGGAGTTGAACACGTGGCTGCAGGGATGGTGTAGGAGGGAGGGTTTTGGTTTCCTGGATAATTGGGGCTCTTTCTGGGGTAGGTGGGACCTCTACAAACAGGATGGTCTTCACCTGAACCAGAGGGGTACCAATATCCTGGGGGGGAGATTTGTTAGTGCTCTTCGGGGGGGTTTAAACTAAATCAGCAGGGGAATGGGAACCTAAATTGTAGTTCCAGTGTACAGGCTGTTGAGAGTAGTGAGGTAGGGGATAAGGTTACAGGGACGCAAGAGGGCACTGGCAAGCAAGAACTTGGTTTAAAGTGTGTCTACTTCAACGCCAGGAGCATCCGGAATAAGGTGGGTGAGCTTGCAGCATGGGTTGGTACCTGGGATCCTGATGTTGTGGCCATTTCAGAGACATGGGTAGAGCAGGGGCAGGAATGGATGTTGCAGGTTCCGGGATTTAGATGTTTCAGTAAGAACAGAGAAGAGGGTAAAAGAGGGGGGGGTGTGGCATTGTTAATCAAGGAAAGTATTACAGCGGCAGAAAGGACGTTTGAGGACTCGTCTACTGAGGTAGTATGGGCCGAGGTTAGAAACAGGAGAGGAGAGGTCACCCTGTTGGGAGTTTTCTATAGACCTCCGAATAGTTCCAGAGATGTAGAGGAAAGGATAGCGAAGATGATTCTCGACAGGAGCGAGAGTAACAGGGTAGTGGTTATGGGGGACTTTAACTTTCCAAATATTGACTGGAAATACTATAGTTCGAGTACTTTAGATGGGTCTGTTTTTGTCCAGTGTGTGCAGGAGGGTTTTCTGACACAGTATGTGGACAGGCCAACCAGGGGCGATGCCACATTGGATTTGGTACTGGGTAATGAACCCGGCCAGGTGTTCGATTTAGATGTAGGTGAGCACTTTGGCGATAGTGATCACAATTCGGTTAGGTTTACCTTAGCGATGGGCAGGGACAGGTATATACCGCAGGGCAAGAATTATAGCTGGGGGAAAGGAAATTATGACGCGATTAGGCAAGATTTAGGATGTGTAGGATGGGGAAGGAAACTGCAGGGGATGGGCACAAACGAAATGTGGAGCTTATTCAAGGAGCAGCTAATGCGTGTCCTTGATAAGTATGTACCTGTCAGGCAGGGAGGAAGTTGTCGAGCGAGGGAGCCGTGGTTTACTCAAGAAGTTGAAGCGCTTGTCAAGAGGAAGAGGGCGGCTTATGTTAGGATGAGACGTGAAGGCTCAGTTAGGGCGCTTGAGAGTTACAAGCTAGCCAGGAAGGATCTAAAGGGAGGGCTAAGAAGAGCAAGGAGAGGGCACGAGAAGTCATTGGCGGATAGGATCAAAGAAAACCCTAAGGCTTTCTATAGGTATATCAGGAATAAAAGAATGATAAGAGTTAGAACAGGGCCAATCAAGGATAGTAGTGGGAAGTTGTGTGCGGAATCAGAGGAGATAGGGGAAGCGTTAAATGAATATTTTTCGTCAGTATTTACAGTAGAGAAAGAAAATGTTGCCGAGGAGATTACTGAGATACAGCCTACTAGGCTAGATGGGATTGAGATTCACAAGGAGGAGGTGTTAGCAATTTTGGAAAGAGTGAAAATAGATAAGTCCCCTGGGCCAGATGGGATTTATCCTAGGATTCTCTGGGAAGCCAGGGAGGAGATTGCAGAGCCGTTGTTGTTGATCTTTATGTCGTCATTGTCGACAGGAGTAGTGCCGGAGGACTGGAGGATAGCAAATGTTGTCCCCTTGTTAAAGAAGGGGAGTAGAGACAGCCCTGGTAATTATAGACCTGTGAGCCTTACTTCGGTTGTGGGTAAAATGTTGGAAAGGGTTATAAGAGATAGGATTTATAATCATCTTGAAAAGAATAAGTTCATTTGCGATAGTCAGCACGGTTTTGTGAAAGGTAGGTCGTGCCTCACAAACCTTATTGAGTTTTTCGAGAAGGTGACCAAACAGGTGGATGAGGGTAAAGCCGTGGATGTGGTGTATATGGATTTCAGTAAGGCGTTTGATAAGGTTCCCCACGGTAGGCTATTGCAGAAAATACGGAAGTATGGGGTTGAAGGTGATTTAGAGCTTTGGATCAGAAATTGGCTAGCTGAAAGAAGACAGAGGGTGGTGGTTGATGGCAAATGTTCATCCTGGAGTTTAGTTACTAGTGGTGTACCGCAAGGTTCTGTTTTGGGGCCACTGCTGTTTGTCATTTTTATAAATGACCTGGATGAGGGTGTGGAAGGGTGGGTTAGTAAATTTGCGGATGACACGAAGGTCGGTGGAGTTGTGGATAGTGTCGAAGGGTGTTGTAGGGTACAGAGGGACATAGATAGGCTGCAGAGCTGGGCTGAGAGATGGCAAATGGAGTTTAATGCGGAGAAGTGTGAGGTGATTCACTTTGGAAGGAGTAACAGCAATGCAGAGTACTGGGCTAATGGGAAGATTCTTGGTAGTGTAGATGAGCAGAGAGATCTTGGTGTCCAGGTACATAAATCCCTGAAAGTTGCTACCCAGGTTAATAGGGCTGTTAAGAAGGCATATGGTGTGTTAGCTTTTATTAGTAGGGGGATCGAGTTTAGGAGCCACGAGGTCATGATGCAGCTGTACAAAACTCTGGTGAGGCCGCACCTTGAGTATTGCGTGCAGTTCTGGTCACCGCATTATAGGAAGGATGTGGAAGCTTTGGAAAGGGTGCAGAGGAGATTTACTAGGATGTTGCCTGGTATGGAAGGAAGGTCTTACGAGGAAAGGCTGAGGGACTTGGGGTTGTTTTCGTTAGAGAGAAGGAGGAGGAGAGGTGACTTAATAGAGACATACAAGATAATCAGAGGGTTAGATAGGGTGGATAGTGAGAGTCTTTTTCCTCGGATGATGATAGCAAACACGAGGGGACATAGCTTTAAGTTGAGGGGTGAAAGATATAGGACAGATGTCAGAGGTAGTTTCTTTACTCAGAGAGTAGTAGGGGCGTGGAACGCCCTGCCTGCAACAGTAGTAGACTCGCCAACTTTAAGGGCATTCAGTTTCTGTTGCTCTGCCTTCAGCCTGCTAACACACTCTGTTGTTTTTCTCAAGGTGACAACTTTTGAGGCCTTGTCATTTTTGGAAGGTTCCAGTACCTCATCTCGAAGAGCCAACAGACGATGCTTCAACTCATTCCTCCTCTGTCTCTTCAGGACATTGCGTGTCCTTCACCTCTCCTCATCCTGCACATCTTAAGGCTTGGGGCTCAAGGTCAGGGATTTGTTGGGGGAGGAGTACCTAACCTCGTGGAGGTACCTGGCCTTTCTGGCTCATTGTGGTGATGGAAGTTCTCTGAAGAGCAGAAGTGAAGGCTCGGCATAGTACTGCTGTTGTTGGATTTCCAGATTGTACTGTTTAATGCTGGCCAGAGTTTGCGAGTGAGTTCCGGTCCTTGGAGATTTCCCCTTGGCAATGCTCCCCACTGCCAGACATTGCTTCTCAGTAGTGACGTCAATCTCTTCTTCTGAGTCACTGGAGTGCAACGAAACACTGCCTGTTGACAAAGAACTTTCACCATCTGAGTGTGGATCAACCTGCAAGGCTACAGACCAAATGCTGGATGCATGAGAACACCACCACCTGCGAGTTCCCCTCCAAGTCACTCACAGAATCACAGAATCGTTACAGTACAGAAGGAGGCCATTCGGCCCATCATGTCCACACATGCTCTCCGAAAGAGCAACCATCTTGACTTGGAACAATATCGCTATTCCTTCACTGTCACTGGGTCAAAATCCTGGAACTCCCTTCCTAACAGCACTGTTGGTGTACCTTCATCCCAAGGACTGCAGCAGTTCAAGAAGGCAGATCACCACCACCTTCTCAAGGGCAACTAGGGATGGACAATAAATGCTGGCCTAGCCAGTGACACCCACATCCCCTGAATGAATTTTTAAAAAGTCATATTAGGCTGGGTGGCTCTTTTTATCGGCCAGTGCAGACATGATGGGCCAAGTGGCCTCTTTCTGTGCTGTAAACTTTCTATGATTCTAAATGTTTTTTAATATTGTCATTTTCAGCCTGTCATCTTTATTTGATATAGTGCATACAGTTGTGAATCAAAACCCAAACAAAATTCCTATTCCATGCAGAAAATGGAGACATTTTACTGACACCCAGATATAAATCATAAATCATAATTGTTTTCCCAATAAGTTTAGAACTGTAATCAGCTGCCTGCTACCGTTCACTTTCTGGGCTCACAAATGAATAATGCTTACTTGGATGAGATACTGGAAAGTGACTGAAATCTCTGCATTCACCCTCCCAAAGAGTTAATGGTTTCAGGAGATGGGAGAAAATTAATTTCAGTGCATGCCATCATATTACGACAACACCTGCATTTATATAGTGTCTTAAGCATGTTAAAACATCCCAAGGCATCCAAAATCAGACAAAATTTAACACCAAGCCACATAAAGAGATATTAGGACAGGTGACCAAAAGCTTGGTCAGAGGTCAGTTTAAAGCAAAATACTGCAGATGCTGGAAATCTGAAATCATTGGTCTTAAGGAGTGTGCTAAAGGAGGTGTAGGGGTTTAGGGAGAGAATTCCAGAGCTTATGGTGCAGGCAGATAATGACACTGCTGCCAACGGTTGAGCGCTTAAAATTGGGGATATGCAAGAGGCCAGAATTGGAGTAGCATAGAGATCTTGGAGATCACAGTAATAGGGAGGGGCGAGGCTATGGACAGATTTGAAAACAAGGATAGGGTATCGGAAAGACAACTGCAACCCACTGACTTCTACCTTTAACTTCAGCACGTTCAGCTGCATGCGAGAAACCCCCTCAGGAGAGGTGTGTTGCCAATTTAAATTAAATTAAAAGGCAATTAGCAGCTGTTTTAACTTGGCTTCTTGAATTTAACTCTGAGTCCACAGGCTCCTGGGCTTCTTGGAACTCACCAGTGAAAGCAAGGTGAGAAAACAATAGGAATTGAGGAGGCTGAGTAAAAGACAGGCAAAAAATCTGATGAGTACTCAGACATCACACCTGCTTCCTCGCCTAAGTGAAAGGCTTTTGCTCACAGGGCTTGCGCTGACAGTGTGCTTTTACTGCTTTGGAGGTGATTTTCAATATTTTGGAGTTTTGTGTTTCTGATCTACACCTCCCATCTGTCAAACATCAGTTCAGCATGGGTGTCGCTTATGAAGCTTTAGGTTGGACCTCTGATGAAGACCAAGATGAGCAGCAGCAAGAGCAGCAGAAGTAGCAGCAGAGCCTTCAGGAGCTGCTGCACCCTTCTCCTCACTTACCTGCTGTTCCACAGGAGAGAGGGGATAAGCACAGAAGTGCAGCTCGCAGAAGGTAATTCTACCAACACAGTGCTTACAGGTGGATGATCAACCTCCTGGACATGTACGAACACCAGTGTCTCAGGGGGCCTCAGGGTATCACGTCAGGTGGTCGCTGACATTTTCAACCTACTGGAAGAAGACCGCCTGCCAAATGGACATAGTAAGCATGCACTGTCAGTGGCTGTCAAAGTCAACACTGGCCTTAGTTCCTTTGCCTCTCACTCCTTCCAGGGATTTGCAGGAGATATTTGAAGCATCTTGAAATTTGCTGCCCACAAATGTTTGCCGGGGCCGAGAATTGTATGCACTTTGCAACCAATGAGGCCAACCAGAATGAGCAGGTGCTTGGCTTTGCAGTTCAGACTAGTTTCCCATAGGTCCAGGGAATCATTAACTTCACACGTGTGGCAGTCAAGGTGCCCCCAAATCACCCTGCAGTCTTTATCAACCACAAGGACTTCAACTCCATCAATGTGCAGCTTGTGCACAACCACAAACAGATCGCCATGCAAGTTTGTGTAAGAATTCCAGGGAGCTGCCATGATGCTTTTGTCCTGCTCCAGTCAAGATTCCCTGAGCTCTTCACATCTTGAAACAGAGTTAGTGGCTGGCTCCTTGGAAACAATGGATACCCACTGAAGATCTGGTGATGACACCAATTAGGGGCCCAGATAATGATGCCCAGGAGAGATACAATTAATGTCACCTGACTACGAGAGCTCTCATTGAGCAGGCAATTGAGATACTGAAGATGCACTTTAGGACAAATCTGGGGATGGCCTTCAGTATGTACCAATCTAGGTATCGAAGATTATAATGGTGTACTGCGCTCTGCACAACATAGCACTGCAGCGAGGATTCGAGCTACAGGAGGAAGAAGATGCTGAGCACACTGCCTCTTCAGAGGTGGAGAAGCAACATGGGAAACAAGAGGAGGAAGAACTTGATATGGTGAGGTCACCAGCAGTGGTGCACAGAGCTGCCTCGGATGCTGGGGATGGCCTAATTCTGGCAGGGTTCAGTTAGACGGAAGCAGTGGACTCATCTGGAGCTGCATTCTGAACCCGCCTGGCACCAGCAACCCCCCCCCCCCCCCATCCCCATCTCCCAATACAAAGCAGCCTGATACTTAACAAAGTATTCCTGCAACTATTTTCTTACAATTCTTTCATCACAAGTGAGGAGGCCACTTGCAGGCAACAGACAAAAATGGGCGACACGGGGAAAATTAAACAAAAACATGACAATCAAACATTATGTTAAATACCCATGTGCGCACCATTGTGCCACTACAAATCTTTATTCTTCCTTTTTCTATTACTCCTACATGGTGCAACCCCAATGGCTTCAACAGAGGTACAGGATGCTCATAGCCCTGTTCTGATGCTGAGATGCTCTTGGCTGATGTTCTCTGGTTTTGGAGGCCATGAGAGCCCCACCAAAGATGCCCCAACTGTACTTGAGATGCCTACAATAGCCTAATTCTTGCATGGTTCAATTAGAAGGAAGAAATGGACTCATCTGGAGTCACATTCTGAACCCACTTGGCCCTGCCTGCCGCCATCTTCCAGCACAAAGCAATCCTAAAATCAACAAAGTGGTGCAGACTCAGCAATCGGAACAGGAGGCAGCATGTAAGGCAGAGACTGAAGGGGAGGCAACAGATGAGAAATGGACTACTTTGAGAAGAGTCCTTACTTCCAAGTCCCCTTTCTCCATCTTGCCTCTCATGGGCCCACACTTCCCTGCCAGCAATGAGCTGCAAAGCACTTTGCTGCACATCAGTAGAGCACTAAAGGACCAATGCAATGTTTTTAGCAATTCTGTTTAAGGTGGCATTCAGAGTGTGCAAACTATTGGTGAGGACAAGCATGAACTCATTGGACTGCTGCATTTGATGCTCCTTGTAGGTGGCCACTCTTTCCATGGACGTAGACATCATTGCAAAGGCCTGCCACATCATGGAAATCATGCTTGAGACATACTCCTCCAACCTTTCTCCAAGCATGAACAGTGTGTTGGAAAGGCTGCCAGCATCTCACACATATTCTGCTGCTGCTCCAGAATTATCCTCTTCATTGACGGCCCCCAAGGCTTAGCATCTGCTCCAGCTGAGCAGAGCTTGGAGCATCCTGTGCCCTCTGATAGGGTCTCGACACGGCTGGCCCTGCATCCACCACCTCCTCTTGCTCACTTGTGATGTGTGACACACCATGTGAGAACCCAACTACCTATCCAGGTCCCACAGAGGTATGTATTTAATCTGGTGCATAATTTGCATGAGTCCTGTGATGCTGCATCCTCAAAGTGAGTGACCTCCTTTGAGGAGTCTTGGTCCTCCTCCTGCATTGCCTGCAGAACACATGTGGGAGATGAAAGACATAAATTAGAACTGTCAAGGTAAGAAGGTATTAAGTCATTATTGTGTACATGATCATATTTAACTGGCTGCTGGCATGAATGAGTGTTGTATGCCATTATTATATTTAATGCTGTATTATATTTATTTTGTATTATAATTAATTCTGTCGCCAGGTAGCTGGGATACCCCCATCTCTCCATCTCTGATGGCCTGGCTGCCAAAACTCAGATTATCTCCAGTGCATCCTGCACTGCAATTATCAGTATGGAGATGTCAGAAAGGCCACCTCCAGTTCTCTACCTCTCCTTGGTATTCTGTGCTCTCTTCTGCAATGAGGGAAAGGAGAGACCTGTGAGTGAGAGTAATGGAGCGTGAGTGGATGGATGGATATACAACATTTGTTGAGGGTCTGAAATAAAAACAGGAAATGCTGGAAATACTCAGCAGGTCAGGCAGGATCAGTGGAGAGAGAAACAGAGTTAATGTTTCAGGTTGATGAAAAGTTAGAAATGTAATAGGTTTTAAGCAAATGAAAGGGAAGAGGGTGGGAAAAGAACAAAAGGGAAAGTCTGTGATAGGGTGGAAAACAGGAGAGATTAAATGACAAAAGGGTTGGTGTTGCAAGGCCAAAGGGAGTGGTAATGGGACAAATTAAACAGCAAAATATGTTGCCAGAGCAGGTGTGAATGACAGAAGGATGAATAACTGCTGCCCAAAAGAAAAGAATGATAAAAATAAGACAGTAAAACCACACCCTGCCTCCTGTAAGGACTCCATTCCATTCTCCCCATTTCTCCGTCTCCGACTCATCTGCTCTGATGATGCAACCTTCCATGACATTGCTTCTGATATG
The DNA here is from genome assembly GCF_036365525.1 of Heterodontus francisci. Classification (NCBI taxonomy): domain Eukaryota; kingdom Metazoa; phylum Chordata; class Chondrichthyes; order Heterodontiformes; family Heterodontidae; genus Heterodontus; species Heterodontus francisci. The sequence continues at coordinate 49,624,156 of NC_090389.1, forward strand.
TCTTCCTTTTTCCTCAACCGAGGATTCTCCCCCACTGTGGTTGACAGAGACCTCGACCGTGTCTGGCCCATTTCCCGCACCTCTACCCTCACCTCTTCCCCTCCCTCCCAGAACCGTGACAGGGTTTCCCTTGTCCTCACTTTCCACCCCACCAGCCTCCATAGCCAAAGGATCATCCTCTGCCATTTCCGCCACCTCCAGCGTGATGCACTACCAAATGCATCTTCCTCTCCCTTACCCTGTCAGCATTCCGAAGTGTTCTTTCCCTCTGTGACACCCTAGTCCACTCCTCCATTACCCCCACCACCTCATCCCCTTCCCATGACACCTTCCCTGCAATCGCAGGAGGTGTAATACCTGCCCATTTACCTCCTCTCTCCTCACTATTCAAGGCCCCAAACACTCCTTTCAGATGAAGCAGTGATTTACTTAAACTTCTTTCAATTTAGTTATACTGTATTTTCTGCTCACAATGTTGTCTCCTCTACATTGGGGAGACCAAACGCAGATTGGGTGACCATTTTGCAGAACACCTCCGCTAAGTCTGAAAACATGACCACGAGCTTCCAGTTGCTGGCCATTTCAACGCACCCCCCTGCTCTCATGCCCACATCTCTGTCCTGGGATTGCTGCAGTGTTCCAGTGAACATCAAGGCAAGCTTGAGGAACAGCACCTCATTTACCAATTAGGCACGCTACAGCCTGCCAGACTGAACATTGAGTTCAATAAGTTCAGAGCATGACGGGCCCCCTTCTCATTTTTATTTTTAGTTATTTTTTCTTTTTTTGTTTTTCTTTGTTTATTGTATTTTAATTTGTTTAGTTTATTTCTACTGTGCCTACCCACTGTTTTTTTCATGTTTGTGCTTGGGGCCAGGGCTGTTCATTTTTCTGTCAATAACACCCTCTCTGTACTAACGCTTTGTCTTTCACCGCGCAATTAACATACCGTTTGCCTTTGCTCGATGACCTTCTGGTCAGTTATTCTCTGTGACCTGTCCTAACAACACCTTCTCTTTTGTTATCTCTTGCCCCACCCCCGCTTTACTTGCTTAAAACCTATTACATTTCTAATATTTGCCAGTTCTGATGAAGGGTCACTGACCTGAAATATTAACTCTGCTTCTCTCTCCACAGATGCTGCTAGATCTGCTGAGTATTTCCAGCATTTTTTGTTTTTATTTCAGAGTAAGAGGGGGTTGGGGTTAGAAGCACATCAGAATGTACTTGAATATACCATTGCACTTGCCTTTCCTGACCTGATTAGGTCATTAAACCTCTTTCAACACTGTATCCAGGAGCCTGACACCACACTCCTGCTGCTAATATCCACTGCAATCTCCAGTCACATCTTCCTGTTTTCTGCGGCAAGCTTCCTCCCCCTGTTGGTAGGAAAGAGAATCTCGCTACAGACCATTGGAGACCACAGCATCAACTCCAGGAAGGCATCAAGGTTGCGAATGCATTGCTGCAGTATCTTCCTCCAGTTCTGATGAAAGGTCACAGACTTGAAGCGTTGACTCTATTTCTCTCACCACAGATGCTGCCAAACCTGCTGTGTATTTCAAGCATTTTCAGTTTTCTTTTCAGATTTCCAGCATCTGCAGTATTTTGCTTTTGTTTAAATTTATTTAGTTGGATGAACAGAGTCAATGATTATTGTGAACCACCATGTTTTTAATGCTAAATTGTAATTTAGGAAACTCATAAAGCTTTTTTTTAACAGAACTTGAAGGCAATTTTTTATTATTCATTCATGGGATGTGGGCATCGCTGGCAAGGCTAGCATTTATTGCCCATCCCCAACTGCCCTTGAGAAGGTGGCGGTGAGCTGTCTTCTTGAACTGCTGCATCTTTGTGGTGTAGATACACCCACAGTGCTGTAAGGGAGAGAGTTCCAGAATTCTGATAAAGCAACAGTGAAGGAACGGCAATATATTTCCAAGTCAGGACAGTGACTTGGAGGAGGACTTGCAGGTGCTGGTATTCCCATGCATCTGCTGCTCTTTTTCTTCCAGGTGGTAATAGTCGTGGGTTTGGAAGGTGCTGTCGAAGGAGCCTTGGCAAGTTGCTGCAGTATATCTTGTCAATGCACACTGCTGACACTGTGTGCCAATGGGGGAGGGAGTGAATGTTCAAGGTGGTGGATGAGGTACCAATCAAGTGGGCTGCTTTGTCCTGGGTGGTGTTGAATTCTTTAGTGTTGTTGGAGCTGCACTCAGCCAGGCAAGTGGAGAGTATCCCATCACACACCTGATTCGTGCCTTGTAAATGGTGGACAGGCTTTGGGGAGTCAGAAGTGGGTTACTCACCATAGAATTCCTAGCCTCTGACCTGCTGTTATAGCTAAAGTGCTTATGTGGCTGGTCCAGTTAAGTTTCTGATCAATGGTAACCCCCAGGATGTTGATGGTGGTGTATTCAGCGACGGCAATGCCATTGAACGTCAAGGGGAGATGGTTAGATTCTCTCTTGTTGGAGGTGGTCACTGCCTGGCACTTGTTACTTGTCACTTATCAGCCCAAGAATGAATTGTCCAGCTTTTGCTGCATGTGGGCACTAAGTGTTATAACTTAGACTTGCTAGTGTTATAAATTACCATGTCTTTTGGGAGTTGTGGGGTGGCTGATTTTAATCCTATTTGACCAGCAGAAACAGGTGTGTAAGCAGTTAAAATTGCTCTGATGACCTACCCGCTGCATCCTGCCTGGATCCAACTGCAAAGGCACCCGCCTGAGTCTGGTAGGAATCAAAATCACCTCGCCTCACAATGGAGAGTTCAAACATATTTGATGCTGACCCTCAGCCCTGCCCATACGAATCCTCCTCCCAGTAAAAATCCCCCTATTTGTCTTAAAATTTCTACTTATTTTATTTGTAGAACAGAATACACAGAAATACATAAAAGAAAAAGATAGAAACAGTTGTAATAGACATTAATAATACAAGCCAAAAACAAGCTTTTTACAGGCTAGTCTCATAAAGCTCCAGTCAAATGAATATATTTATTTATTTATTTAGAGATACAGCACTGAAACAGGCCCTTCGGCCCACCAAGTCTGTGCCGACCATCAACCACCCATTTATACTAACTCTACACTAATCCCACATTCCTACCACATCCCCACCTGTACCTATATTCCCCTACCACCTACCTATACTAGGGGCAATTTATAATGGCCAATTTACCTATCAACCTGCAAGTCTTTTGGCTGTGGGAGGAAACCGGAGTACCCGGCGAAAACCCATGCAGACACAGGGAGAACTTGCAAACTCCACACAGGCAGTGCCCAGAATTGAACCCAGGTCGCTGGAGCTGTGAGGCTGCGGTGCTAACCACTGCGCCACTGTGCCGCCCATACTATACCCCCATTTACAAGCCATGGTGCATATAGAAATTTTAAAGATGACATGTGAATGTCAACACTGATTTTATCCTCAGGATTTTCTCCCTTCAACTGTTCTGGGATGTTGTCAGCATATCAATTTGTAAATTGCGCTTAAGTTTGCCTTCAAATTGTTTGTTCACCATTAAGTCCAGTGGTTGGAGAAGATCTATACACAAAACAGGAAAGGATATCAGGACTGTATCTCCCTTTTTGAGAATTTGGACAGCATTTTTAGTCGCTTGTGCTTAAAAAGATCCAGAATGAGGGTGCTACATGGTTCATGTGGTTGAGCACTTGTAGATTTAATGTCATTGATGGTCAGAAGCAAAATGGTGTTCATGTAATATTTCATATCATCATGGTGGGCCTATTGTGTGATACTCCATTCTCACAGAATCACAGAATTGTTACAGTGCTGAAGGAGGCCATTCGGCCCATCGTGTCCGCACTGGCTGTCTGAAAGACCAATTCGCTCAGTTCCATTCCCCTGCCTTCTTCCCGTGACCCTGCACATTCTTCCTTTTCATATAAATGTCTAATTCCCTATTGAATGCTTCAATTGAACCTGCTTCCACTACGCTCTCAGGCAGCGCATTCCAGACCTTAACCACTCACTGCATGATAAAGTTTTTCCTCATGTCACTTTTGCTTCTCTTACCAAATACTTTAAATCTGCACCCTCTCACTCTCAATCCTTTCTCTCTATCTGTCCAGACACCTCATGATTTTGAACACCTGTATCAAATCACCTCTCAGCTTTCTCTTCTCCAAGGAAAATAGTCCTAACGTCTCCAATCTATCTTCATAACTGAAATTCCTCAACTCTGGAACCACTCTCGTGAATCTTTTCTGTACTCTCTCCAATGCCCTCACGTCTTTCCTAAAGTGCGGCGCCCAGAACTAGACACAATACTCCAGCTGAGGCTGAACTAGTGTCTTCTACAAGTTCAACATAACTTCCTTGCTCTTGTACTTTATGCCCCTATTAATAAAGCCCAGGATACTGTATGCTTTATTAACCGCTCTCTCAACCTGTCCTGCCACCTTCAATGACTTATGCATATATACACCTAGGTCCCTCTGCTCCTGTACACCCTTTAGAATTGTACCCTTTATTTTATATTGTCTCTCCATGTTCTTCCTACCAAAATGAATCACTTCACACTTCTTTGCATTGAACTTCATGTGCCACCTGTCTGCCAATTTTGCCAACTTGTCTTTGTCCTTTTGAAGTTCTACACTATCCTCATCACAGTTCACAATGCTTCCAAGTTTCGTATCATCTGCAAACTTTGAAATTGTGCCCTGTACACCAAGGTCTAGCTCATTAATACATATCAAGAAAAGCAAGGGGAACTGCGGAACTCCACTACAAACCTTCCTCTAGCCCGAAAAACATCCATTAACCACAACTCTTTGTTTCCTGTCACTCAGCCAATTTTGTATCCATGTTGCTACCGTCCCTTTTATTCCATGAGCTACGAGTTTGATCACAAGTCTGTTGTGTGGCACTGTATCAAACACCTTTTGAAAGTCCATGTACAACACATCAACAGCATTGCCCTCATCCAACTTCTTTACCTCCTCAAAAAACTCCAGCAGGTTAGTTAAGCATAATTTTCCCTTATGTAATCCATGTTGGCTTTCCTTAATTAACTTGCATTTGTCCATGTGACTATTAATTTTGCCCTGAATTATGTTTTCTTTAAGTTTTCCCACCACTGAAGTTAAACTGAATGGCCTGTAGTTGCTGGGCTTATCTTTACACCCTTTTTGAACAAGGGTGTAATGTTTGCAATTCACCAGTCCTCTGGCACCACCCGCAAATCTGAGGAAGACTGAAAAATTATGGTCACTGCCTCTGCGATTTCCACCCTCACTTCCCTCAGTATCCTTGGATGCATCTCATCTGGTCCTGGTGCTTTATCCACTTTAAGTACAGACAGCATATCTAATAAATCCTCTTTATCAAGTTTAAACTCTTCTTGTGCCTGAATTACCTCCTCTTTCAACATTGCCTGGGTTGCATCTTCTTCCTTGGTAAAGACAGATGCAAAGTATTCATTTAATACCTCAGCTATGCCCTCTCCCTCCATGTGTAAATCCCTTTTCTGGTCCCTAATCAGACCCACTCCTCCTTTAACCACCCTTTTACTATTTATATGCCTATTGAAAACTTTGGGATTTCCTTTAATGCTAGCTGCCAGTCTCCTTTCATGTTCTCTTTGCTTCTCTTATTTGCTTTTTCACTTTCCTTCTGGACCTTCTATATTCAGCCTGGTTCTCAATAGTATTTTCTACCTGGCATCTGTCAAAAGCACACTTTTTCTTCTTTATCGTAATCTCCACCTCTTTTGTCATCCATGAAGCTCTGGATTTGTCTGTCCTACTTTTCCTCTTCAAGGGAACATGCCTTGACTGTGCCAAAACTATCTCTTCTTTGAATTCCCATTGTTCATCTACCGGTTTTTCTGCCAGCTTTTGACTCCAATTTATTCGCTCCAGCTCCATTCTTACCCCATTGAAGTTGGCCTTCCCCCAGTAAATTAATCTTACCCCGGATTGCTCTTTGTCCTTTTCCATATTCAGCTTAAACCTTACGATACAATGATCACTATCCCCTAAATGCTCTCCTACTGATACTTGATCCACTTGGCCCACCTCATTCCCAAGAACCAGGTCTAGCAGTGCCTCCTTTCTCATTGCACTAGCAACATACTGTTGTAGAAAATTTTCCTGTACACACTCTAGGAACACTTGCCCCTCACTGCCCTTTACACTACTACTATCCCAGTCTGTATTTGGATAATTAAAGTCCCCCATTATAACTACCTATAAGTTTTGCACCTCTCTGTAATTTCCTTGCAAATTTGTTCCTCCACGTCCTTCCCACTAGCGGGTGGCCTATAGACAACACCGAGCAACGCAACCACACCTTTTTTTGTTCCTTAGCTCTAGCCAAATTAATTCTGTCCTCGACTCCTCTGGGACACCTTTTTTCTCCAGCACTGCAATGCTCTCCTTAATCAATACTGCCACCCCTCCCCCTTTTTTCACTTTCCTATCTTTCTTGAACAACCTGTATCCAGGAATATTTAATACCAAATCCTGCCCTCTTTGAGCCAGGCCTCTGTTATAGCCACGACATTATATTTCCACATGGCAACCTCACCAGTCTTCTTAACCACACTCAGTGCATTCACATACACGCACATTAACCACATTATTACTTTCTCCCTTACTGTGACCCCACCTAATAACTTACTATTCCCTACTCTAGTGCTATCTATCTCCCCCAGTATTCAGTACACCTTTGTATTCCTCTCTGATACTTGCTCCTGGTTCCCACACCCCTGACATGCTACCAGTCTTGCTTCCCTCCAATCTGAGCTCCCTCTCAGGTTCCCATCCCCCTGACAATTCAATTTAAACCCTCCCCAACAGCACTAGCAAATCTCCCTGCAAGGATATTCATCCCAGTCCTGCTAAGATGCAACCCGTCCATCTTGTACAGGTCCCACATGCCCCAGAACTGATCCCAATTTCTCAGAAATCTGATGCCTTCCCTCCTATACCAGTTCTCCAGCCACATGTTCAATCGCTCAAGTCTCCTATTGCTATGCTCACTTGCACTCTGAAGGGATTTGAAAGGCTTCAAATGAAATGACTTGGGGAGGCAAGAGATCACTGAGCAATGTGCATGATAACGTAAACAAACAGAGGAATTTTGGATGCTCAACAAGTTTATGTAGAGAGAAACGTACATTTTCAATCAATGAGAAATTATATTCAGCCAGAAATGCATTCCCTAGTAACACATAATGGAGAATATAACCACATCATAAATTTAATGCCAATTCCATGATAGTTGCTGGACTGTTGCAAACTAGCACAGTAACTGGAGTGAGCTCACCAGACTCTATGGGATTAGTTCATTAACATAACTTATATGAATCCTCTCTATATTTGCTACGAGCTCATGGAGCATACTGACTACATGTGAGTTGGAAATATGAAGATCAACAGGTCTTAAAAGGAAGGTTGCTCTTTTGTATGTATGTTGCCTGTTGCTATAGTACCTCAACAGAGGGCAGCTGCCAGAACAATCCTTTTCAATCAGGCAGCATTGGATATTTTGTCAAACAAAGTGAGACAACGAAGGATATCATATCTGGAGCAGAAGGGAACCTCTTTGAGACCAACTGTGCAGCATGTTGGAAGGAGATAGCACTGAATGAGAATTTTGTCTCTCACATCCATGAGGAGTGAATGAAAATGAGAAAGACATTCTCTGGAGGAAGACTACCAAGGTAAGATTTTCTATAGTTCGCCAACTCAAATTAAATCTAGTATAGTAGTAGTAAAAGTAAATCTAATCGTATACATACCACAAGCATTGTGTTCCCAACATGATGTTGCATCAACAATGAAGTGTGTAATGCATTATCTCAATTTCTTACATCTTGCACACCAAAAGTTCATAACTATAATGCTGTGTATTGTACTTTGCACCTGCCAAAAAGAAAGACTTAGAGGACTGAATTTTCAGGCTCCAGTGAGGTCAGGAACAGAGGTGGGTGAGGCCCAAAAATACCAGCGCCGGCCAGCATGTTGGTTTTGAGATGCCGTTCCCGGCACCAGCAATGTTCACCAGGGCAGGGGGAGGTTGGGACAGCAATCCCATCCACCTCCCGATTAAGGCCAATTAAAGTTATTAAAGAGCTCATTATGAGCTCATTAAAGAGAGAGGTTGAAATTTTCACGGGGCGCATGGGTTGCACGCACTGTCAGTTACTGACCAGCTGAAGGAAGGTGGGCAGCCAGTCATGGCCGCCCCAAGGAATTATCCCAGCCCCGTAGGAGAATCAGTGGGGCATAGGGGGACTCCACCTTTGGAAAGGAGGTGCCCTTGGTGCTGTGTAGGTGGCAGGGAGAGTGGGCACTCAGCGCTCGGGCAATGAATTGGGTTGTCACACCCCCGGCATTGCAGGGCAGAAGAGCAGAGAGCAAGACTGCCAACCACAATAGGGCAGCCGCCAGTCCAAAAAGAAGGCTGCAGCTCGCAATAAGGGCATGACTGTCAGATTTTAGGCTCAGTGGCGATGAGGGGCAACACCCTCCACAGGAAAGGCAGAAACCTGAGCAGCAGGAGGGCACGAGAGGAAAGAAGGACAAGAAGGCAACAGAGGCCAAATCCTACACATGCCAAAGACAGAGATACCTGGAGATGATTGAGACCCAGTGCAGCAGGACCCTGTAACTCTCCAGGCAGATGGTCACAGACATCTGTGGCCTTGTCGCTGAAGACCTCACACCTTGCAGCGCTGGTCGCCATGATGTGCCAGTGGCCAAAGTCATTATGCCCTTGAACTTCTTCGCTTCTGGCTCCTTCCAAGGATCAGCTGCAGGAATTAGTGGCATCTCCCAAACGGCAGCACACCACTGCATCTCACAGGTCACTGATGCCCTCTTTGCCAGAGCTGTACAGTACATTCATTTCATGACAGACACGGCCTCACAGGCACAGAGGGCTGTAGGTTTCAGCGCCATTGCTGGATTCCCCTAGGTGCAGGGCATCATCGATTGCCCCTATATAGCCATCAAGGCACCCAGCAACCACCCAGGCACCCAGCAACCACCCAATCAGATTCATCAATAGGAAAGGCTTTCATTCCCTCAACATTCAACTGGTCTGCGACCACAGTAAGAGCTTCCTCCATGTGTTCTCTTCCTTTCCTGGAAGCTACCATGACTCTTTCATCCTCCAGTAATCCACACTGCCTCAGATCTTCACTCCAAAGCCCAAAGTCCTTGGATGGATCCTAGGATCAAGAGATGGTTACTGACCCCTCTGCAGGAGATCCAGACAGAGGCGATACAACCAATGCCACCTGCTCAAGAGGGAAACTAGTGAGCAGCCCATCGGGCTTCTGAAGATGCAATTCTGTCAGATGGCACTCTGCAAGGATCTTGGTCATTGTGGTGGCCTGCGATCTCCATAACATGGCCCTCCAGAGAGGTGTGGACCTTGAGGATGGTGAGGCCCTGGAAGGAGACATTTGATCAGGGAAAGAGCAGGAGCAGGAGATGAGAGAGGAGAAGGAAGTGGAGGCGAAGGGAGATAATGCTGAACAGAGAGGTGCTTCAGTTGCACAAACAGGTGACGGGCACGACTCGGGAAGCGAAGGGCTCGTGAGCATGCCTTCAACGTCAGGGATTATCTGACTCAGGAACATTTCAACTGAGCCCATCGGACGCAGTTTGCAGGGCATGACATGGAAGGGAATCTGAGATACCTGTGCTAACACACGCATGGAAGACGCAGCCTGGAACATCTAATCACTTACCACTAATGAAGGAAGCATATTTGCCCAGAGGTTTTGTCCTCACCGTGGAAGATCCTGTTATCTCTTTCATAACCTCATACCACTTTTCCTGCTACAGCAACGATAAAAGGAGTCTCTGACATGTGGCTGAAAGTGACATCATTTATACAGTGCAAAGAGAGAAAAACAGTAGACAGAGACAGTAAGAACACACTCCAGTGCCCTACATTGTCCTCTGTGCTCAGCCACTCCTACGTGGTGCTCCCCTTGCAGTCTTGGAGGATGTGGAGGCTGTGATGCGTGTGGCAGTTGTCCTTGTCATGGAGGTGCCCTTGGGGGCATCTCCAGGGGCTGCTGCACCTGCATCATTGCAGGGACAGCCTCTGTCATTTGGACCTGCTGCACAGATGGTCCCTCAGTTAGAGGGCCCAGGAAGGTTGAAGATAATGAGGGCACTCTGTGAGGGGTGGCACCCTTATCCTCCTCCATGACATCCTCAGCCCATGCCGGGTGCCCCAGATGTCTGGAGAAGGACAGCAGCGGGGGCACAGCTGGCATCCCCTCCAAAGGTCTCTGCACCACCAGCACCACTGACCGGTCCATGCTACACAGCATATCATGCATATCATGCACCATTCTGGCATGCACGCTGAATGATGCTGCATATGGCTCTCCAAGGGGTTTGCCACTCCCTCAATGGAGGGGCTCACAGCCCTGAGCCATTGTGGTGCACATGAGATGGATGGTCTGCTCCGTCCTCTTCCCAAGACCCCGCACTGCCTTATGGAACTCCGACATGTAGAAGCACATCTCCTGTTGCTGTTCAAGATGGAGCCTCCTTTCCAGTGACTCCTGAAGTCCTGCACCTGTGCCCAGTTGAGCAAGGCTGTGTCGCTCCTCCCTCCTCCGAGGGGAACTGACCACAGCTCCCTCTGCCTCTGGCACCTCCTCCTGCCCATGAGTGCCATGAACACCATCCTGTGCCACCCTATCTATATATGTGCGAGGACCCACTGAGGTGAGTGTATCTGTGCTGGTGGACAGTGCATTCATAAGGTGTGACAGTGCTTTTTCATCTCCTTCTTGCTGCTCTGGGCCCACGGAGGTAGGGGGAGAGGGTGCTGTGGGTTGGATATCTGCACCTTTGGGAGACACAAGAGAGGATGAGAGCTAGCCCCGAAGAGTAGAAACCACTGCAGTGCAGAGACTCCCCAATGTTACTCAGTGCACTGCACCCTCTTATTGACCACTTTACCCTCTGTAATCACCAGGACCACAATATGCTCCCGACTCACCAGGCCTGACTGCTTCCTATTCCACTATCCTAGCTATCTCCATCACTGCCTGCTCCACTGGGGTGATGCGGCTGACAAACGGCCCCCTCCTTCCGTCTGGGCCCTCTCCTTCGCATTGTGTACTACCTGTTTATCCTGCAAGGACAAAAGAGAGCCGAGATAAGGCATTATTGCCCTCTGTGTCCAATGTCATCTGCCCCTATCCATTAGAAGCTGCATGTCTAGGTGGTGACAGTCCTCAGCAGCAGTATGACTGTGAGCCATTCTGAGGGGTGAGTAAGTGACCTGGGCACACATCTCTCCCATGTTCAGAAGCTCATTTATGCCCTGAGGCTCTTTAGGTGGTGTGGCTGCAGGTCCTGAGATCTGTCCAGAGGGTTTGTGGTTGCACTCACCTTGCCAGAATGTATGACGTGGTTAAACCTTTTATGACACTGAATCCAGTTTCTTCTCGTCATGCTTCTGCCACTTACAGCGGGAGCAATCTGCACCCAAGACACTTTAGTTTTGGCTAGTGGCTTCCTCCTTCCAACCTCCAAGAAGAGGACCTCCTTTCTCTCCCTCACAGCTTCCAACATTGCATCCAAGTTGGCATCGATGAAGCGAGTGGCAGCCCTGCCCCGGATGGCAGGCCTCCATCTCTCCTGTGACATCTCGCCTTCCTCTGGTGCTGTGGAAGGCTTTGGCACACTCAGCAGATTTTTCCCTTCAGACAACCAGCAGCCTCAGTGAAGGTTGCCTTGGGGAGTCTAAATCAATCGTCCACTTCATCTGACCCGCCTCTGTTCCTGCTCCCATGGGTTCCAATTGGAAAGGGAACCCATATCTATATCAACTAAGGGCTCACCCATGTGACTTTAATCAGTTTTCCACAGGAGGCAGGTTCGGGACTGCAAAACAGTCCCAACTCCTGTTTCCCACCTCCTTGGGGAAAATTCAGCCCAGAACGTCAGATATAACTTCATGTAATGGCACCAAATCAAAATGCCACCTCCAACTACTTTAATGCTTTGCAGTCATCCATTCACGTAATAGAAAATGTAAGCAGTGCACTAAGTTGCATCTTATGTCACATAGATCTTTTCGGACAATTCTCTACCCAATAGTGGCAAGTCACCTGTAAGTGGGTTCCCAAGGTCTCAATTACAGAGTTCATAGCAGAAAATGGGCTCGCTTCTTTTATGCTTTAGGTCCCCCCTACTGATTGCCATGATCATATCACCCACAGAATGGTGCTCTACAAAGCTGTGCATTCTCCTAGTTGTTGCAGGCTCTTCACTGCAGAATCAAAGGATATCATGAAGACGTTTCACTCCTGCATTATCGCCCATCTTGAGGCCGTAAGGTACTAATCTCTTGCAAATACAGTAGAAAATACCTTTCGTTCTCAGCCTGGCTTACCTGTTCTGCTCCTTCTTGTTCCTCTCTTGTCATCTCCACTTGCTCCTGTTTGTGTGGGCATCATCACACAGTGCTCCTTCCTCACACACCCACGCAGACACACCCATTTAAGAGAGTCAAGACCATCTCCTCAAATCGCAACAAATATTTTTACGAGCCTACTGTCTGGCCTAGTCCTCTCTCTGTGCTTGTAAGCAACCTTGGCCTGGATGCACATAATTTCTAAAGATGTAAGGAACTGTCTGAGCAGTTCAAACAGCACCCATGTGCCTGTGCGAAGGCACTGCAAAGTGGCATGCACTCTGTGGTGGCACTACTCCTTCACAGGAAAAGTTTGAACTGCAACATGCAAGCCCCACTAGAATTCTGCGTCGCAGGTTTTGTGCAATAAAAGGTCATGGAAAAGGGGGGCTATGGTTATCTTCATGCTATCTCCTGAGGGTGCTTGGCTTCTTTGCCCGAATAGTAATGATGTATTGAAAGATGGAAACTCTCACATTGGCACTTCTCTGAATGCAAAGTATCAACAAAACTACATTCATTTTATCTGTTACTTCCATTCATGTAGCTGGTACCTGTGTTTTATCAGAAGGATGATCTTCTGCTCTAAGCTGGGTCACTTCCTTGGCACACCCCTTGTAGCAGGGCTTTCACTGATTCCTCTGAAAACTGCTCTCACTGTCTGTATTTTTGCATGAAACAATTTGCCCACCTCTGTTCTCGCCAATAGCAGTGTTTCTCTACTCACTTTGAGGCAGTAAACAGTCCCTTCTCCTTTAATGGCAAGCAACAAGCTTTTAAGGGCAGTTGGTTCACCAAATTTTGCTCCCCATCCACAACCAAGCAAGCTACTGACCAGTCTCCCTACACATGTTTTCTATGTGAAGGGATTTATATAGAAAGCAGGGAGACAAGCAACCTCGAGCTAAAATATTTAGACTCAAAACATTTTTATTTATAATCGTACAGTATATCTTTTAAACTTATTTATTCTATACACATGAAAGATTGATAAAGCAATGGCAACTATATCAGGTGAGTGCTTGGAGTGCTTTTCATCAGATCATCTTTTTCATCTGTGTGTTTTGCTCCTGCATAAGGAAAAAAACCTTCAAAGCACCACAGTTTTATGGAACATCAACAAAATCACAGGACTGTTCATCTCAGAGACTTATGATATTATCTGTTAGATGTTACACTGGATATGGTTGTGTCTAAACCATTAAACAGAAACATAGAAACATAGAAAATAGGAGCAGGAGTAGGTCATTCGGCCCTTCGAGCCTGCTGCACCATTCATTATGAACATGGCTGATCATCCAACTCAGTAACCTGTTCCCGCTTTCTCCCCATGCCCTTTGATCCTTTTAGACCCAAGAGCTATATCTAACTCCTTCTTGAAAACATACAATGTTTTGGCCTCAACTGCTTTTTGTGGTAGTGAATTCCACAGGCTCACCACTCACTGGGTGAAGAAATTTTTCCTCATCTCAGTCCTGAAAGGTTTATCCTGTATCCTTAGACTATGACCCCTGGTTCTGGACTCTCCCACCATCAGGAACATCCTTCTTGCATCTACCCTGTCAAGTCCTGTTAGAATTTTATAGATTTCTATGAGATACGCCCTCACTCTTCTGAACTCCAGCAAATATAATCCTAACCAACTTAATCTCTCCTCATACGTCAGTCCCGCCATCCCAGGAATCAGTCTGGTAAACCTTCACTGCACTCCCTCTAAAGCAAGAATATGCAACTCTCTGCAGATAAAGAGTCTCATGAAACCTCATAACAGACATCTTTAGATTTAGACAGAAAAGAATGAAATGTAATGAACGCCGAGATAAATATCAACTATAACATTACAATAAATGATTAAAACAGCTGAGAATTCAAGTTCCATACAGAAGACACAGAAGGTTGAATGCAACGTTGAAGATCTGTTAGAGGCAGAGGCAGAGATTTCATATATAAATTGATGGCAGTAAAGAAGTTCCACTGTTTCTAACTAATGTATATAAAAAAGTAGTCATATATAATGGTGGAAATTGCTGTTAAACCTGGGGGAATATACAAATGCTTAATGTGCTTATACCAAATTTCACTCTGCTATTTTTATGGTGGCATTAATCTATCTATTTTAAATGAATTTACATTCCTGCTAAAGTACTAGGTGAAAAATGCCATCATACACAAGATTCTTGCTGCTGGCCTCACCCCTCCCTATATGTTCTCCCCCTAATTGTTTGTTCCTCTTGACTCCGGCTGCTTCCACATCTGTTCCTCCTTTCATCAGACCATTAATGACAGTGCCTTCAGCTATCTCGGCCTCATTCTGGAATTCCCTTCCTACAACCCTTTGCTTTGCTACCTGTCTCCTCTTTAAAACCTTCTTAAAACCCACCTATTTGATAAAAATGTTGGTGACCTCCTCCTAATATCTCTTTCTATGGCTTGGTATTTATTTTAAACTACTCTGTGAAGCATCTTGGGATGTTTTTTAAAAGGAGCTATATAAATCTGAGTTATTGTTGAGTATTAAGCATTCATCCATTGATGTTGTGTATAGTAATTTCTAGCTGTTATATATTGGGAGGAACTTGCAAAGAAAGACAGATACCAAGATGGCCAGATCACATGTTTAATAATGTCATCATGTACTGGACATGCTCATAACATAGGAATACATTACACTGCTTCCCCCTTTTAAAAAAATTAATAAGCTATTTACAGGTACATTAACGATAGAACTTCAAAAACAAACAAATCTTTGAGACTATGCACACTTGGCAAAATAACAACTGACTCTTTTTAACATGAGAACATAAGAAATAGGAGCAGGAGTGGACCATACGGTCCATCAAGCCTGCTGTACCATTCAATATGATCATGGCTGATCTTGGGCTTCAACTGCACTTTCTCACCCACTCCCCATAACCCTTGATTCCCTGAGAGACCAAAAATCTATCTCAGCCTTAAATATATTCAATGATGGCGCATCCACTACCCTCGGGGGTGGAGAATTCCAAAGATTCACAACGCTTTGAGTGAAAAAAATGTCTCCTCATCTCAGTTCCAAATGATCAACCCTTATACTGAAACTGCGCCCCCTTTCTTTAAATGATAATTATAAATCAAGTCTAACAACTTGTTTATAAGGTCTTCCTGATGGTCTCACAGTTTTTGGTGTACAGTTAGGTTTTGGACTGTCTTGTTTCAGTTCAGGACTTACAGAAGATCTTGTTTCTTTTTCTGAAACTGGTACTTCAGACACTGAAGTCTGAACTGGTTCACACTCTGGCAAAAGCTCGCTATCAAGTAGGTCATGCTCAAGTTTTGGATCATCCCTCATTGGGATTATATGATCTACGTGAACACTTCTCACTTTTCCACCAATTTCAACTAAGTATCTCTTAGTACCACAAACTTCTATGACATTTTCCTTGTCCCACTTGTGTGACTTGTGAGGGGGGCTCAGATCCCAAGCATGTTCATTTCTCCTGGAACTATGTTCTCTGTTGTTTATGTCATGCTGACATTTCTGATTGAACTGTTTTTGTTCAATTTTAGCAGTCAAATTTGGTAGAACTAAACTCAAATGTATTCTTAACCATCACTCATTAAGAGCTCAGCAGGTATATATGCTGTAGCTGAGTGTTGCGTTGTTCTATACTTCAGCAGAAAATTAGTTAACCTCTTTCATGCTGAAACTTGAACATTCGTGCAGTGCTTGCTTCTTCAGTGCTTCCTTTATTACTCTCAGATCTTTCTGCTGCTCCATTTGATGCCAGATGATATGGAGGAGTGAGGGTATGTTTGATACCTATTTTGCTTTATGAAATTCTGAAACAGAGCAGAACGAAACTGAGGGCCATTAGCTAAGGCAGGCTCCTCTGGTAAACCATGACAAGCAAAAATGGACCGTAACTCGTCTATTATCCATTCAGCCTAGGTGTTCTGACCCATATGCTTTACTTCAATCCACTTAGAGTGACTGTCAATAAGCACCAAGAAATTGTCACTTTCCTTTTCGCAAAAGTCTACATGCACTCTTTGAAATGGACGCGTCACCCATGACCATAGTTATAAAGGAATTTTTGGCAGCTTATTCCGACAGTTTTGACAAATGGTACGTTTGGTCACCAATGATTCTAGATCACCATCTAGACTAGTCCAATAAACAAAACTGCTAGCTATGGAATTCATGCTAACCATACCCTTGTGTTCAGTATGATGTTCTGCCAGGTCATGTTTCTTAAAAAACTAGGTACTCTGTGATCCCACTTAATGAATCCCTGTTCACATGACAAATAGTTACGTTAATTGATGAATGGTTTCAGTTCCTCGTCTGTACACCTGTCAAGCTCTGTCCAACCATTCAAAGTCTGTTCGTAGATTCTTTTTAAAACTAGTTTCAGCTGCAATTTCAGTTGCAGTGATTGGAACGTCTGTATCCACAACTCCTATTGTGAAGATTGCACCTTCACAGCCTACTTTTGAGTCTTTGTGCGGTAAATGCTGTTGTGATATTGCTATATTGCTTTAAATGTGTAAATAATGAGTGTTCATCAACACTGCAGGAAGTGATGTGATATAGCATGTGATACAGTAGTAGGAGTTGTACTAATTCCTAATAAGATGTTGCATGTAGAGCTCTCCTGTAACTTGTGTATAATATGGTCAGTCTTCAATAAAATAAAACCCAGTTCACAGTAAACCAGAAGGATCCTTGAGAAGCTGGGAGCATCAGAACGATGACTACTAAATTTCCTGTGGTAACTTGGAAGGCCACAGATGTCCTATCCGAGTTTAAGCTTTTTCGCCAGAGAATGGAATTATGTTTCTTGGATATATCCATTGCTGAACCTGGCAGATAGGCAGTGAAAATTAAAATAGCCATTGGAAACGGGAGACACCATTGAATTAATACATCAGGTCTATCTGATGCGGATCAAAAAGATCTGGTGAAGTTCTGGAATACACTGGAAGATCAATTCAGCGTAAAGGTGAATTTCAGGATCCACCATTTCGAGTTAATGGCACTCAGACAACAGCCTAAGGAGTCATTTGATCAGTTTGTAAGCTGATGCCATGATAAGGGCAGAGACTGTGATTTCTCTGAAGCTAAGGTGTCAAGAGAATCATGGAACTCGTCATTGCTTCAACACCAATCAAAGCCTTCCAGAGAGACCTATTGGAAAAAAAGAAAGGGCATGATATCGACATCTTGTTGAAAGATGGTAGGAAGTATAAAGCCATTATGGCAAGAAGGCAACACTTGCAAGCATTGGGTGTGGCTACGACTATTGGCAAAGTGGCTAAGCCACCAAAACAGAACAAATCCTGTAGGCGGTGTGGTCTCTTACACTAGCCGCGGAATTGTCTGCCATTTCAAAACTACTGAAAGGCATGCAGCTTGAAAGGGCATTGGGCACTTCATTGCAGGAAATCTGGTTATAACAGTGTGGTCAGAGGGTACAATAAGCCACGGTCAATTAAAAAGTGTGTGCAGCATACTGGCAGCAGCAACAAGGGGTGTGTTAGAAGTCAATGCAAGCAGACACATACATGAGGTTGATAACAGGACAGGCCAGGTGGATGATGCCGTCAAGAAAGCTCCTCAACTTGAAAGCGAGCAGGCTTTCCATACCGTTATTGTGGCACTATGTGTGGATGCGATCACACAGCTACAGGCTTTTGCTACAATGAACATTACATGTCCGAACAAGAATGGCAAACACACGCTCAAAGTGAAGCTAGGCACCGGAGCTAGTGCCAACATTCTGTCATTAAGAATTTTAAAAGACATGTATCTTGACAGATGGGAGTCAATGGTACAGCCTAGGACAGCCAGCTTGACCTCGGATAATCAATCTATTGTATTGGTACGCTGACATTAAAATGCAGCTACGACAAGTTTGCATAGTCATCGCAAGTTCTCTACTTGGTAGATACGAATGGTCTGGCAGTAGCAGGCTTACCGGCATGTAGGGAGCTCAAAATTGTGACCATACACAACATCAATAATACACCATTGTTGGAAAAAAGTGTTTAAAATTACCCTATCAAGTCAGTGCATGACTTACAGCGGAAGTAACGAGACAGGTTCGATGCTATGGGGAGTTGCAAAGGTGATGCTGTTTTGATTGACCGACCTAGGAAGTACAGTGTACACATCCAGGAAAAGCTGAAGACTGAATTAGATGATATGGAATGAAATGGCATTATTCGTCATGTGCAAAAACACACTGACTAGTGTAGCTCTATCACTTGTGTACTGAATAAAGATGGTACAATTTAGGTGTGTTTGGACCCAAGACATTTGAATCATGCACTTAAGAGGTGCCTCCATAAAATTCCGACATTGGAAGAATTAAACCCAAGATTTGCTGGAGCAAGGTTTTTCTCCAAATTAGAGGCGAAACATGGTTATTGATCTGTGCATTTATCAGAAGGATCACAGGAACTAACCACGTTTAGAACACCATTTGGAAGTATTGTTTCCAAAGATTACCATTTGACCTATCTGTAAGTCAAAATCTATTCCAGCATCATTTGGACAGGATTACCAAAAATGTTCCAGGTTGTGCATGTACAGCAGATGACATTGCAGTCATGGGTACCACTATGGAAGAGCATGATCGGAATCTTCATGTATTGATGGAAACGTCCCACAGTAGCGGGCTGGAGGTGGGAAGGGGGTCATAAAGTTGAGTGGGAGGCGGTGGTGCCATTCCCGTTGCCTACCTGCCGCTGCTGCAATTTTACAAGGGGCAGCAGCGGTGAGAAACAGCCCGCCCACCCCAGGCCAATTAAGGCCCTTAACTAGTCAATTAACTGCCAATTAAGGGCCTCCTTCTGTCGCCGCTGATATATTACCAGAGGCAGGGGGGGGTGGGGGAGGGGGCAGCTCAGGCCCCCCAAAAGGCCGCCCAGTAAAACCTGGCAGCCTCCTTGCGGGCTGGGGGGCCGGCCCTCCTGATTGGGCACCCTGTGCCCCATGAAGGCCCCTCCCCACAGCCCAATCGTCCACACTGAACTACATTCCGCCGCCCCACAACCGACCCCTCCTTGCCTCACCACAGTCTGGCCGATTGTTCCCGGCGAGGCTCCACAAACATACCTTTTGTCCGGGGCTGGCGTCCATTTTGCTCTTCTCCCTGGCTGCAGTCCCAGCATTGGCCAACTCTCTCGATGGCACTGCTGGCAACTCTTGGAGGCGGGACTTCTTGTCTCAACAGGGAAGATGTCCTGCCCGAGGCCAATTAAGGGCCTGGGTCACATAAAATCATAGCATGGTTCCCAGGCCCGGCGGAGGGAGCTCACCACAACGTTTTGGCCAGTGGGCAGGGCCTCCCAAACAACGTAAAATTCCGGTCATACAATCTATGCCCCAAGACCAAGAAGATGTGCAACGATGTCTAGGCTTATTCAATTTCTTAGCACCCTATATACCCAACTTTGCCGGGAGAGCATCATCATTGAGAGAACTGCTGCGAAGAAAAGGAGTTCCATTAGTGTAGCAATAGGACCACCAATATCTATTAAGCAGTCACCATCAAAGAAGACAAGTCTTCTTCAATACTACGACCCAAGAAAAGAAACAGTTTTGGAAGTTGATGTGTCACAGAAAGGGCTAGGAGCTTGCTTTATGCAGGATAAAGGCCTGCTCGGGTCTGGAAAAAAAAACCCGACCCGAACCCGACAGAAGCACATCGGACCCGAGCCCGACCCAGCCTGACCCGAGTCCTTCCATTTTCTCTCGCGCCCGACCCGACCATAGTGCACTCACTGTACTTACCATTTTTGAATGGATGGAATGGAAAGAAGCTGCAGCATGAGCGCTTGACTCGCTCACTGCGCAGATTCAGAGTCTGCACGTTTCCCTCCTTGACATCCTGGACTCCCAGCTCAGGCAGGCTTTTCAAATTTCGACGCTTACTTACTCAATTTCCCTTTTCCTCCCAGCAGAGCAAAAGGTAGTACTGTGTGTGTCCTACCCGGACCCGGCCCGGCGCGACCCGTCCCAAGCCCAAAAGCCAGACCCGGAAGAGCAATCCGACCTCGACGCATGTCATCGCGTCCCGTCAGGTTCGGGTCGGGTATCAGGCCTTTAAATGCAGGAAGGAAAACATAGCATTTGGTTCAAAGAATCACTCACCAAGGCAAGCCAATTACTCGAACATAAAGCATGAGACACTTGCTCTAGTGTTTGGCATTACAAGGTTCCACATGCACCTTTTTGGAAAGCAGTTCATTGTGTAAACGATCACAAACCGTTAGAAATGTTATGGCATAAACCTCTGACAAGTGTGCCATCTAGATTACAAAGGCTACGAGTCAAAATCCAAGGGTATGACTGTGAAGTCCGTTACAAACCAGGGAACATTGGTTACATTGGACACATCGAGCTGAATGCCAAATTCAAAGAAAACAGCAGATATTTCATTAGACCTACAAGTTGACAGTACGGATATAGAGGTTGAAGACTTACTTAATGTTGACTTGATGAGCTTTGGACAGCACAAATGCAACCAGCTTTGAGAAGAAGCAGCCAAAGATCCACTTCTGAAGGCACTGTGGCGAGTTATTGTCGATGATTGGCCTGATACGATATAGGAGGTTCGAGACAACGTAAGATTCTTTTGGCTGTATAGGGATGAGTTAGGTATCTCAAGAGAAGTAATATTTAAAGGAAGATAGGTGATGATTCCTGAATCTTTTCGTTAGGATTTATTGTCACAATTGCACCAGGGCCACATGGTCATCAAGCAAACAAGACACCTGGCGAGGGAAACTGTGAACTGGCCTGCGATAGAGAGCTGTGAAGATGTGTGAGACATGTCAAGCACATCAGCGGGAACAACTACACCCTCACAAAGTCCATCGAGGATTGCAAAGAATCTGTTCACCATTGATGGTGATAATTTCCTCTTAATCACAGATTACTTTTCAAAATTCCCAATCAGATCGTTGAGGGATACATCGAGCACATCTATAACGAATACAATGAGTGCTATATTTAGTCTTTTTGGTACACTGGAGGAAATTGTATCAGATAATGGTCCAGAATATACAGGCAAGCCATTTCAGGATATGTGTGCCAAGTGGGGAATAAACCATGATCTCTCCACATTGTCCTAGATCCAACGGTCTTGCCGAGAGAATAGTTTGTACGGTTAAATCACTTACTGTGAAGTGCAGGGAAACAGAGCAAGATTTCCAGGTTGCTATGTTGCATTTATGGGCAACACGATTTGTCATGGGATTACTGTCACCAGCTGAAATTATGTTCGGGAGGCAGATCAGAAGACACTTTCGAGTCATGATTTGTCCAGGTTTGCATCAGTGCAGGAAAGACTACTGCAGAAGCAGGAGGAAATGAAGTCTACACACAATCGATCTGTAGGTGCAGAACTGCCTAGTTTACATGTGGGGCAAAAGGTTCGTGTTACTCACTCAACAAAAAGAACCTGGTTCCCCGCAGAGCTATCTAAGATTTGCAGTGAGCCAAGATCATACGACGTCACAACACCTAATGGAACGATGTTAAGGAGGAACAGATGTCAACTAAGGGAATTGTCCAACTGCATCTTACCCAATACTCCAATAGTGGCGAAAGCACGTTCGCAGGTGAAGTCTGAGAATGAAATTGTGGAAGACCACTGTGCAGACAACCATCACAACGCTAATGTGCAGGATACCCTACATCAACGTCGATGAATCAAGAACACTGTGGTGATGATTCTAGACCTCAGAAGAGTTTTACTATTGCAAGATCCAGGTCTATTAGTAAACTACCTATTCATTTTAGGGACTCTTAAATGATGGATGCGGGTCCAGCTTTTATATAAATCGTGTTCACAGCAATCCTGTTATGCTCTGTGATTTATTCTTATTGTGTAATGTTCTACTTAAAATAAATGAGGATGTTGTGATATCACTTTAAAGGAATATGTGAGTGTGCACAAGCAATGTAGCTTGGGAGATTTTTGGAAAAGACTTTACACCATAGGGTAGCTTCGTGTAGGAGTATAACCCCATGTGAGCGTTTATCGTGAGATACTGTTGACTCTCTCGATTCACATTGAGCTGTGCATAATCATGGGACAAATCCAACATTGTGAATAGCTTGGATCCTGCTAACTCTGCATAGAAATCTTGAGAAGTCAACAATGGATACTGCTCATCGTTCACTGCCTGGTTAATTGTGACTTTGTGGTCCCTGCATAGTCTTACAGTTTTGTCTGATTTGGGCACTACTATAATTGGGGTTGCCAGTTTTCACTAGCACACTGTTCCTCTCCAGCTTCTTTAGTTCCTCTCCAACCTGGGTTTTGAGAGCATAAGAACCGGCCTAACCTTGCAATATACTGGTTATGCATCAGACCTGATTCGGATGTGCACTTCCCCACTGATTATACCTTTATAGCTATCCTCGAAAATATTCCTGTAATTACTCAATAGCTGATCAAGCCTCTTGGTTATCTCAACTTGGAAAACATGCTTCCAGTCTAATTCCAGCTGACAAAACAGCCTTTGTCCATTAACGTTGGTTTGTTGACATATTTCAGTACAACAATGAGTAACTTGAGGGACTTGTCCTTATATTGGACATTGCAGTCCATTTGTCCGCACATTTCTAACATCTCACCAGATTAAGTTTTCAAGTGAACTGTGCCCTCGGTTAGAGGTACATCACTGAGTTTGCTCGCATACCTGTATCTACTCATAATTGAGTGATCAGCAGCAGTATCCAATAGCATGTTTATGTATTGTTTATTTACCAACACCTTTATACAAAAGTCTGTGTCATTTCAGTGTTTGTAGTGGCATAAATGCCATATAGACCTAGCTCCTCCTCACTCAAGCACACTGCATTAACTTCAAGATTGTGAACGCCACCCTTGTTGTGCCACTGCTTTCCATTAATATGAGAAAGAGTTCTCCGTCCTTCTTTAGCCTTCACTCGGCAAGCAGTTGCAATATGGCTTATCTTTAAAGCATTTGGCATTTCTGTACTGACATGCCTGTACCATATAGCGATAACAAATTGTTAAACTTTTATCAACAGCACTCTGTGATCGGATATCCCCAATTTAGACTTGACAGAAACCTCTGACAGTGGACAGAAGCTATACTAGTCACTTGCACAGGATGAAATCCCCAAGCATTCTTTAATGCAATCTCCATGGTAGAAGCATTTTGCACGCTAGCTCAAACGTAAGGTTTTGTGTTTTTAGTAACTTTGACTGGATTCTTTCATTCACCGATCCACACATGAATCTGTCTCATAATGCATGGTCTAAGAATGTACCAAAGTTGCAAGGTAATGATAAATTCTTCAGTGCCATAATGTACTTGCCAACTGTTTCACGACTTCTCTGGTTTCTGGTTCCAAATTTGTCGCTTTCTGCTATCTCTAGTGGCTTAGGATTAAAATATTCTCCAACTTGCTGATAATTATTTTGAATAGCACATCTTTTTCCTTGTTGGGAGCAAGAACATTTGTTAGCACGCCATACACTTCTGGGCCAATCTCTGATAGCAAAATTGCTTCCTTGCACTCAAGCATTGCCTTATTCTGAATCTGGGTCTCTTCACTTTCACCTTTGAGTTCTAATATATTATTAGCTCTGTAGAACATGTCCATTCTTTCGATGTATGAACTGAATGATTCTCGAGTTCTATCATACATTCCTAGCCTTGCAATGTGTCCTATGGGCACAGCCAATTTGTCTGTTTTCAAATGTAACAGTGACCCAGTAAAAGCTTTACTGTGGCTATCTATTACAAAGCCACAGAAGCTAAGTTAGCTTAATCAGAACAAACTCACCAAAACCAGCGAAACTGGTAATGAATCAGATGGAATCCATTCAACTGAGTACATCCACATGTTTTCAGAAACAATGAGGTACAACACAATCTAATCAAAAATCTTCACCATCCTAGCAAGTAGGTCACTGGGAGCTAGCTTATTTTGTTCATTGCGATCTCTGTAGCCATTTGCTACAAAACCTTTTGCACTTCAAACCCATTTCATTGTCAGAATTTGTTACATATTGGAAGGCATTTGTAAAGAAAGACACCAAGATGGCCAGATCTCATGTTTAATGATATCACCACACACTTGCATGCTCATACTGTAGGAATACATTACACTAGCCTATGGAATAAATATTTTGTTTGTGTGGACAATATTTTGTTTTAATGCTCTCGGTCATTCCTTTTTCATTTTATATAGTAGTGTGAACACATTGGAAAATATATTCTTTGTGTTCATAAACATATTATTTTAAAACAGAAAATAAATCTTTTCTCCTCTGTGCTCCAACTATGTGATGTCTTACGTCCAGGAGCTAAAGGCAAAAACCTACTCCCCGTACTTCAAGTATGGATCATTGGATAGTGACCAGGAATGGGAACCTTGGACAATTTTCTGATCCTAACCCAGAGGTGCTGAGGCCAAGGCTGGTACATTACTTGAAGTTGCTCCTGCTGCACTGCCATAATTTTATTTACAGTTTAAACTAGGTTTCCATCAAACATCCAGTGAAGTTATAGCATCAGAGCAGGAACAGTTCCAAGGAAATTCCTGGCCCAAATATTATGCCCTTATTGCCATTATCTAGCTGAAATGAGGAAACTACAGACATGCGTTATTGAGCCTAGGGCCTTCAAGGTCTCCATGACTCAGCAATTCACTGGATAAGTCATCAAGACAGCCTGCAGCAATGGAATAATTATGTTTTCAAAATTGTTTTTTACATTTCCAGAATGATAGGATTCAGGTTTTCCCCTGCAAATTACCAAATGAGATTGCAGCCTTAGCTGGACTGTTGTGGAGATGGTGACCAGAAGAAGAGGTGCTTTCCCAGAGGATTGGGAAAAAACCTAGAAGATAAGTCATCCCATGCCACTCTCACACTAACGGGATACTTATTGGCACTGGCACAATCTTGGGATCAAATTAACTGCCAGGCCACTTGGAATCAAAACATGGGAAGAAAACCAAGGGACCTTACAAATTATCACTCAACCAGCGCTTAAAAAACAGCTAATTTGATAATTTATTTCACTGCTATTTGTGGGACTTTGCTGTGTTCAAATTGGCTATTCTATTTCCTATGTTACAACAGTCTTACTTTAGAAGTGCTTCAGTGGTTATAAAATACTTTGGGACTTTGTGAGATTATGAAAGGTGCTATATAAATGCAAGTTCTTTCCTAAAAGGGTGTATATTCTGCACTGCAATAAATCGAGGCTATGGTCTGCCAAATGACTAAACCATTATTTAGATATCCTATAGGCATTATTTTACATTCCTCAGTGTGTACTAGTCTCAAAGCAATACAACAAGGCAAAAACATATTTACTCAGTCGTGCCACTAAATCAGTGTGCAATGCCATTAACATTGAGCACTCTCCCAAGAACTGTATTTTAAGAACTGCACAGTGGCGCAGTGGTTAGCACCGCAGCCTCACAGCTCCAGCGACCCGGGTTCAATTCTGGGTCCTGCCTGTGTGGAGTTTGCAAGTTCTCCCTGTGTCTGAGTGGGTTTTCTCCGGGTGCTCCGGTTTCCTCCCACAGCCAAAAGACTTGCAGGTTGGTAGGTAAATTGGCTAATATAAATTGCCCCTAGTGTAGGTAGGTGGTAGGGAAATATAGGGACAGGTGGGGATGTGGTAGGAATTTAGTAGGGATTAGTGTAGGATTAGTATAAATGGGTGGTTGATGGTCGGCACAGACTCGGTGGGCCGAAGGGCCTGTTTCAGTGCTGTATCTCTAAACTCTAAACTAAACTAAACTAATTCCCACATTAATGGCAGTAAAGGATTGCTCTAATCTATCTGATATGATACAATCAGTGCTAGTGGCAGTTGTAATTTCTTTATATTTGATCAATCTCTACCCAGCAGCATTAATAATATTATTTCAGCAAGATACACACCACATCACCATTTCATTTTCTACCCAAAACATAAGGATCCTGTTTAAAATGTGACAAGGGTTACCAATATCATACAAAAAAAACTGTTTCTTTGCTTTGTGATTGACAAGTGGGACAGGAAATTACCTTGTTATGTTGCAGTGTCATATGTAGCCAGATCCTTTGGGGAACCAGTTCACACTGAGGAATGTAAAATAATGCCTATAGGATATCTAAATAATAGTTTAGTCACTTTGCAGAGCATAGCCTCGATGTATTGCAGTGCAGAATATACAACATTTTAGGAAAGAACTTGCATTTATATAGCACCTTTCATAATCTCACAAAGTCCCAAAGTATTTTATAACCACTGAAGTACTTTAGAAGTCGAGGCCGGAATTTTTACAGTGGGTGGACGGGAGCCGGACTCCGACTTAAATGTCGGTGACGAACCCGCTTCCGCCTAGCCTGGGGATCCGTCCCGTATTTTACGGGTCCCCAGGCTTTAATTGTCCCGAGGCAGGATTTCCACCCACTTGAGGGAGGAAGTCCCGCCTCAGTGAGATGCTGGCCAACCAACGGGCCGGCAGCTCTTAGTCTCAGCAGCGCCGGGAGTGGTGGCCACTGCTGGGACTGCAGCCCAGCCAATGCCATGGACCCGAGAGAGTGGGTAAGTTTGGGTTGCCTCAACAGGGGGATTGGTTGTGCCCTGGTGAGGCTCGGGTGGTTGTTTGGGGGGAGGGGGGGTGTCTTGGATCCCAGGGGTGGGTTGGGAGGTGGGGGCGGCCCTCAATCGGGCACCCTGTGCCCGACTGCCATGCCCCCCCGGGCACGGAAAGGCTGGCAGCTATCGCTGGGCAGCCTTTCACGTCCCCAGCACACCCGCTTGCCATGGGTAAAATACCAGTGGAGGCAGGCGAGGGCGCTTAGGTGGCCACTTAAGGGTCTTGATTGGCCTCGGGCAGGCAGGCGGGCAGGCCGTTTCCCACCCCCGTGCCCCCGCCTGACCTCCGTAAACTTGTCCGGAGGTGGAATCAGGGCAGGTAGGCCTCCCGGAGCCTGCCGCTCAATTTTACGTCGCCCCCACACCACGATCAGGCCGGCTGGAGTGGCGTAAAATTCTGGCCATAGTCTCTGTTGTAACATAGGAAATAGAATAGCCAATTTGAGCACAGCAAATTCCCACAAATAGCAATGAAATAAATTATCAAATTAGCTGTTTTTTTAAGTGCTGATTGAGTGATAAATGTTGGACAAGATACCAGGATAGCTCCCCCGCTTTTATTCGAATAATTCCATAAGATCTATCACACCCACCTGACAGGCTACATGGGACCTCATTTTAACATCTCATCCAAAAGGTGGCATTTCCAACAGCGGATCATTCCTTTAGTATTACACTGAAGTGTCAATCTAGATTATATACTCTAGTCTCTGTGGCAGGACTTGAACCTACAACCTGCGAGGTAAGAACACTACCATTAAGCCAAGGCTGTTATTGTACTATTGAGATTTGTTATTAATTCTGGTATTATTATTAATGCCTTCACAAAAATAAAATTTTGCCCACAGACCTCCAAAAATATAAATATCTGTTTTGAAACGTTTTAGCAGACAAGCCACAGTCAGTGGTTTTTAAATACACAAGAATAGGTGTCATTTGAAATACACTTCAATACTGCTTCAATAGTTTTGCAACTATACTTTTTATTATAAATCATGAAAGTAAATTCATGTATTGTTTGTATTAATGCTGTGGTGTATACCTTTAAGATGCTGTGCAGATGAATCGTATTCTTGTACACCGTAAACTTTTATATAGTTGTGTCATGATATGCCCTGCAACAATGTTCTCTGCGATGGAAGGGCTACCCCTTTTGTAGCTGCCTGGTCAACTCACTAGCTGCAGGGAATATATAGCTGGCCAGTGACTAACTCTGACACACTTGCATCAGTAAAACCAATCTCTTTTGCTCAAGTCACTGTGGATTCTTTGCTGTTGGAAGCAGCATGAACTGCCACTAATGAGTACCAATTGGCAATTACTATGTTACTCGACTGACTGCTGAAGAGCACCTCCTTACAAGGACCACCAATCTAAGTGTAAAACAGTGGGCATCTATGAAATCTCAGAATCCTGCACCCATAGTTGCCTGTAATTATTGTCCAGACGAGTCTGGATTACTGCAGTGGTAGACTGCCAACAACCATTACTCCATGACAGTACATATTTAAGTATTAGGGTCCTCCACATGACCCAGATCACTCATTACTGTCAAGCTAACACAATCAACAAAAAGATTCCCCCACTTCCCGACTTTCCAGGAGTAAAACCATCAGAAATTTACACCATCCACAAAATTATTAGTTAATTAAATAACAAATCTAATAAATAAAAATACAAGAGTTACTGTGACTCCAGCCTCTCACCCAACAGCTTCTGTGTTGCTGGATAATTAATACCATGCTGCAGTCAGCATACGTGAACAGCCCTTCTGTCATTCTGTATGCCTGTCTCGCTGACCCTGATTTTTCAGCAGGAGTGAGGCAGTGACAAGACCAAATATAAACTTACCATCGATTTCCTTCTGGAAGCCTGCCTGCCTGCTATCATTCCTGATCAGGCCTCAATTTAGACATCTGGCACTCCTACTAGCAATAGGCGGGAACTCATTATTCAAAGCAAATCAGGATCCAAGGACAATGGATACCAACAATGTGGTTTTTCTGTAGTTAAGCGTAGTGCCCTTCGAATGATTCATCTGCCCCTACACAGAATGGGAAACTTCCAGAACCAGCATCCCTTAAATGGTTGTCATTGGAAGCAGTTCTGGGAACAGTAAACAGTCATTTATCTGGCACTTTCTGATTTGCAGGATGAGCAGAATTGCTCTTGCTGCACCTGCTGTATTACCTCTTTCTAGATTAATACAAACAAAGCTGAAGGGCAGGCATAAAGGGTGAAAACAGAGCTTTAAAAGAGACTTGTTGCTTCAGTATACACGTACTAACTGTGCAAGAGAACTGAATCATGTGATATTGCATCACATCCTATGATAACATACATATTAGCATAAACATAAATTTAAATTATTATATTTAACATACTAACAAATACACTATCACAACATCCCCCTTCCCTTAAATAACAACCCCATATAATATAGTATTAATATGTACATGAATAAGCAATCTTATGAGATATAAGAAATTTGACAAGGATAACACTATTTACATAAAATATTCAACTGTAACAAGAACATTTGGAAAACTCTTCAAGGAATTCTCTGCATTTGGAACTGTACTGGTCGTCAGCTGACTCGACCAGACCTTGTGACAACATGTCCGTCCTCTCCTCCCGAAGACTGCTTTTGGGAGGATTGTCCTCAGTTGTCGGTGTGTTGCTTGTTGTCTGTTCATCTGCAAAACATACGCAGGTATGCGTGAGTGATGCTGGTTAGTTGCCTTGTGCATGGCTAGCAGAGAGACCATTGAGATGAGATTAATTCCTTTGCCGTACCGCACCATTT
The DNA here is from genome assembly GCF_036365525.1 of Heterodontus francisci. Classification (NCBI taxonomy): domain Eukaryota; kingdom Metazoa; phylum Chordata; class Chondrichthyes; order Heterodontiformes; family Heterodontidae; genus Heterodontus; species Heterodontus francisci. Next base: position 49,654,024 of record NC_090389.1, read on the forward strand.
GGTATTGTCACCTCATACGAACATGGTTCTTTGCCCACCTTGGACACCTCTTCTGGGATCCATGTCTGTTCTTGTGGGTGAAGGACCCTCACCTTATGGCCAGTGTATAGCGACAGTAATTCTGCACCCACATGCACATCATTCACGTCTTTCATCTTATCTTGTTTCTAATTTAACCAGTCTGTGATCAAAGACGACGTAGTGAGATGATAGCTTGGTAGTGCGGTTCTCACCGGTTGACCAAACAGAATCTCAGCAGGTGACAGCAATCCAGCATCTAACGGGGTTACACGAAGATGCAATAATGCAATTTGGATGTCTTGCCCGGTTTTCGAACACTTTTTGATCATTGATTTGACTGTCCTGACCATAAGTTCAGCCATCCCATTCGAACAAGGGTACCGGGACGATTATGTGACATGGTTGATGAACCATCATTGACACACATCCCGGAACAGTTTTCCCGTATATTGTGGACCATTGTCGGATAACACTTCTACCGGGTCACGAAAAAGACTAAAGATGGCACTAACAATGTTGGCCACTGTGCACTCAATGTGTCTCGAGGCTTCTACACAATAGAAAATTTAGACTGATAGTCACTAGCAGATAGTCTTCTCTGCCTGCAGGGCACTAATCTGTTGCTATCTTGGTTTATGGTGATGATAGTATGTCATGCGGTTGGAAAGGCTCTTCCTGTTGACTAGCTTGGTGTTCGTGACACGCATCACAAGATCTCACCATCTGGTCAATGTCCTTGCTGATGCCAGGCCAGAACACTGACTCACGGGCAAGTTATCTAGCCTTCTAATCCCATGTATCCTTGGTGGAGCTGTCCAAGTATGTCAGACAGAAGTGTTGCCAGAATGAGTACTTGGCGTCCTTTGAATAGTACTCCATTGGATATAACGATTTTGTCTCGATTTAGCCAATGCGTTCTCAGATCCGTAGGGATCTCCTGAATGGTCTCGGGTCAATCCTCTACAATGATCTGCCACAGAGCTCAGAGTATGGGATTTTGAGAAGTCTCCTTCTGGAGTTCCTCTGTCTTGTTTTGACCGAAGCACATGAGATCTCCTCCAAACTTGCACAGACTTCGTCCACCTGGAAGTCAAGTGATAGGTCTCGCGCCTTCCCAGGGCTAGGCAGTCTACTTAGGGTGTCTGACAGGACCATCTGACTACTGGGTTTGTATCTGACATCAGAGTTGAAGCCCTGAATCTTGATGAGTAACCTCCAGAGTCGAGGTGTTGCACTGCTGAGCGGTTTTCTCCAGATCATCTCTCGCGGCTTATGATCTGTCTCAACAGTGAACTCTTTCCTGAATAAGTATGTGTGGAACCTGGTGATGCCAAAGACAAGACTGAGAATTTCTCGTTCAATATTGGAGTAATTTTCTTGTGCTGGTGACAGATTTTGAACCAAATGCAACAGACATGCACCGAAATGTTTCTGCGATGCATCCACTTCTAATGTTGTTGCCTTCCAAGGGTCACAGTATTGAAGACATGACTCGGATGACAGTGCTTGTTTCAACGCATTGGTGATCGTCCTGGTGTAGGAATGGCGCGGCTTTCTTCAGCAATTCTCTTAGTGGAGGTGCCCGAGAAGCTCAGTATGTATGCATCAAGGAAGTGAACAGACATAGACACCTTTGGAGGTCGTCCTTATCTTGTGGTGTCAGCATTGACTGGCTGTCTTTACTCTTGCGAGGATTCGGGCGGATACCTGAGCACCAGAAAAATTTATGTGATCTTCCTTGATGTTCAGGACCAAACCTTCGTGTCTGGCAGTCCCCATTAACAAGTGTATGTTTCTGTCATGCACTTCTTTCGTGCATCCTACTACAGCGATGTCATCCACAATATACACACAGCCTGAGGCTTGTTCCGTTATCTGGTACATATGCTGTTGAAATATATCTTGGCTGGCCGACAGCCCTAATGGTAAAACGGAGGAAACAGTACCTGCCAAAGGGAGCTCTGACCGTTGTTAGCTCTTGCAACTCTCTTGACAAGTGTACGGACCAATATCCGTTTTTTGTGTCTGATTTGGAAAAGTGTTTCGCTCCGACAAACATTGGGTTTCACTCTTCAAGGCTTTGTTTAGCCTCACCGGGTCTAAACATAGTCGAATTGAACCGTCCTTCTTGATTGCTGTAGTGATGGAACTGCACCAGTCCATGTGATGTTGCACTCGTTGAATGATGCCTTGTTTTTCCATTCCATCCAGTTCCATCTTCAACTTTTCTCGAATGTTCACGCTGCATTTTTGCGGCAGGTTGATTGACGGCGTTGCACCTTCTTTAAGGTCCCAGTGGAAATTCCCAACCATGTCAAACCGGTCCAGACACAACCTTTGGAGGTCATGTACCGATCCAATGGGTGTGCATCTGTCTTGACTGCTGTGGTCTTCTGACTGAATCAGCTCATGGATAGAGACCATGTTAAATTTGTTGCATGTTGGCAGCCTTGCTACTGATGGTCCAGACAAATCCACTATATAGAATATCTGAGTAGACCATGTTGACTCTTTGTACCTGCATTCCAGGTCTAAAGAACCTAGGTACTAAACTGTCGAGCCATCGTATGCCATAAGCTTCATGCTTGTGGGTTGGACCACAGATCTCCATGCCTCATGGTACATGTCCTTGAGAATGCGGAAAGGTAGAGTGTTGACACTTACACCCGTGTCAATCTTCACTCTCAGTCGATGCCGTCCAGCCTTATTGGGGCAGACAATCTGGAGTGTTTCAAAAGCTTCCGTTACGTTAATGGAATGGACCTGTTCTGCTAAGGTGACCGTGTTAAATATCTGTTCACCTGTAGTGTCTTCACCTCGATCCACCTCATCCATTTTAGTCAGTCGTTCCCCCATTTCATGGATGGGTCTATTCCCTTGGCGATACCTGGAACTGTCTCTTCTCCCATCACCTCTGGGCAGTGTACTTCTGTGGTTTGAGCACTGCCTGCTCTGGCTTCTCCCTATGTTTCTGCAAAGTTTGGCCAGTGCCCTCTAAGCTCGCATTCCTTGCATGTGTCTGCGTATGCCAGGCATCTACATGGTTGGTGGGACAGCCTGCAGTTACTGCACACCTTGTTCTGCCTGGGTGCCTTGGATATTGTACTGACAGGCATTTTGGATCCTAAAGTTTGTGAATACTTTCTCCCTGCAATAATTGCCTTGTATCTGCGTTCGTCCTGTAGTATGCTCTCCACACCATGCCCCTTCAGCTTTTCCAGGAGGTCTTTCTGGAACGTCTCAATAGGAATGGAGGCAATAACCAACTCCATAATTCAATCCCAGAGTTCAGCATCAGAGAAGTCACATTCTTTTGCTTTCTCTCTGCATCAGTTAATAAAGTTGTCCAAACTCTCGTCGGCTTTCTGTCTATACCATATGAGTTCCAGGCTGTGTACTCTGAAATTTACTTTAATCTTAAGTTGATTTTCTAATGTTGCCCATGGAGTGTAAGGGTTTGAAAGGGTTAATGTCTGGGGCAGTGTGAGTAATACCACCCACTATGGTGATGTAACAGATCACATGAGAGGGAGACTTGAAGAAGTAGCATGGCATCAGTGAAGTTAGACATATTTATATAAAGCTGTATATAATTCCTTAATATGTAATAAACTAGTTATAGTTAAAACTTACCGGAGACTCAGTAATCTCTCCTAGCTAAGCTAACCAAACATACAAATAGTGAACAGCGGTGGTTCTTGCCATACAACACCCAGAAAATTTTGAAAAGAAGGTTGGAAAGTCAGACCTGGAAAAAAGTGGTGCCAAAACTGCAGAACTTGAGAAGAGGCTGTGAGGAGCTCTAGAGCTGCTCCGTGGATGAAGTGGAGGCACGGAGAGTCGGGGAGCCGGCTTGCAGAGGCATTCAGTCTGCACCACAGAGGCGTGGTGATCTGTGAAAACAAATCACTGTCCAGATATTGCAGGCTTCGAGGTGAAGAACCAAACAATGATCGGGGATCTGGTAAGCAACCCTTAAAAAGGTAGAAAATTGTTCTTAACGGCACACTAGGCAGACAGCACCGGGGAAACCAAATCCCTAGCAGGGGTGGATCCGAGGTCGGAGCCATTAAACGTGGCTACCGCGAGGCAGCAAGAAAAAAAGCGTCTGCAAATACTCGATACTCCAGGTGAAGGGAATGAAGAGATCATTGAAATATCACTGCAAAGCTGCATTCAAGAAATAAATATCTAGCAGAGAGATTTCCCAGGGAAAGACAGTGACCGCAGCAGGAGTCAATGCAAGACTGAGCAGCATGGGAAAACTTCCAATACTGGAAGGTAAATTTAAAACAGCAAGTAAACTACCTGGAAAACTTGGAAAAGCCATGGATCTTAAATGTACTTGACCAGAGAGGGTTGGACACATGGAAGGACCAAATCAAACTCAAAACTGGTCACTTTGGAGAAAAAGATTTTTGAGGTACAGAATTGCTTCAAATCTGGACAGCAAGTCAACACATTAGTTTATTCCATCGGTGCAAAAGCAAATTATGTTATTGCAAGACAAGGCATTAATGGGACATGAGATAAATCTGAAGAAGTGTTAAAAGCATTTGATAATTATTGCAGCCTCAGGAGCAAAAATATTCTAGAAAGGGACAAATTCAACAGAATGGTCCAGAAATCAGGTGAACTGGAAGATGCTTTTATTAATTACCTTTACAAGCTGTTTAAAGGATGAAAATATGAAGACCAAAAAGCCGAATTAATACAAGACCACATTGTAGTAGGCATTGCTGATGAATCTCTATCAGATTTACTGCAGTCTAAGGAAGATCTCACCCTAGAAAAAGCAATACAGCCAGTGAGACAAGCAACGGGCCGTAAGCAGAACAGAGCAATCCTGAGAGGTGAAGAAAAACATTGGTTCAGGAAACCTCCAGTGGCCATACTGTTCGTAAAGCACAGGACTGCAAAAGAAGCACTAAAAAAGGTACACTTGAGAGGGAAAGTGCAAGATGCCATGAACCCTGCCAACACTGTGGCATCATAAAGACCTACAGGCGTGAACAGTGTCCTGCAAACAAAGCTTTCACTGCAAGGAAGTTGGCCATTTTGGGAAGATGTGCCAAAGTAAAAACTTTCACAGGTTCTAAAGGAAAAGTCTTCATGTATAGAGCCATTAATGAAGTTGAACAATCTCCATCAGAAATCAGAAAACTTCTCTGGTGAGATCACTGACTGTAATCATGCATTCTGGACTGGATATATATGTCAATGGATATACCACCAACTTTAGACACTGGAGCAAGTGTAACAGCTTTATCAGACAAGGAACCATGGTTATCAATGCATTGCCTGCAACCAACAGAAACACAATTACACGGTCCGGGAGGGATTGAACTGAAAGTCAAGGGAAAGCTACAGGCAACACTCCAGTACAAGGGAAAGCAGATACTGGAAACACTGTATGTTCTATAGAATCAAGAGCTTTCTCTTTTAAGTAGAAGAGCTTAGATAGACCTTAATCTTGTCAGGAAAATGGAAAAAGATAAGCAGCAAGAATCCAGGAGTCACTTCCAAAAAGACTTTCTGAAATTATTTACTTGTCTCGGAAAATTTAAGATCGAATGTAGTATTATTTTGCATAAAGATGCATTGTCCAGAGCTACTGTTGACCATCCTACACAACAGGATGTTAACTTCATAAATGAGATTGAGTCATATTCTCAGTTCACTGCATCACAATGGCCAGCAAGCTCAACAACGCTCCAAGAAAGTCGTCATGCTCAGATGCAAGATGAGGAATGCATCCGTATCTGCCCATATTGTACAAAAGGTCAGCCACAGCAGCATCCCAGTGATAAGGTGAAACTCTTCTTTGAGTACAGAAAGCACTTTACTATTGTGGTTGATTTTCTGGTATATGATGAAAGGCTGGTGATTTTGGTCTCACTCTGGGCAGACATCTTGGAGAAAATACACCAGGGCCACATGGGTATCACGAAATGCAGAGCACGGGCTCAGTCGTCTGTGTGGTGGCCGGGAATATCGAGAGATTGTAGAAGAAATTATTTCTAATTGCCAGCTATGCGCACAGCACAGACAAGATCAGAGGGAATCTCTTATATGGACCCAATTTCCAACCAGATTGTGGGAACATCGGGGGATGTTTATTGGGAAATCCTACGCGATTGTCATTGATCATTTTTCAAAGTGGATTGCAGTCAAACATTTGTATGCAACGACTACTCAGATGGTCGTTCGAGCTTTAACGGAGATCTTTGCAACACATGGCATTCCTGACCAGATTGCTTCCAATAATGGTCCACAATTTGCAAATGACTACGCAATTTGCGGAAAACAGTGGATTTGTATATCTTACAAGTTCCCCTAGATATCCTCAATCTAATGGTGAAGCTGAAAGAGGAGTCAGAACTATCAAAGCACTGTTAAAGAAGAATGAAGATTTTCAAACAGCACTCCTAAATTACAGAACTACTTCATCGCTCTGTGAATTAGCACCATCATAATTGGTGATGGGAAGGAAGCTTAGAACACAACTTCCCATCCTACCCAAAAAATTACTTCCAGCGCTAGAAGTCCAGGATTATCAGAGAGTTCAAGACAGAGAAAAGTCTTATCGAAAACAACAAGCTTATAACTATAACAGAAGATATTGTACCAGGAACCTACCCAAGTTGATGGGAGGAGAAAGGGTATAGGTACGAGACCAAGCAGAGAAGGAATAATCATCCAGAGAGATGATAATCAACAGAGATCTTATTTGGTACATACTTCAGAAAGTACTATCAGAAGAAACTGGAGAAATCTTATTTCTATTCACCAGTCACACATTTGGATGAATCAGATGTTGAACCTGAAATTCAGAAAGCACCAGATACTATAAACCTCAATGAAGGCCGTCCAAGTCAAGAAACAAGAGTAGTTTGTTATTGATCTTCAGAGTCTGACAACAATACGATTGAGGAGATTTGTGAAGCATCCTGACAGATTGAATCTGTGATGTCAGAGACTTGGGGAGATTGGGTAGTATGTAGAAGTAAAATTGAATGTACAAAAGATATATGGACAAAGACTTGGGTGGGGGGGGGGGGGGAGATGTAGTATAAGGATTTGAAAGGGTTAATGTCTGGGACAGTGTGAGTAATACCTCCCACTATGATGATGTAACAGATCACATGACATGAAATAGCATGGCATCAGTGAAATAAGACATACTTATATAAAGCTGTATATAGGTCCTTAATATATAATAAACTCGTTATTATTAAAACTTACCAAAGACTCAGCAATCTCTCCTAGCTAGACTAACCAAACATACAATAGCCCATAGCTTTGATGGATCCTTCTGGTCAGCACGAGATAAACCAGAAGTATTGATTCTGCGCAGACCTTTGTTTCCTAAGGTGATCCTAATTTTTATAGCCTGCTTCTCTGTATCCACAACCTCATGGTCTAGGAAGGATAGCTCAATCTTCTGCTGTATCTGGGGCATCAGATGCTTTCCAGTCCATCTCCGAAAATCTGGTTGCCATTGCCTAAGCCTTCTACTTTTTTCTTCCCCTGAGGATCAAACCTTGCTTTAAGAGTTGCAACAAGCTGCCATGTCTGCTGAACTGAGCAGGAGCCATGCCCTGAGCTGTGTTGCTGTAGCATGACCTTGTGAGCTCGCAGGCGGGAGAGGCCCTGGTACTGGGGTCGGCGAATGACGCATAAGTGCGACAACGGCAAGAAGCAACCTGCGGCAAAACGCGATGCTTCACTGACTTCTGTGGCCGAAACTACCATTGATTTTTGTCTTGCCGGCTCAGGGCAAAACCGGGACTGTGCCCAAATCACCATCAATCTCTACGCACACCGTTGCTCTCCCAACGTGAGAGCTGTGATCCGGTCACAGCTTCAGGTAGGGCTTCTGCCTTGAACTGTCGTTTTCAGCTGCTAATCAATGCTGTAGACTCACTATTGCTGTCACCTGTTGTATTATCTCTGTCTAGATTAATACAAACAAAGCTGAAGGGCAGGTATAGAGGCTGAACACAAAGCTTTAATGGAGACTTCTTGTTGCTGCAGCATACACGTGCTAACTAACTGTGCAAGAGAGCTGAATCATGTGATATTGTATCACTTCCTGTGATGACATACATATTAGCATAAACATATATTTAAATGATTATATTTAACATACTAACAAATACACTAACACAACAGCACCTTGCTACAAATCCTCTCCTTGTGTCAATAAAGCTCTCCACCCTCCCCATTCCTTATTGCCCAGCCCTTCCCTTTAATCCCCTGCTGCTGGCTCCTGCTTCTAACCATATGGAGCTGCTCATTAATTAACCTACTGCTAATTACAGCTGAGCAATACTGTTAACTATGAAACACAACATATATTTCCATAAAACTGTAGAAGTGAATCAGATGGCAGAAATGGGCCAAGTTTCCTCCCAACACCTACAGTGGCAAATCTTTAATGCTTGCCCATGTTTGTGCCACTAACTTTGGCTGGGGTTAGGTTAATTAGATTCACATGTCTGTTGGTCAGCCCACCTCAGACAGCAGAAAGATCTCAGTAGCAGGCATCTTGGCACTTTGGGCATCTGTTGTAGATTAACATGGGATGTAGCTGAAATGGAGGAGGATATTTTTATAAAATTTAAACAGGGGACTGATCGCTGCAACTCCTTTTAGGGATTTAACATTTAAAATTCATAATCCATGCCACATACCAGCCTTTAATGCTAGAAATGTACTGGTATTCCACACACCCAGTGTTCTCATGGCATAAATTGCAGGAAATATGGTGCATGGCATAGTTCAATCATTTGCAATCCATTTCAATACGTCCACCCACATTATTTGACCAAAAGTGATTTTGGATGATGGAGTCTGGCAGAAATTTGCAAGTGATTTTCTTCTGGGTTTTTTGGGGGGGGAACTAGTCTAGCACAGCTCTAGAGGAAAATCTGCCTTTAAAGTATATTAAAAATACTGTGATATGTCAGCTGAATGGAGGTGTAACGTATATTGAAAGTACTTTTTCTGTTCAATGGCATTCAAGTTACCTTCACTGACTTAGCTCAGGAATCAATGCCAATGGTATCTGCCACAGAAATTAAATCTGGCAAAATTTTTCCTGTGTTAGTTAGAAACAAAGGGTTACAACAAAGCATGAAAAACTTTGATGGTCTTGACAACTTTCTAAAAATCTCTTTTATACCTACCACCAAAGTCACACTGAGAAAATCAAATTCCTAGGCCTGCCTCTGATTTTAACTCAGGCGAATGGGTGGAAAGGTGAGTTGGAAACTGTCCCGCTGCTGCAGAAACAAGAATACCAAAATATTTTCCTCATTATCATGTCATCATTTCACTTCTCTCTCAGAAAGGGCAGGAAACGGCTACCAGCTCAATAGCATTCAGGCAAGTGTTGGCAAGGGGATGTCATTAAACCTCAATCTGCATATTTCAAGAAGGACCCCGTTTGTTGTGAGTAGGCAACCTGGCCGCTCATCCAGAAGACTGCATAAAAATCTCAGTCAGCAGGATCTATGCAGCACAAGGTTTGGGTAAGTAATCTGATTTAACTGCCCAACCAGTTTCTGATGGGCAGACAGGGTTAAATTAGCCTCCACCCCAACCCATGCACCCCACCCCCCTGTATTTTACTGATTGTTCATTGTTCTTTTGAAAGGTCACAGACCTGAAATGTTAACTCTGCTTCTCACTCCACAGATACTGCCTGATCTGCGAAGTATTTCCAGCATTTTCTGTTTTTATCCCTATATTTTACTTTCATATATCTTCATACATGGAATATACCACAACAAAACTACAAACATGAAAATTTAAAATGAAACCCAGTGCAACAAATCTATTTTCACCATTACTATGTTCTGCTAAAAGAAATTAAGTTAAACAGTTAACTATTTCTGAGATTCATGGCCAACAGGAGACAGGAAAAAGGTAACATCCATTTCCACGCAAAGTTTACACATTAAAAATCACTTGGTAATAAACTTTGGAAAACAGAAACACTATTCTAATTTTAACAAACCAGATCTAGCTGACTCCTGTTTTAACAATTTAACCTTTCCACAAGTGAGTGCATAGAATCATTATGATTAAGAACATGTGTTTCCTTGGTGATAAGTCTTCCATTTGCTAGGCAACACTTGAAATAGAATGTGCAAAGCTGAATTTTCCCCTGGGATGTAACAGTGCACTTACTAAATCTCTTGCATTTTGATTCAGTAATTAGTTTTAAAGACCTTTTCACTTTGTATTGCAAAATGTTTTGTAATCAGTAGAATAGCTTCTTAATGTATGATGCAACATTTTCAAAGGATTTCAAAAACTGCATAAATAATCCCGGTGATATTCCACATCTGACAAATACAATATAGGACTCTGAAAATGTATATAAATCACAGAAAATGTCTCTCTCTGTTATTTGATGGGTAGCTTTGGAAACCCTGGGCTGGAATTTATGGAGGAGGCGGGGCTCCTGGCACCAAGCTGAAATGGAGGTTGAGGGGGGAGCCACTTCATGCCCCCAGCCCAAGCGATCTCCTGGAGTTTTGCAGGTTAAGTGTCCCGTGCCGGGATGCTCGTCCCTTTAAAGACAGGGATGTGCCTCCAAGAGCTGCTGGCCAATCACAGCGCTGGCAGCATCAGAAGCGCCACTAAGAGAGGTGTGGAGCAGTTTCTGCGGGAAAACACCTTTGAAAACCGATCCATCAGGCAGTGGTCTGAACGGAATGTCCTCAAGGCCCTACGGGAAAAGGAGACGGGGGATCCTGTCGGATGGTTCCCCGAGCAGACCGCCAAAATCATTTGGCGGAATACCTCATCGCCAGAACTTTCAAACAAGCACTGAGATGTAGCTTGGCTGGTGGTGAGAAGGGCCCTCCCCGTCAGATCCTTCATGCATGCCCGAAGTCTCGCCCCCTCCGTGCAATGCCCCCGCGGTGGCTGTGGTGGGGAAGAGACGGTTGCCCACCTCCTCCTGGAATATGTCTTTGCAAAGCAGGTGTGGAAAGAGATGCAGTGGTTTTTGTCGAGGTTCATCCCAAGCAGCTCGGTAACACAGGAGTCTGTGCTCTACAGGCTGTTCCCAGGGACGCACACCGAGACAAACATCAACTGCTGCTGGAGGACTATCAATTTGGTGAAAGACGCCCTTTGGTCTGCCCGAAACTTGCTGGTCTTCCAACGCAAAGAGTTGTCCACGACCGAATGTTGCAGACTGGCACATTCCAAGGTCCAGGACTACGTGCTGAGGGACGTACTAAAGCTTGGGGCAGCCGCAGCAAAGGCTCAATGGGGAAAGACCACAGTGTAAGGTTGACCCACCAAGCTGAAATGAGGGGCTGGATCCATGGGAAACCCCTCGAACTGTATTGGGAAAATTTTGTGTGCAGTAAATGTAAAAATGTATATGGCACGACAATGAAATGGAAGGGTTGTGAGGCAACTCATGATTGTATAGAAGGAAACTGATCACCTTTGCACTGTTTGTATTTTTTGACTTGATGCTGTTTTAAACTGTTTGGGAATGTAATTTTTACAGATTTTTATGAATAAAGTATAGTATTGCAGAGGCCATGGACCCAGGCCCAACGTTGGAACCCTGGACCTCAGGTAAGTGAGACGGATTCACCGGGACCAGCCCAGAAAGCTCTAATGCGGGAGTGGGGGGTTGGTGGGGTGGTCGTAAAGCCCAGGGGGAGGGGAGCCCTTGTAGGTGGATTGTTTCCTGGCCAGGGCCTTCCGTGGGCCACAGATTGCCCAAGGAAGAGGGATGTCCCCCCAAAGCCCACAGGGAGGGCATTTTGTTTTACAAGGTGCCCTCTCTGTGAAGCAGAGGCACGAAGACTGTCATCGGCCTATCCCACCCCAACAAGATCGCTTGGCAATGGGGCGGCAAAGGGCCCTCCAACCCCCGTCACCTGTCGTAATTTTAATGGACCCCACCCCCACCTTGCCTTGGGGGGACCATAAAATCCAGCCCCCCGAGTGTGGTTTGGTATTCATTTCATGTCGCCCAATCTTTACTGATAACCATAGTGGACCTTTAAATGCTCAGCCCTTAAGTCACCGTCCCAACACTACTTTTGTTTTTTAAGTCAGCTGACATTAACTGTTGCCAGTCATCGGTATGTTGATGTGGTAGAATGTGGGTCTGTACCCATGACTGTTGCATTGTGATGTCCCAATCAATGGTAGTATGAAGGGTTAGACAGTGAGCAATGACTAGCTGCCTCTTCATGGAGAGGGATGTTTAGAGAGTGAGCTTACCCTGGACTTCATTCACCTAAAAGTTGCCTGTTCAAGAAATGGAACATTTGGTTACTGAATAATGTGTGGCCTAAAACCTACAGGTGGATAAACATTTTAAAAACAATTTTTCTTTAGTGTAATATGAGATTGTTACCTTGGTCGCCAAAGAGATAAAATATTAATATCACAAACTGTGGCACAGTTTGCCAAAAGGAACTGCTCAAATGAAGGTTTTGCTTTAGTTCTACAAGAGAATGAAATCTAGAGGTGAATTTTCCAAGAACCTGTCCAAATTGAACAGGATCACAACAAACTGATTTATGTTGGCTCCCAGACCACCAGTGCCACAAATTTAAATTTCTCATCCTCATATTTAAATCCCTCAATGGCCTTGTGCCTTCCTATCTCTGTAAACCTCTTCAGCCCTTGCCCCACCCAACCCCAGAAATATCCAATCCTCCGACTCTGGTTTCTTGTTCATTCCATTCCTTCCCTAGGGCACATTATTGACGGCCATGCTTTCAGCCAAACTAGGCCTTATTCTCTGGAAATTCCTCCTTACATTCCTCACCTCTCCACCTCCCTTTCATCCTTAGAAGTCTCCTCTTTGCCGAAAACTTTGGTCATCCCTCCCGATATCTCTTTCTCTGCCTAAATGTCTATTTTTTTCACCCCCCATTTCATCCATTTTACACCCAGAAATAGGTGAACGTAAGGTATTATGATGAGAATGTCACAGCCATTGCTTGACACACTTTCTTTTACATTACTGTAACAGATTGCCTTGTAAATAGTTTACTCATATTTCAATAATTCTGCCTTTGTTAATTTTAATAAATATCATTTTGTTCTCACATTTATATTTTTGCTAAAATTAAAAACAAGAATTTCATTATTCTCATGTCAGAAGCTGATTTTTTTTTGTTTTCTCTTGCAAAAACTACAAAGCTCAGTCACTCTTCAAGCCATGCTTTCTAAACCAGTCACTATGTGATTAACTATTAATAGCAATTCTACATTAATACTGAAGTTACTATCCAAGATCATAGCTCACCTTTCTTATACCAACAATTCAGTAATGGTAGTGGAAAAAGTTGCTTTAACTATAAAGCTGACTTGCTTGATACGTAAAGCATCTTTTTTGCAAACATCAGGCGAAGGAAAATATACCCTACTCTGTAAGCTATACTGATCTGAGCTAATTAATAATACTGTTTAGTTCATTGATAATTGATTAAATTACATTTAAAAAGAAAATGCACTGCCTCTAAAATGTTATTAGATTTTTATGGTATGACTAACTACATGTTATCTGGGTAATAACACAGGGATCGGCATATGGCACATCAGCATTACATGGCAGTGCAATCAGCTACGACACGCATTAACAAACATGAAATATATTACTTGAAACTTTATTTTCCTTGACTCCACTCTTTGAGTTACATCGCTTCTCTCTTTCACACTCTCTCTATTGTGGCCTCTCTGATATGTTAATGTCCTTCAGATTTTGTCATTGCATGGTGTTTTCCTTCATATAGATCCCCAAATCTCCTGCCTTTCTCATAATGCTATCCACTACATCCTGCCCCCTGACAGTCTCCAGCTTGCTATCCTTATTGCTACATTTTCTACAGCTCATATCATTTGACAGTCATATTGACACTGAGGCCTCAGCCTCACAATTGCATCTCAACTTCATCAAAGTTTCAGAAGCATAAAAGCCAACTGTCTTGCTGCCACAACCTCCTGCCCTCCCAGTGGAGCACTGCACGCAAAGGGTTGAATTTTATTGGCCCGCTAGGGACGGGAACGGAGGCAGGGAGACCCATAAAATTGTTGTGTTGGAAGGTGGGGGGCAGAGTGCCCATTGCCTTCCTAATGCCATGCAATTTTGTCGGGGTAGGAAAGGCTAAAGATGGCCTTCCTGTCCTGAGGCCAATTGAGGCACCTACGTGTCAGCTGGGGAGGGTGGGGTGCGGGGGCGGGCCTTCCTCTGTGGTCAATCTGTGGCCCATAGCGGCAAAGTCCACTGCTCAAGCAACTCCCACCCAGCCCTCAACGACCACCCTCCCTCCCCACCTCACCAGGGCCTCCCGAACTGGCCCTGGTGAGCCCGCCACACTTACTTGAGGTCTGGGGTTCCAGCGCAATTCCTGGTCCCGGGCCTCCTGTAGTTCCGACGGTGGCCACCGATCCCAGTGGTGCTGCCAGTACGACTGAACTGCTAGCCCTCTGATTGGCTGGCAGCTCTTAGATCATAGAATAGTTACAGCAAAGAAGGAGGCCATTTGGCCTGTTGTGTCTGTACTGGCTCTCAGAAGGAGCAATTCACCAAGTGCCACTCCCCCTAGGAGGGATCCCCATCATTAAAGGAACAGGGACCCCGATGGTGGGCAATTAATTTGCTGCCCGCCCTGGAATTTAGCTGGGGCTCCAAAACAGGGCTGAGGCGGGGTCGCCCCCCTGCCTTCTGGCCCGTCGTCAGCACCCTCAGCATCAAGGTAATATTCAGCCCAAAAGTGTGCTCTTCTTTCTGGCCCTAGGATTACTGGGATGTCCTGACACTCCCAATGCAGGCGCACCCCCGAGTAAGGCCGAGCACCAGTGGTAGGGCTAGGAAAAGTAAGGAACAGCTGCAAATTTCTCAGACCTGTAGCTGGGAGTGTGGCAGGAGTGATAAAGACTTTCTGTAGGTTAGAAGCCAGAAGGACCCAATTGGATTTCTGGGAGAGGAGTTTTAAACCCCAAAGACAGGTGGGTTTGGGTTGGGTAGGGAGTTAAAATTTAAAAAATGTCATACCCAAACCCAACCTGCCTCAACCCCGCCTACATCTGGCTAAACGGAGCCAGGATGGGGGTGGGTGGGGGGTGGTTGCTGAGGTGCAGATGACCAGTTGGCTCTCGGACCATGTCAATCATTGAAAACTTTCTATTTTTAACATGTCAGCTGGGAAACCCAGCAAGTAAAAAGAGGCCCAAATAGCTGGATCATGTGCATTTACAGCATGGGCCAGGAGGAGCAGGAGTGTTTCTTCCAGGCCCAAAAAGCTTACATGTAAACTCTCCCACGATCTGTCCACCACCTCCCCCCCCAACGCCACCTCCACTTCCACTATCTCCAACTCCTGTGAACTCCCCCCAACCCTGCCACTATCTGTCCAAACCACTCCACGAACTCTGACCCCTCTCATTTGATCTAGCCGTCTTCACCATTTCGCACCCCGCCCCACTCCGCCCCCCCCCCAAACCCCAACTGCAATCAATTCCTAAACCATCAACACTAGTAGACCTCCACTTGCTCCTTTTTCTGCAATCAGCCTGGCTGTCAGGTGGTAAACCTGGTGAAGAAATGAAAGCACTGCAGGGTATTCAGGGAAACCTGTACTTATGGATTTCCCATCCATAACACCCACCACTACTCTGAATATGTGCATCAGAAAACATTGGGGCCCTAGACTTTGGCGAGGGGTGGGTGTAGGAATTATTCAATGAAGTAGGCCTACCCTGATATCTATGGGCTGCCCAGGATCCTCATGGACCCTTTGGAAGGTTAGAATTCAGGACAGGGCACAGCACCACCTTTATGGGGCAGCCCTGTGTTGGAGCATCCAGCAAGCTTTGTTGTCTGAAATTGAGGCAGCAGGCCAAGAACGCCCCTCTTTCCTCAGTTAACTGGTTCTGTCAAGTTTGTGCCTGGTGCTGGCACAGGCCAAGGTGTGTCTGCCTCCCTCCCACTCTCTCCTACTCTCCACAACAACTTTCCACCCCACCACCCATCCCCCCCCCCCCCCCACACTACCAGAAATGCCATGGCAATGATAAAGGTTAAAGATACAAAGGCACAGGGATACAGTTAGATTAGATTAGATTAGATTAGATATACAGCACTGAAACAGGCCCTTCGGCCCACCGAGTCTGTGCCAACCATCAACCACCCATTTATACTAATCCTACACTAATCCCATATTCCTACCAAACATCCCCACCTGTCCCTATATTTCCCTACCACCTACCTATACTAGTGACAATTTTTATAATGGCCAATTTACCTACCAACCTGCAAGTCTTTTGGCTTGTGGGAGGAAACCGGAGCACCCGGAGGAAACCCACGCAGACACAGGGAGAACTTGCAAACTCCACACAGGCAGTACCCAGTATCGAACCCGGGTCCCTGGAGCTGTGAGACTGCAGTGCTAACCACTGCGCCACTGTGCCGCCCTAATCTTCATCACTTTTTCCTGACTTTTCCACCAGGGCACTGATCATTTCCAGGGACAAGCATCAGAACAATCAGTCCTATTGACAGCAGCCCATGAAAATAATAACGACATTGCAGAATCCTTAACTGAGACTAGCTCATGCAATCCTTCTAAAGCATCAAGGCTACCAACAATCCATAAAGCAAAACAAGTGTAGCGAGAGGGTCGCGCTGTCTCCTCGCCAGCTGCTGTGAACTGATAAGAAAGCATTTCTTCGGAGTTTGAAGCAGCTTCTGCTTCATCGGATAGTCTCCTCAGCTTGCACATTTACAGCAGTAGGTGGCGGTGGAGTGGAGAGCAGTTGGGGCAGTTTTCGATACCTGGAAGTCCCTTCGGTGACTGCAGCAGTCTCTTTGGCAGGCTCAGGGGGCGGCACCAGAGAGCCACAGGCAGCAGGCTGAAGCATAGGCAAGAGAAGAGCCGGAGGCAGTGGCCTAAGGTCTGTGGGAAACAGTGCTGGAAAGGGGGAATTGGGGTGTGCGTTCAGTTACCAAGTGCCATCGAGGACTAACTAATGAGCACAGAAGCCCCGGAGATCAAGAAGCCATGAGAGTCTGAAGAGGCCTCTGGTGATCTGGATATCAAGGTAATCTGTGGCTCACAGGTTCAAGTGGAATTAGCAACAGGAGGGCCATGAGTGGGCCTGCTCTCAACTTAGTTCTTGTGGTACTTTAAGTACAGTATTTATGTCTAAGACCCCCTTCTGAAGAGTGGGTATAAGAGGTCAAGAGAGAAAGGTTCAGGATCACAAACCTGCACCACTGCTCAAGCAAGGCATTCCTGTGTCCCACTGTTTAACAAACAAGTCTGCAACACTGCTGATTCAAAACTCTCAACGGTTCTCCTTCTTCAGGGGTCGAGCAACTGTCGCCAATTGTAATGAGTTTGTTTCTTTAACATAAGTTTTTAATCTTTACAAGTGTACTTTCATGTTTGGTGCCTTTGGAATAAAGAAACACTGAGCTGGAACCTTCACACATTCCATGTGCTTTTCCTGCGTTTACACAAGTTTAACAAATTTGCTTCAAACATTTTCATCATACACAAAGCAAAATTTAAAAAAAATGCAAACTGGTATAAATAAGATGTGTAATGGCTTTATGAGTTTGTCACAAAAGGTGCTATTTTTGTGCTAAAATCTTGGACTTCTATGTATTTCAAAAAAAAGAAAGAAGGATTTTGCTCAGTGAAGGACACCTGCAAAAATAATTGGAATTCCAACAATGTTTTGAAAGGAAGTTAAACTTGTATAAGTACAAGAAAGTCAACAGTTTCAAGGAAATCACAGGGGTTTGACCTTCCTTCAGAGTAGCTTGAGTGTCAAGGGGGAGACATTGTCAGGAAGGTGTTTTTTCACTTTGGACCCTTTAAAAGCCTGTGAATTGGACAAACAGCAGGCATTTGAAATCTTTGCTTGACCTGCCTGGAGCCAGAGAGACAAGATCCAGGAAAATGCTACCTCTCTCTCTGTAAAGAAGAATCACATCTCTTGAAAGGAATCCTGCATTTGAAAGGTAGCAAATTCCTGTTGCCTCCAGTCTCTAAAGAATTTCTGCATCCAGTGAGATTCCTGCTGCCTCCTGTGTTCTGAGAAAATCCTGAAATCTGATGAATTCTTCTACTGCTAGACTGCTGCTTCAAAACCCAAGCAGACCTGTTGCTACACACCTGATGGAAGAACTATGTGACGCCTGCTGCAATTAAATTGCCATGAACACCTATCCATCACAGACTATTCATCAACCTCGCTGAAGAGACTTCGAGTGGCATCTGACTATTCAACTCTGGGACACCTTACCATACCAAAAACATCCTACCAGAACATGAACCACAATTATTTTTATTATTCCTTCTATTCCTAAGAAACAGTTATAAACCAAAACCCCATTTTGAACCGGTTAACCGTTTCTTTTTGAATGCATGTGTGTGTGCATAAAGGTTAAGGGTATAAGGGGTTTTTCATGTATAGATTTATTTTGTTAGTAGTTAAGACCTATTATTTCTTTTCTAATATATAGTTAATGTTGTTGTTGTTGTTTAAAGAAACCTGGTTTGGTGTGCTTTATTCTGGGGGAAAAATACAGAGTTAATTTGGCTAGTCGCCGGTAGGTGGGAAACTTTAATTGATATGCTATGACCTGTGGAGTAGTGGGACTGAATTAACAGTGCATTATTCCCGCCTTGTTCGTAACAGTTATATTTTATAAAGTCATTCATCTCCATCATGTAAATATTAATTTGAATTAAAGAAACATACTGAAGCCAGGTTTACTAATAAGATTGAAAGTAGGCTGTAATGCCTAAAACAGACTGAGGAAATTACTGAATAGTTGACATCATTTAGTCAACCAAGAGGCAAAACCTTACCTTGGAACCTGAGAACGGAAGTCAGCATTTGTTTCATTACACCCTGAAATTAAGCTGATTTTAAGAACAAGAAACATTTTCACTCTATAATTTCTAGCAGCTGCTTGGACATCATCTATTATTTTAAAGCAATCACAACTCTAAATTATTGTGAAAATTACCTACTGTAGCTATCTATTAAATTGTAATTGTTCAACAGCTGCTTAGACATTAGGTATTACTTTAAGCACCACATTGCATACCATCACAGCTTAGAGCTGTCAATCAGAACACTGCTAACCTCTCTATTTGGGTTTGTTAGTTTGTAACAGTAGGACTGAAGGATAGAAAATCCAATTGAGGGCAAAACGGCAGTGCAATCACAATTTGGGGTGGAACCTAAATTCAGATAAAGGGACAATGCTTAAGTTTCAAGGCAAGTAATTTCTATTTTCTGTGGAAAGCTTCATTTTAACTGCAGGGTCTTAACTGAAAGGACAATGTGGGCAAAACTATCCCTTTCAATGATGAAGCATTAGTGGTCCTTCCACAGCAATGGGTCTCCACCTCCAGTTCCAGCTGCATGAAACAAAGTGGTGAAGCAAAACAATGCCATCTTCCAGATCCAGCAAGAGAAGTTTTCAGGCATCTGCAGAAATGGTCAGGTAAGTTCACATTTTTTCCACACGTTTGCTGCTTCTTCTTCCGTTGAAAGTGTGGCACAGAGGATTTGCTGTTCACTTGTCCCCTCAGGAAACATGAGGACATGTTCTCCATTCCACGGTACTTTTGCATGAAACACAAAGTGCAAGGCAGATCGATAGGGCCACCTTAACATCTTTCATTTAGCACATGTAGGTTCTCCTCCTGCTCAGTACGACCATCATAAAGACAACGTTATAAGCTCTTTGCAAAGTGATGGTACTAGCAGTGAAAAAAGAAGGCACTTGTGTATATTTTGTGCCTTTAAGATCCTTAGCACGTCCCAAAGCACTTCACAGACAATAAGGTACTTTGGACAAAAGCAAAATACTGCAAATGCTAGAAAGCTGAAATAAAAATAATGCTTGAAATACTCAGCAGGTCTGGCAGCATCTGTAGAGACAGAAACAGTTAAAGTTTTAACAATTAACAGAGTAAATCAATTTTAAGTACTTTTATCAGCTGGGGAGGCAAACCTGGTAGCCAATTAGCACACAGCACATAACCAAGTCCCACAAACAACAAGTAAGATGTTTAATGTGTTGTTAATATTAGTTGGGAACAAATATCCAGGCCACCAGGTAAATGCCATGCTATTCTTTGAATTTGGCATAAAACCTTGAACACTTGAACAGATAGAAATATCTTCAGATGCATTTCTCATCCAAAGACAGCATTTTCAACAATGCAGCACTCGTTCAGTACTGCAGTCCAGTATCAACCTAGATTTATGTGCTCAAATCCCATTAACGAATTAAAAAAAGGTGGGCTTTGAAATATGTTTCTAATTAAGTATCCCACATAACTGTAGCTTGCTGTGCTCTGGACAGCCTTGCCATGTCAAAATGCTGGAACACAGGCATTCCCTGAAGGTAGCCCTGGCTGCTTTCAAGGTAGAAAGTCACAGAGTAGAGCAACATGAAGACCATCACTCCGATACCTGCTCAGTGATAGCTACAAGGACCATCAAGACTCCATTTATCAATTAAGTGTTCTCATCTGGATAACAAAGTCTACCTTTGTCACAACTGCTTCTATTCTTTCACCACCCATCCTAGAACATCGTATCACATTCGACTTTATTGATCCTACGTGACTGTGCAAGTCTTAATCATCTAATAGAATGTCAGCACAAAATAAGTGCACCTTTTCTTATTCTTATATAACTATAATCTCCATTAGTAATAGAGCACAACAGAAGTAATACAAGACACTTAAAAGACAACCTACACTTTTGTTACACCGTGCTTTCCCCTTGGTGGCTAAACATACCCTTCTTCTCCTAATGCTTCTCCTGCATGGAAACTGAGCACCAGTGTTGCAAAAGGTAGTTGGCACCTGTTGTGCAAAAGGCTCATGGAACTGAGGTGAACCTCATTTCACGGCAGCTTGCTCTTGGGAGGCAGCTGAAGTTCTGAAGCTGTTGTTTTGGCAGCCTGGTATTGCCTCTTAAGTACCACTTGTCTGCTGATCTGAGGGGGGCAAGTCAGATGCCTGGCATATGTTGCTTTTCTGAGAAATGGTCATTCCAGGGGCTCTGTGTCCACAGTGATCAGCAGGCTAGCTGGTCTAATGATAGCTATCAGATCCTGAAAGCTCTGAGAGACAGCAATCTGTATCCAGCATTGCAACATGTGTTTCCATGGAAGAGGAAGAGATTGGTCACAGTCCACTGCTGAGGACTCCTTTGCTGCATCTCATCTAGAAGTGTCTGAAGGTTATGTCCTCCAGTTGAAAAACATTTTAAAAGTACCACAAATTACACATGAACCATTCATCACAGCTATCTGTCAGTCAATCACTGTGCCAAACATTCTCCTGCGTATCTTGAATCCCCGAGCCTGCTGCAACAATATTCAGCCATTCTTGGCTTTTCAAAGTCTGCATTCTTGATTTTCCAAGCCCCTCCAGAGTACTGCTCCCTTGTTGCACAAAGGTTACACTGCTGAAATGCTATTTATGGCAAAGTCAGCACTGGACATTATCAGTAGATGCAAGTCCTGGTCTGGGGAGCAAAACATGGAATTGTGAGGTCAATATCTCAATAGATATTGCTGTTCAATGCAACTGATTTTAATCTATGAATTTGAATTGGAAAATGTAAAGGTAACACACTCAGAACAGTGAAAGCATCAATTCCCTTGTTCTGTGATGCAGCTGAAAATCCAGCCAGCCTCAGTTGCAAACTGTACATATTGTCATACATTTCTGAAGTTGCCTAGTTAACAGCCTAAGCACTGACGAAGGAAATCAATATATTCTTTTCATTGAATTATTTTCACAGTGCTGAGCATTCCAACATTTTCAGAATCTAGGAACTACTTTCCAAATTTTTGAAACATCGATAGTGTGAATAATATTATTGCAAACATCTGGGGGCAATTTAAATGGAAATAAAAGCAGAAGATATGTAAAATGGGCTGTGCATTCGCTATCACTTAATTTACACTATCAAACAAAGTCAAAATTACCCCCAGTATGTTTGTAGTAAATTCCTCTCCCTACCCTGTTAATAGTAGCATTACAATGAGGTCAGTAAGGCTGGATGACGGGTACTAGTTACTTTAGCCTTGGCTTACACAGTTCTTTTTAAGGTCAAATATGTCATTAGCTAGCGTAAATATTTGGGATACCTGGGGAGTATATTTTCTTCTAGTAAAATAATGTCGGTGCTAGTATAACATTTTTCCTAATTTTTTTCCCTCATACTATTTTGTTCGCATTGAAGCTCTTTCAATGGGATGCTATCCTAACTCGACCTTAAAGGGTAACCTTATTTCTTACTAACAGCCAACAAAGCAATGTCTGTCAAACTTCAGTAGGTTTTTCTATCTGCTCAAAACTAGGCTGGAACTGCCAGAATTCATTAATATTTCCTGTCATATGGAGAAAGATTTACTGTGATCTGTCAGAGGCTGTATTTGTTTGCAGGCAAAACATGACCTTTCCCACCTGTTGGTTGACATTTGCAAACGACTAAGGGATGAATCTGATGAAAATTGTTTTTAAACTGTATCTATCCCATATTTTATAAAGGATTGCTAATTTTCATGTAGAAAGGAATTTGTAAGAGATCCTGAAAACTATAGGCCATGATTTGAACTCCGAGCAGGTTTTGGGCCAGTGGGTGGCATGGTGAGTTTGAAATTCACCGGCTGCACCAGAAACAGGCCAGAGCTATTTTAAATCCCAGGTTTTGCAATTTCACAGGTGGGTTTTCCACCTGATGTGCTAACACACTGGGTGGAATTTTAACCTGGTGACATGCTGGGAGCAGTGGAGCCCAGCATTGTTTAGGGAACCCAGAGGTTTCTGTAGCGCATTTGTCAGTGGCTTTTTAAGCCAGCTGCTGCATTAGCATCTGACCTCTGGGTTTCCTGACCAAATAGCGCAAGTGGGCACGATGATAGAATCATAGAGGTTTACGGCACACAAAGAGGCCACATGGCCCACTGTGTCTGTGCCGGCCGAAAACAAAGAGCCACCCAGCTTAATCCCACTTTCCAGTACTTGGTCCGTAGCCCTGCAGTTTACGGCACTTCCAGGCACCTTTTAAATCAGATGAGATTTTCTGCCTCTACCACCCTTTCAGGCAAGGAGTTCCCGATCCCCACCACCCATTGGGTGAAAAAAATTTCCTCATCTCCCCTCTAATCTGTCTACTTATCACTTTAAATTAATGCCCCCTAGTCACTGACCCCTCTGCTAATGTAAATAGGCCTTCCCATCCACTCTATCCAGGCCCCTCACAATTTTGTACATCTCAATCAAATCTCCCCTCAGCCTCCTCTGTTCCAAGGAGAACAACCCCAGCCTATCCAATCATTTCTCATAGCTGCAATTTTCCAGTCCTGGAAACATCCTCGTAAATCCCCTCTGTACCCTCTCGAGTGCAATTACATCCTTTCTGAATTGAGGTGACCAGAACTGCACACAGTACTCATGTTGTGGCCGAACTAATGTTTTATATTTTTCCAGCATTACCTCCCTACTCTTATATTCTATACCTTGGCTAATAAAGGAAAGGATTCCATATGCCTTCTTAAGCAACCTTCCAAGATCTGTGGACATCCGCGGGGAGGCGGTGGCGAAGTGGTATTGTCACTGTACTAGTAACCCAGGGACCTAGGGTATTGCTCTGGGGACATGGGTTCAAATCCCACCACAGCAGAAGGTGGAAGTTGAATTCAATTAATAAATCTGGAATTTAAAAAAAGCTAGTCTAATGATGGCCATGAAACCATTTTCGATTGTTGTAAAAACCCATCTGGATCACTAATGTCCTTCAGGGAAGGAAATCTGCTGTCCTTACCTGGTCTGGCCAACATGTGACTCCAAACCCACAGCAATGTGGTTGACTCTTACATGCCTCTGAAATGGCCTAGCAAGCCACTCGGTTGTATCTAACTGCTACAAAGTCAATAAAAAGGAAGGAAACTGGACGGACCACCTGGCATCGACCTAGGCACTGGAAACGACAACGGCAGACCCAGCCCTGTCGACCCTGCAAAGTCCTCCTTACTAACATCTGGGGGCTTGTGCCAAAGTTGGGAGAGCTGTCCCACAGACTAGTCAAGCAACAGCTTGATAGTCGTACTCACGGAATCATACCTGACAAACAATGTCCCAGACACTGCCATCACCATCCCCGGGTATGTCCCGTCACACCGGCAGGACAGACCCAGCAGAGGTGGCGGCACAGTGGTATACAGTAGGAAGGGAGTTGCACTGGGAGTCCTCAACATCAACATAGTCTCATGGCATCAGGTCAAACATGGACAAGGAAGCCTCCTGCTGATTACCACCTACCGCCCTCCCTCAGCTGATGAGTCAGTACTCCTCCATGTTGAACACCACTTGGAGGAAGCACTGAGGGTGGCAAGGGCACAGAATGTACTCTGGGTGGGGGATTTCAATGTCCATCACCAAGAGTGGCTCAGTAGCACCACTACTGACCGAATTGGTCAAGTCCTAAAGGACATATCTGCTAGACTGGGTATGTGGCAGGTGGTGAGGGAGCCAACAAGAGGGAAAAACATACTTGACCTCGTCCTCACCAATCTGCCTGCCGCAGATGCATCTGTCCATGATAGTATTGGTAGGAGTGACCACCGCACAGTTGTTGTGGAGACGCACTCCCACCTTCACACTGAGGATACACTGAGGGCGGCACAGTGGTTAGCACCGCAGCCTCACAGCTCCAGCGACCCGGGTTCAATTCTGGGTACTGCCTGTGTGGAGTTTGCAAGTTCTCCCTGTGTCTGCATGGGTTTCCTCCGGGTGCTCCGGTTCCTCCCACATGCCAAAGACTTGCTGGTTGATAGGTTAATTGGCCATTATAAATTGCCCCTGGTATAGGTAGGTGGTAGGGAAATGTGGGGACAGGTAGGAATATGGAATTAGTGTAGGATTAGTATAGATGGGTGGTTGATGGTCAGCACAGACTCTGAGCCGAAGGGCCTGCTTCAGTACTGTATCTCTAAACTAAACGAAAACTAAACATACCTTCCTTTGTGTTGTGTGTTGTGTGGCACTACCACCGTGCTAAATGGGATAGATTTCGAACAGATCTAGCAACGCAAAACTGGGCATCCATGAGGCGCTGTGGGCCATCAGCAGCAGCAGAATTGTACTCAACCACAACCTGTAACCTCATGGCCCAGCATATCCCCCACTCTACCATTACCATCAAGCCAGGAGACCAACTCTGGTTGAATGAAGAGTGCAAGAGGGCATGCCAGGAGCAGCACCAGGCATACCTCAAAATGAGGTGTCAACATGGCGAAGCCACAATAGAGGACTATCTGCATACCAAACTGCGTAAGCAGCATGCGATAGACAGCTAAGCGGTCCCATAATCAACGGATCAAATCTAAGCTCTGCAGTCCTGCCACATCCAGCCATGAATGGTGGAGGAGGAGGAGGAGGAGGAGGTGGCTCCACAAATATTCCTATCCTCAATGATGGGGGAGCCCAGCACATCAGTGCGAAAGACAAGGCTGAAGCATTTGCAACCATCTTCAGCCAGAAGTGCCGAGTTGATGATCCATCTCGGCCTCCTCCTGAAGTCCCCAACATCACAGCAGCCAATTCGATTCACTCCGCGTGATATCAATAAACGACTGAAGGCACAGGCTACTGCAAAGGCTATGGGCCCTGACAATATTCCGGCAATAGTACTGTGCTCCAGAACTTGCCGTGCCCCTAGCCAAGCTGTTCCAGTACAGCTACAACACTGGCATCTACCCCGCAATGTGGAAAATTGCCCAGGTATGTCCTGTACACAAAAAGCAGGACAAGTCCAACCCAGCCAATTACCGCCCCATCAGCCTACTCTCAATCATCAGTAAAGTGATGGAAGGTGTCATCAACAGTGCCATCAAGCGTCACTTGCTTAGCAATAGCCTGCACAGTGACGCTCAGTTTGGGTTCCGCCAGGGCCACTCAGCTCCTGACCTCATTACAGCCTTGGCTCAAACATGGACAAAAGAGATGAACTCAAGAGGTGAGGTCAGAGTGACTGCCCTTGACATCAAGGCAGCATTTGACCGAGTATGGCATCAAGGAGCCCTAGCAAAACTAAGTTCAATGGGAATCAGGGGGAAAACCCTCCGCTGGCTGGAGTCATACCTAGCGCAAATGAAGATGGTTGTGATTGTTGGAGGTCAATCATCTGAGCTCCAGGACATCACTGCAGGAGTTCCTCAGGGTAGTGTCCTAGGCCCAACCATCTTCAGCTGCTTCATCAATGACCTTCCTTCAATCATAAGGTCAGAAGTGGGGATGTTCGCTGATGATTGCACAATGTTCAGCACCATTCGTGACTCCTCAGATACTGAAGCAGTCTGTGTAGAAATGCAGCAAGACCTGGACAATATCCAGGCTTGGGCTGATAAGTGGCAAGTAACATTCGCACCACACAAGTGCCAGGCAATGACCATCTCCAACAATACAGAATCTAACCATCTCCCCTTGACATTCAATGGCATTACCATCGCTGAATCCCCCACTATCAACATCCTCGGGGCTACCATTGACCAGAAACTGAACTGGAGTAGCCAAATAAATACCATGGCTACAAGAGCAGGTCAGAGGCTAGGAATCCTGAGGCGAGTAACTCACCTCCTGACTCCCCAAAGCCTGTCCACCATCTACAAGGCACAAGTCAGGAGTGTGATGGAATACTCTCCACTTGCTGGATAGGGGCAGCTCCAACAACACTCAAGAAGCTTGACACCATCCAGACATCCAGGACAAAGCAGCTCGCTTGATTGGCACCCCATCCACAAACATTCACTCCCTCTACCACCGGCGCACAGTGGCAGCAGTGTGTACCACCTACAAGGTGCACTGCAGCAATGCACCAAGGCTCCTTAGACAGCACCTTCCAAACCCGCAACCTCTACCAACTAGAAGGACAAGGGCAGCAAATGCATGGGAAAAACACCACCTGCAAGTTCCCTTCCAAGTCACACACCATCCTGACTTGGAACTATATCGCCATTCCTTCACTGTCGCTGGGTCAAAATCCTGGAACTCCCTTCCTAACAGCACTGTGGGTGTACCTATCCCACATGGACTGCAGTGGTTCAAGAAGGCAGATCACCACCACCTTCTCAAGGGCAATTAGGGATGGGCAATAAATGCTGGCCTGGCCAGCGACGCCCACATCCCATGAATGAATAAAAAAAATTCATTCCAAGGTCCCTCACTTCCTCTACGCTTCTCAGTATCCTCCCATTTATTGTGCATTCCTTTGCCTCCTTAAATGCATCACCTCCCATTTCTCTGGCTTAAATTCCATTTGCCACTTTTTTGCCCATCTGACAAGTCAATTGATATCTTCCTGCAGTCTATAGATATCCTCCTCGCTATCAACCACGCTAATTTTTGTGTCGTCTGCAAACGTCTTGATCATACCCCCTAAATTTACATCCAAATCATTAATATATACCACAAAAAGCAGGGGGCCTAGTACAAATCAGCCTTCCGTCAACAATTACCTTTTGTTTTATGCCACTGAGCCAATTTTGTATTCAGCTTGCTACATTCCCCTGGATCCCATGGGCTTTTATTTTCTTTACCAGTCTGCTATGTGAGACCTTGTCAAAAGCCTTGCTAAAATCCATGTAGACCACATCAACTGTACTACCCTCATCAATCCTCCTTGTTACTTCCTCAATCAAGTTAGTCAGACATGACCTTCCCTTAACAAATCCATGCTGACTATCCTTGATTAATCCATGCCTTTCTAAGTGACAGTTTATCCTGTCTCCCAGAATTGATTCCAATAATTCGCCCATGACTGAGGATAGACTGACTGGCCTGCAATTAGTCAGTCTATCCCTCCCTCTATCTTTAAACAAAGATATAACGTTAGCAGACCTCCAATCCTCCAGTACCACACCTGTATCCAATTAGAATTGGAAAATGATGGTTCTGATGAAAGGGCACAGGCTTGAAACATTAACATTGTTTCTTTTTCCACAGATGCTGCCAGACTTGCTGAGAATTGCCAACATTTTCTGTTTTTCTTTTAGATTTCCAGCATCCGCAGTACTTTGCTTTTTTATGCTAGTTGAAGTATAGTTCAGGTGATTGAACATATGAAGAAACTGCAGCAATGGATTCCCCATGTGGCAAGGCTGCACCTCACTTCGCATCTGCCTCCCTAGAGCTGAAGCTGTGGTGTGTAAGGTCCCGCAGGGAGACTCTCTTTCATACTGACTGGAGGAAGAAGCCTGCCACAGAGAAAAAGAAGGCGTGACTGGAGATTGCAGAGAGGATTAGCAGCAGGAGTGCAGTGCAATGCTAGATGTATTGCTGGAAGAGGCTTTGTGACCTAATCAGGTTAGGATATGTGAAAGCAACTGAAGATTCAAGTACATTCTGATGTGAATTGAACGCCAACCCCCTTCACTCTGCCTTCGCAAGCCTACTCCTGCACATCACTCCTCATACCAACTTAGCTTGCAGGTGCACCCATCCCTCTCTGTGCACCTCCTCACATATCTATCAGACAATCCACCAGTGACACTGACCCTCATCTTAAAGGATTCTCACGTTTATCTCTCACTGTTGCGACCAGGTGAGAAAGGTGTCAAGGGTTCCCTCTCAGCCTTCACCTGGTCTTACCGTAACAGGGTTTAATTTTAAACACTTTTTTTTAGCTCCCCCTTAGTAAATCCTTGTTCACTAACTTCCAATTATAAGGCAAAGAAACTAGCCAAACAGGTTTTCTTAGGCTTAAAGAAAAAAGGTTGAACTTTATTAAACTTAAACTCTAACTCGATTAACGCCTACGGATATGCGACGCGCCCACACTAGCATGCATACACGATACATGCAGATAGAGACAGAAAAGAGCAGAAAAAACAAAGTGGAAAGGTTTGAGGCAAAATCTGAAGATGGTTTTGGTTACTGTTCTTCGAGCTCGCTGTAGAGTCCATGATTGTAGGTAGGTCTTGCTTTTCTTTGGAGCCCAGTATTCTTCTTAAACCTTGTTCGATTCAGGAGACTTTTCTCTCTTGTGGTTCATGTGTCCTCAGTGGGTCGAGAGGCTTGTGAGAAAGAGATGGGAGCAGGCAGGAAAGGTCTTCTCCCTCCAGGAGCAAACAGTCTTTCTCAGTTCAAAAACTCTATGGCTAGTTCAAAAAGCCCTGGACCAGACAGTTAGTCATGTGACCAGCTGGTTTAACCAGTCCTGGCTTTTTGTGGATTGTATCATCTTAGCAGTCTCTGGAATACTCTTCTTTACACCTCCAATGTCTGGTGATCAAAGTCCATTGTGGGTTGAATGTGTCAGGGAATGGTCCTTTTGTCTCCACAAGCACTGTCTGTTAGTATGCAAATGTTTTTCAGCGAAGTGTCTGGCAGCCCTTGTAATAGGCCTTCTCTTCTTCCCAACAAGTTTAAAATCAATGTTCTTATGACAAAATTAATATGCCTCATTTCTGGCAGGTGGGGGCCTGCATGACACCTCCACACCCAGCAGAATGAAATGTGATTTGAGAAAAGTGCATTTCATTAAAAGGTCAAGAGGGAAAATATAAGATACAGGAAAAAGGCATGCGTTCTCTCTCTGATTCATTAACATTCATTCATAAATCCTAAAACATATTACAGCTTGTCTTTTCTTGGTAGCGGTGTTGCTTTGAACTGCCCTTTTTTGGCATCCTGATAAACATGTGGTTCTTTGGGGAGGCTTTTCTTCAGTTTGCCCATTTCCATGACTGCCAAGGGTATCTTTGAGATGATTAGGTTTAATTAGCCCTAAGTTGGATTAGTAGCGGGTGGGTCTATCCTGAACTCTGTTTCAGTGCTTTGCTGAGTCATGCAAAGGCATTTGACTTTAGAGGATGGTTGGTTCTCTTTTTTTTGGACTGTGGGGGAGGATTATTTGCGAATCTCCCCTTCGTCGTCTGGGACACACCTGCCTGCAGGTATTTGTGCAGGTATCTACTGCATGCCCCTGTGGCACTATGACTAGATGAGGCATCACCCTCCCAGTTTCTCTGTCCCCTATAGGTCATTGTCTCTGCAGGTTCCTGTAAATGCTGTTAGCAAGTCTGGTGGGGTGCTTCACATGTCTGTATTTACATAGGAGTATGTGGGGTCTAACTTTTCAAATTTTTCTTGAGTTGGCTGACCAGACAGTAGGGCTTTTCATCCGGGATTCCTCCCAGACTTCCTTTAACCTGCCCTCTTGGTCGCTTTGTCCTTCTCCCTTTCTAACCTTTTTGCCAGCCTTGTGCCTGCCTGTCCCCTTTAGTTCTTGGCGGGGGTCCCCTACAGTTCACAGCCCTCTGCTGGAAGGTCCTCCTAAAACCGGTACAGAACTTAGGGTTGCAAATTTCACTGTAGGTTGGGGTTTCCCCTCAACCTGGCACATGTGGCAACTCCAGTAGTACTCCACTGCATCTTTGTGAAGTTTTGGCCGTCAAACTGCTGTCTTATATGGGCTTTGGTCTTTTGTATACCGGCATGCACAGCCACTGCAATCTCATGGGCCCTTCTTACTATTTCTCTCCGGTACCTCTGCGGCATCCCTAACTGGTGAACTACTGCCCACTCCTTGCTCTCAGGTCTGTGAGGAGAACTCCATTTCCTCATCAGTACTTCATTCTTCAAGTCGCAGCAATCAGGGACTCCCCTCTCCTTCAATTTCTGACTGGGCAGCCTGTGCTAACTCTCTCAATACTGGGTCAGCTCGCTGAGCCTCAGCTAGGGAAGATTTATTTAACTCATTCTTCTAACTTTCCAAAGAAAGTCTCAGATAGACAGACCTCATGGTCATTTGCCTGCAATGCCAATGCGATCTCCTCTGGGGGAGCTGGTTTGATCATGGCCTGATTCATTACACATTCAGGGAAACTGCAGGGGACCGTCTCCTGCCACTGCCCTGTCTCTCTGACCTCCTGCGGTCTTTCTTTCACTACTTGGGGGGCTACCACCTTCACCCCCGCCAGATCATTACCTAGAAGCAGATCAACCCCGTCCACAGGCAAACTAGGGACAATCCCTATGGTCACCGGTCCCGAAACTAGGTCGCACTCCAGATGCACCCGGTATACAGGTACAGGCATACACTGCCCTCCAATACCATTCACCGCCATTCTGGTGTTCACTGAATTCTCTGGGGGAAAGGTCAGGCCTTTTCCCAGTAAAAGGGATCTAGTGGCACCTGTGTCCCTGAGAATTACTATGGGCTTGCTTAGCCCACTCGAGGAGTATGGGGTTACTTTCCCTTCAAACACAAAACCCTGATAGCCTTCAGGAATCCTATTAACTTTTCCTGCACTTGCAGTAGTAAACTTCCTGGGTTGCACACCTACTGCAGTTAAAGCTACAGCTTTCTCTGTTGTGCTCACCTTCAGGATTCCTTCTTCACTGAGCAGAGGTGCCCTGATTAATCCTACAGTTTTTCCCTTTAGTTTCCAGCAGTCAGCTATTAGATGACTTGCCTTATTATAATGGAAGCACACAGGTCTTCGGGTCTCACTCCTGCTCACAGCACCTTCCCTTTTGGCTAGAGGAGGGCCCCCTGTGTCTCTTGCTTTTCTTTCTCTCCCAGGACTGCTTGGGCTCCTATCACCTTCCCACTCTTTGTCCTTTTCGGATTTGTGGGATGACTAGGAAAGGTTCTCCCCTGGGAAACTGACTTGTAAATTAAAGCAAACTCATCAGACAGAACGGACGCTTGCTGGGCTCTCTGAACCGGCTGCTCCTCTACATGGGTCTTTATAGAGACTGGGAGAGAGTGTTTACATTCCTCTAACAGAATTACTTCTCTGAGATTCTCATAGCTGAGATGTACTTTAAGAGCCCTCAGCCATTGGTCAAAAGCCAGCTGCTTACTTCTTTCAAACTCCAGATAAGTTTGATTAGCTTGCTTCTTGAGGGTTTTAAACTTTTGGCAATAGGCTTCAGGTACTAATTCATATGCCCCAAGGATAGCATTTTTTGTCAGTTCATAATTTGATGAACTCTCATCTGGCAACAGGGAATAAACCTCATGGGCTTTTCCAGTTAGCTGGCTTTGTAATAAAAGAGGCCAGGTCTCAGCTTGCCATTTTAGATGCCTTACCAATTTCTCAAAAGACACAAAAAAATTCTTCCACATCTTCCTCATTGAATTTTGGGATTAGTTGAGATCGTTTTAACAATTCTATACTCAGCCCTGAATTACGCTCCTCCATATTGGCCATGCTTTCACTGGGGTTACTGTCACCCTCTAGTTAACTCAAGCCGCTTCAGCTCTCTCTCTTCACATTCTTTCTGAAAGGTTCTTTCTCTCTCCTGTCTCTCTCTTTCTTTTTCCCTTTGCTAACAATACCCTGTCGGAGTTTACTTCTAAGCCTGTTTCTGCTTCTTCAAAATCAAGAGAAAAATGGTTAGCCATTAGTCTTAGGAGATCAGACTTTCCAGCCTTGGCACGATCCCACACTGCTGAGCCATTTTTCTCAGCTCCTCCATAGACAATGCTTTTAACTTAACCCAAGTTACTTCATCCTGGCTTGGGGAACTATTAGCTTCAGTTGCAGACATATTAGTAGTCAAGCACACACAACCACAAGAAAACCTGTATTGAAATCTTGCTCTTTTTTGATTGGAAACAATTTGACTTCCCACTTCCAATTTCTCTTGTTTGTCTGAGGGTAAAATCCAGGATGGTAGCCCCCAAATTTCAGTTACGACTAGGTGAGAAAGGGGTCTAGGGTTCTCTCTCAGCCTTCACCTGGTCTTACCATAACAGGGTTTAATTTTAAGCACACTGTTTTTTCAGCACCCCCTTAGTGAATCCTTGTTCACTAACTTCCAATTATAAGGCACAGTGGCGCAGTGGTTAGCACCGCAGCCTCACAGCTCCA